>NC_069501.1:549834019-550145686 GCF_027579735.1 Bombina bombina | reverse complement strand
GCACTACTATAGACGCTCTATACACAAGCACTACTATAGACTCGCTATGCACAAGCACTACTATAGACTCGCTATGCAAAAGCACTACTATAGACTCGCTATGCACAAGCACTACTATAGACTTGCTATGCACAAGCACTACTATAGACTCACTGTACACAAGCATACTATAGACTCACTGTACACAAGCATACTATAGACTCACTGTACACAAGTACTACTATAGACGCACTATGCACAAGCATACTATAGACTCACTATGCACAAGCATACTATAGACTCACTGTACACAAGCACTAATATAGACTCACTGTAAAAAAAAACGACAGGGGTAATTGACTACGCCCGGAAAAGAAAACAAGCTCACTATAAAGGGACCGCCTAACAAAGGACCCAGCTAATTACGTGAGAAAAAGTGACAGAATAGGAGGGCCAAAGGCTAAAGTAATCTATTAGGGCTATAAAAGAAACCTGCAACAGATAATGTTGCAGTGGGCCACTTAAAGACAAAAGATACAAAAAATGGTGACCAATCTAACAAATAGATAGTGGCCTAGAACAAATAAATAATTGGTAGCAGATATAAAAACAGATATTTAAAGGGACATTATACACTCATTTTTTCTTTGCATAAATGTTTTGTAGATGAT
Source organism: Bombina bombina (assembly GCF_027579735.1). Lineage (NCBI taxonomy): Eukaryota > Metazoa > Chordata > Amphibia > Anura > Bombinatoridae > Bombina > Bombina bombina. The sequence goes on along the minus strand of NC_069501.1, from coordinate 550,145,036 downwards.
CTATTTATATAGCCCATAAAGGTTTTTTTTAAAAAAATAAATGTATAGTTTTGCTTATTTTTAAATAACATTGCTCTGATTTTCAGACTCCTAACCAAGCCCCAAAGTTTTATGTGAATACTGTCAGCTACCTTCTCCAGCTTGCTGCTGTTTGTGTAAAGGGTCTTTTCATATGCAAAAGAAGGGGGAGGGGGGGAAAGTGTCTTATTTGCCACTTGCAGTGGGCTTTTCAACAGAGCTAAACTGAAAGCTTCTGAGTAAGTTTTTAAACAGTTTTATACTGGATTTTTATATCAGTATCTGTGCATCTTATTCTTTATAATAGTGTCTATTACATGCAGTTATATGAAAATGAGTGTATACTGTCCCTTTAATTGTAGCAGATATAAAAAACAGAAATATTTATACAGTTTACTAAATCTGGCTAAGCATAAGCAGATACATTAGGACCTGTGATAAGTGTGTGCCACCTTAAGGTGCAAATTATGTGCCAGATCTAGTGAGTTACAAATAAATAACAGACATTGGCAGATATACAATGTACAATAATACAGTCAAGTGGGTACCCAAGTGAATAAATGCCCCTCTTGGGGCAAAAAATGATGAATTGAAAAATGCACAAATAGTGTACAAAAAGCGTCTCTGAGGAGTGTTTTTAATAATCCCAGTGACAGTCTGTTCTTAGAACATATAAGTGAAAGGATCCTGAATATTGTCCTTTAGAATTTCCTGAGATAATATCCTAAAAGGGTCCTTAATAGTGCTGCAACAGCCTTGGTGGTGCGGAACAGCTAGGTATAACAACCAATGGTCACGGGACCTGGATATGCTCAGCCTGTGAAAGTAAAAACAAATGCAAAAACCATCTAACCAAGTGAGTAAAATAGGGAATTAACTCACCAGTGAAGAATACAAGCCTATATAACAAATATTTATTTGTTAGATAGGCCACTATCTATTTGTTAGATAGGCCACCATTTTTTGTATATTTTGTCTTTAAGTGGCCCACTGCAACATTATCTGTTGCAGGTTTCTTTTATAGCCCTGATAGATTACTTTAGCCTTTGGTGCTCCTATGCTATAGACTCACTGTACACAAGCATACTATAGACTCACTGTACACGAGCATACTATAGACTATACACAAGTATACTATAGACTCACTGTACACAAGCATACTATAGACTCACTGTACATGAGCATACTATAGACTCACTGTACACGAGCATACTATAGACGCACTGTACACAAGCATGCTATAGACTCACTGTACACGAGCATACTATAGACTCACTGTACACAAGCATACTATAGACTCACTATACACAAGCATACTATAGACTCACTGTACACAAGCATACTATAGACTCACTATACACAAGCATACTATAGACTCATACACAAGCACTTTAGACTCACTATACGCAAGCATACTATAGACTCTGTACACAAGCATACTATAGACTCACTGTACACAAGCATACTATAGACTCACTGTACACAAGCATACTATAGACTCACTATACACAAGCATACTATAGACTCATACACAAGCACTTTAGACTCACTATACACAAGCATACTATAGACTCACTGTACACAAGCATACTATAGACTCACTATAAACAAGCATACTATAGACTCACTATACACAAGCATACTATAGACTCTCTATACACAAGCATACCATAGACTCTCTATACACAAGCATACCATAGACTCACTGTACACAAGCATACTATAGACTCACTGTACACAAGCATACTATAGACTCACTATACACAAGCATACTATAGACTCACTATACACAAGCATACTATAGACTCACTGTACAAAAGCATACTATAGACTCTCTATACACAAGCATACTATAGACTCACTGTACACCAGCATACTATAGACTCGCTATACACAAGCATACTATAGACTCACTGTACACAAGCATACTATAGACTCACTATACACAAGCATACTATAGACTCACTATACACAAGCATACTATAGACTCATTATACACAAGCACTTTAGACTCACTATACACAAGCATACTATAGACTCACTGTACACAAGCATACTATAGACTCACTGTACACAAGTATACTATAGACTCACTGTACACAAGCATACTATAGACTCACTGTACACAAGCATACTATAGACTCACTATACACAAGCATACTATAGACTCACTATACACAAGCATACTATAGATTCACTGTACAAAAGCATACTATAGACTCTCTATACACAAGCATACTATAGACTCACTGTACAAAAGCATACTATAGACTCTCTAAACACAAGCATACTATAGACTCACTGTACACAAGCATACTATAGACTCGCTATACACAAGCATACTATAGACTCATTATACACAAGCACTTTAGACTCACTATACACAAGCATACTATAGACTCACTGTACACAAGCATACTATAGACTCACTGTACACAAGCATACTATAGTCTCACTATACACAAGCATACTATAGACTCACTATACACAAGCATACTATAGACTCATTATACACAAGCATACTATAGACTCACTGTACACAAGCATACTATAGACTCACTGTACACAAGCATACTATAGACTCACTGTACACAAGTATAATATAGACTCACTGTACACAAGCATACTATAGACTCGCTATACACAAGCATACTATAGACTCATTATATACAAGCACTTTAGACTCACTATACACAAGCATACTATAGACTCTCTGTACACAAGCATACTATAGACTTACTGTACACAAGCATACTATAGACTCACTATACACAAGCATACTATAGACTCATTATACACAAGCACTTTAGACTCACTATACACAAGCATACTATAGACTCACTGTACACAAGCATACTATAGACTCACTGTACACAAGCATACTATAGACTCACTATACACAAGCATACTATAGACTCACTATACACAAGCATACTATAGACTCATTATACACAAGCACTTTAGACTCACTATACACAAGCATACTATAGACTCACTGTACACAAGCATACTATAGACTCACTGTAAACAAGCATACTATAGACTCTATACACAAGCATACTATAGACTCACTGTACACAAGCATACTATAGACTCACTGTACACAAGCATACTATAGACTCACTATACACAAGCATACTATAGACTCGCTATACACAAGCATACTATAGACTCATTATACACAAGCACTTTAGACTCACTATACACAAGCATACTATAGACTCTCTGTAAACAAGCATACTATAGACTCACTGTACACAAGCATACTATAGACTCACTATACACAAGCATACTATAGACTCACTATACACAAGCATACTATAGACTCATTATACACAAGTACTTTAGACTCACTATACACAAGCATACTATAGACTCACTGTACACAAGCATACTATAGACTCACTGTACACAAGCATACTATAGACTCACTGTACACAAGCATACTATAGACTCACTATACACAAGCATACTATAGACTCACTGAACACAAGCATACTATAGACTCTCTATACACAAGCATACTATAGACTCACTGTACACAAGCATACTATAGACTCATTATACACAAGCAAACTTAGCTATCAAACTATAAATGGACAAACCAATCACATGTTTATATGTAGAGAAATGCAAAAATAAAGTTACAGTATTGTTTGGTTTGTGGCCTTTATTGGGGAAAAGCTGCCTTACTGCTGCTATAGTCTGATGATTCAAATGGGGCTGATATTAATGAGAGAGTAAACTGACGAGTCAGACAGAACATGCAGTTTTAAACAATTTTCCTATTTACTTCTATTAACTAATTTGCTTCATTCTCTTGGTATCATTTGGTGAAAAGCATACCTAGGTAGTCACAGGAGCAGCAATTCACTTCTGTCAGCTAGCTGGTGATTGGTGGCTGCACTAATATGCCTCTTGTTATTGGCTCACCCAGATCACAGTAGAGCATTGCTGCTCCTTCAAGAAATGATACCAAGACAATTAAGCAAATATCATAATAGATGTAAATTGGAAATTTCTTTAAAATTGGATTCTCTATCCAAATCGTGAAAGAAAAAAAAATATGTTTTTTTTATCCCTTTAAGTGCTAGGAACATAATCTCAATAAACATGTAGAAGGGATTTTAACTTGGCGAAGAGAACATTCTAAACACAAGTTATATGATATCCTGGTCTTATCAATAGAAGTGTAGAATATAAAAATAGTGAAACCATGCAAGGCACAACTCCATTACCTGGTAGCATAAAATTAGACACATTACAGTGATGCATTTTGGTTTTAACAGACACTTTTTTACAATAGACTTTTATTAACAAAAAATGATTCTGTCATCACTATATCAGCAGCATATGCACATATGCTGTTTATGCCTTATGCACAAACATTTAAACATGGCATCTTTTTAAAGACCAAGCCCTGTTGAATATTTCCCCCATTTATTTCATACAAGATGCCACAGTCTCTCTGAGCAGGGTGGTGTCTGATTGCTGGTGCATGGGGTGCACACAGCATATGTCATTGAAACACTAATAGCTTCTAAATACATACAAAGAATAATGTGGTTTAGACAAAGGGCCAGGTGTACTATTGGCCGTGTGGACAGGGTTCTACACTTAAATCTGTATGTCCTCTATTTGTATGTACCAAAATTTACCGAGTGTGTACTGCCACCCCCTTCCCGCATGGCAGGGAAGGGCCTGTCAATCACCCCAAGCAAGCGTGCTCAGGGTAATTTCTCTCTGTCAACTCAGAGGTGACGGAGATTGTAAAAAGCAGCGGTTATCACACTACTTAATAAAAGGAGCCCTTAAAGCCTGAAGAACTCCAGGGTTGTCTTGTCCACTTGTCTTCTATTTAATGTGTAAATGTTAGCGGCTTCTATGGTCATTACAGAGAATTCACCACTTATAATCCCTATGCGTCATATTGATGAGGAAGCAAAATAACCTGCAGTCCCTGCTGCAGCTCTCCCAGCCCTTATAAATGTCCTGTTTTGCTGAGGACCACCTGACCATGCCCTGATTTGCTTACTATCTGCCCTGCTTCACTCTGTCCTTTCTGGAGGAATCTTTTAAGGTTTAAAGTTTAATAGGGAATGTTAGTGTAATAAAACATCATCATTCTGTACTAAAACGCCACTGAAATACCTATCTTATAACACCTTTCAGTTACTATAAGAGATGGGACAATAAACAGCTGTATAAGCAAGCTGTATATGGGCAACATGTTTTGCAGTATGTGATTTAGCTCTGTCCCTATCCCTATACAGGACATGACCACTATGGGGCCAATGTGCTTTAGCAGTATGTGATCTAGCTCTGTCACTGTGAACAGGCTAATTCCCATCCCTATACAGGACATGACCACTAGGGGGCAAGATGTCCTTTAGCTGTATGGGATCTATCTTTGTCACTATGAGCACGCTAATTCCCATCCCTATACAGGACATGACCACTAGGGGGCAAGATGTCCTTTAGCAGTATGTGATCTAGCTCCGTCAATTTGAACAGGCTAATTCCCATCCCTATACAGGACATGACCACTAGGGGGCAAAAATATCCTTTAGCAGTATGGGATTTAGCTTTGTCACTGTGAGCAGGCTAATTCCCATCCCTATACAGGACATGACCACTAGGGGGCAAAATGTCCTTTAGCAGTATGGGATTTAGCTTTTTCACACTGAGTGAGCTAAATCCCATTCTCAGAAAGGACAATGTCCTTTAGAGGGATAGAATCTAGTCTCAACCATTGCAAATGGAGAAATGGCCGCTGTACCGGAAGTCACTAATACTTTAAGTAGGTCAGAGTGCAAGTGGGTGGGTTTAAGTTCAACTACAAATCCCATCAAACTTTGCAAGGCTTTCAGATCATGTGGCATAGAACAAACCAATCAATAGAATTTTTTTTTTAATTTTTTTTTACACACGCTTTATGTATATATAACATTGCATGAAAAGTGAATTTCTGACAAAATATATTTATTTTTCAATACGTTTTAAATAGTTTTAAATTGTTTTCATTATTTGCCTTCCTTCCCAAATTGCAAAAAATGCATTTTAATAGGATCTAATCAAATTTTATTTTAATTATATTTAGTTCTTCTACGGTGCTTTGGTTTTTAGGGGATGTACTAAAAGGAATGACAAGGGTGAATGACAAAATTGAATGCCCATAGACTTTAATAGGATGTAAAATTAAAAGTGTTGACGCAAGAAAACTAGGAGACATAACTAGTTATTTACCAGATATGTTCCCCAGGTACAGTAGCATATTCTGAAAGTGAGATTACTTCAGATTATAGCTGCTTTCTATGGAATGACACGGGTGAATGACATAATGGAATGCCCATAGATAGGCTTACCAGAAGTCCCACTTTTACTGGGATTGTCCCGGTTTGGAGGCGCTGTCCCAGTGTCCCACCCAGTTGTTCATTCTGTCCCAGTAGGGTTGCCACCTCCAGGTTTCAAATCATGTGTCCGGGTTTCAGACCACCTGAAACCCGGACTCATTATTCAAAATGACTGGACTGTGGCTCTCCAGCATAGTTGGATGCTGGTACTTTGTTACATACAGCCCTGCTTAGCTTAACTTTCGTGTCCTTCAAAGTTTACATTTAGTAATACAGGCTGAGTGAGCAGCATAGGGTTTTTTTAATTTTGTAGTGCTACTTGGTTTATTTTTCTAAGAATTTAACACCCCCGACCCCTGGTGACATTGCCGGTAATACACCTTTAGGGGAATCATATGGGTGTGACTAGGAAGTACAGACAGGAAGTATTTTTGGCCTGGATCTTGCTTTACTTCATGCAGGATAGCATTTTGGCTATAATCTTCCTGCATTATGGTATAGAGTAGCCTCTTAAACAGCTTTAGCAGGTACAGTACGTGTTTCTTTTTTACTTTCATTCAATGTTGTATTTATGCCGTATCAGTATTTGGCTCTGTTCCTTAATTAGACACATAAAACACATATTACACTGCAGATATTAAATTGTGAAATTGATCATTATGAAAGTGATAATTATGCTTAATGTTTGGCATTATTTAGAATCTGAGATTTAGATTAATGATTTATTTGCCATGACAACGTAATGGTGCCTTTTTCACTAGGGGGTGGTGTTATGGTCTATTTAAACTGTGTGATTCACTTGTTTAGAGTACCCACGAAACATTACACGCATAAAAGCTACAACTTTAAACGGACCGGTAATTGCCACGCCCCCTTGACCACGCTCCTGACCACACCCCCACTGGCACCGCACCAGGTGGTCCCAGTTTCACCTCTAAAAATTATGGTAAGCCTACCCATAGACTATAATGGGGATACATTTAAAAGTGCTATAGAAACTAAACTATGAGACATATCAACTAGATATTTACCAGATATGTTCCTCAGGTACAGTAGCATATTATAAAAGTTAGATTACATCAGATTATAGCTGCTTTCTATGGAATGACAAGGGTGAATGACAAAATGGAATGCCCATAGACTATAATGGGGATACATTTAAAAGTGCTATAGCAACAAAAATATGAGACATATCAACTAGATATTTACCAGATATGTTCCACTTCCCCAGGTACAGTAGCATATTCTAAAAGTGAGATTACTTCAGTTTATAGCTGCTTTCTATGGGATGACATGACAAGGGTGAATAATATAATGGAAATGCTCATAGACTATAATAGGATTACATTTAAAAGTGCTATAGAAACTAAAATATGAGACATATCAAATAGATATTTACCAAATATGTTCCCCAGGTACAGTAGCATATTCTATAAGTGAGATTATATCTCTTTTCTATGTAATGACAAAGGTGAATGACAAAATGGAATGCCCATAGACTATAATGGGATTACATTTAGTGTTATAGCAACAAAAATATGAGACATATCAAATAGATATTTACCAGATATGTTCCCCAGGTACAGTAGCATATTCTGAAGTGAGATTACATAAGATTATAGCTGCTTTCTATGGAATGAGAAGGGTGAAGAATGACAAAATGGAATGCCCATAAACTTTAATGGGATGTAAAATTAAAACTATTGAAGCAACAAAACAATGAGACATATCAAATAGATAATTACCAAATATGTTCCCCAGGTACAGTATCATATTCTAAAGTGAGACTACTTCAGATTATAGCTACTTTATATGGAATGACAAGGGTGAATGACATAATGGAATGCCCATAGACTATAATGGGGATACATTTAAAAGTGCTATATAAACTAAAATATGAGACATATCAAATAGATATTTACCATATATGTTCCCCAGGTACAGTAGCATATTCTGAAAGTGAGATTACTTCAGATTATAGCTGCTTTCTATGGAATGACAAGGGTGGATAACATAATGGAATGCCCATAGACTATAATGGGATTACATTTAAAAGTGCTATAGCAACAAAAATATGAGACATATCAAATAGATATTTACCAGATATGTTCCCCAGGTACAGTATCATATTCTGAAAGTGATATTAAGTGAGATTATAGCTGCTTTCTATGGAATGACAAGGTGACAAGGGTGAATTAGAAAATCGAATGCCCATAGACTATAATGGGGATACATTTAAAAGTGCTATAGCAACTAAAATATGAGACATATCAAATAGATATTTACCAGATATGTTCCCCAGGTACAGTAGCATATTCTGAAAGTGAGATTACTTCAGATTATAGCTACTTTATATGGAATGACAAGGGTGAATGACATAATGGAATGCCCATAGACTATAATGGGGATACATTTAAAAGTGCTATATAAACTAAACTATGAGACATATCAACTAGATATTTACCAGATATGTTCCCCAAGGTACAGTAGCATATTCTGAAAGTGAGATTACGTCAGATTATAGCTGCTTTCTATGGGGTGACAAGGGTGAATAACATAATGGAATGCCCATAGACTATAATCGGATTACATTTAAAAGCGCTATAGAAACTAAAATATGAGACATATCAACTAAATATTTACCAAATATGTTCCCCAGGTACAATAGCATATTCTGAAAGTGAGATTATGTCAGATTATAGCTGCTTTCTATAAAATGACAAAGGTGAATGACAAAATGGAATGCCCATAGACTATAATGGGATTACATTTAGTGCTATAACAACAAAAATATGAGACATATCAAATAGATATTTACCATATATGTTCCCCAGATACAGTAACATATTCTGAAAGTGAGATTAAGTGAGATTATAGCTGCTTTCTATGGAATGACAAGGGTGAATGACAAGATGGAATGCCCATAGACTATAATGGGATTACATTTAAAAGTGCTATAGCAACAAAAATATCAGACATATCAAATAGATATTTACCATATATGTTCCCCAGGTACAGTAGCATATTCTGAAAGTGAGATTAAGTGAGATTATAGCTGCTTTCTATGGAATGACAAGGTTGAATTACAAAATTGAATGCCCGTAGACTATAATGGGGATACATTTAAAAATGCTATAGAAACTAAAATATGAGACATATCAACTAGATATTTACCAGATATGTTCCTCAGGTACAGTAGTTTATTCTGAAAGTGAGATTACTTTAGATTATAGCTGCTTTCTATGGAATGACAAGGGTGAATGACAAAATGGAATGCCCATTGACTATAATGGTATTACATTTAAAAGTGCTATAGAAACTAAAATATGAGATATATCAAATAGATATTTACCAAATATGTTCCCCAGGTACAGTAGCACATTCTGAAAGTGAGATTACATCAGATTATAGCTGCTTTCTATGGAATGACAAGGGTGAATGACAAAATGGAATGCCCATTGACTATAATGGGATTACATTTAGTGCTATAGCAACAAAAATATCAGACATATCAAATAGATATTTACCAGATATGTTCCCCTGGTACAGTAGCATATTCCGAAAGTGAGATTACGTCAGATTATAGCTGCTTTCTATGGAATGACAAGGGTCAATGACAAAATGGAATGCCCATTGACTATAATGGTATTACATTTAAAAGTACTATAGCAACAAAAATATAAGACATATGAAGTAGCTATTTACCAGATATGTTCCCCAGGTACAGTAGCATATTCTGAAAGTGAGATTACGTCATATTATAGCTGCTTTCTATGGAATGACAAGGTGAATGACAAAATGGAATGCCCATAGACTATAATAGGATTACATTTAGTCCTATATATATTTGAATTTTTGGCCATTTTTTGACTGTCTTTCACAGTATATCACCTTTTATTGCACGTGTATATGTTTGTTACTCTTATCCTAACCGGATATCTATTTAGACAATTGCACTATTTGATCTTTTGAGATTGTCTCTTCTATTAGTGTATTCAAAATTTGCACTATATATCTATTACATTGTATAACAATTGTATATTATGTATTTCTATACATTGAATCTGACTGTATTGTATATTATCTAAATAGTTTTTGACCTTACTTTATATACATATATATATATATATATATATATATATATATATATATATATATATATATATATATATATAATCCTGAGTAACTCTTTTTTTAAGAAAATGTTTATATAAGTTTTTAATATAAATAAATTGTTTTAAGTATTTTGAAAGTACCAGTTTCTAAACTTTATTGCCTATATAGCAAGACCACTGTAGGTGTTATATTATATATATTATTAGATAAACCATTGAAAATATCACCCTCCTTTTCAGTCAGCTTTGTCCCGGAATTATCCTGTTTATATATACTTTAGCCATCCATGGCGCTCCTATTCCCTTTTTCGTTACTTTGAATCCAAGATCCAGCTAGGGGATCTTATATAGTGTAGCCTGTATATATATATATATATATATATATATATACATATATATACATATATATATATATATATTTATATTTAAATCTAGGCGCAGTTTACTTACATCATTAACTATTGATAGTTTGTATTTTGTCTGCCGGATAGCCTGTTACGTGTTCTAATATTTTTAATCATAAGCGTTTTATTTGCTTTGCAATGTTTTTATATTACTGATAGTGATGTCGCGAACATAAAAATTTGGGTTCGCAAACGGCGAACGTGAACTTCCGCAACTGTTCGCGAATGGGCGAACCGCCATAGACTTCAATAGGCAGGCAAACTTTAAAACCCACAGGGACTCTTTCTGGCCACAATAGTGATGGAAAAGTTGTTTCAAGGGGACTAACACCTGGACTGTGGCATGCCGGAGGGGGATCCATGGCAAAACTCCTATGGAAAATTACATAGTTGATGCAGAGTCTGGTTTTAAGCCATAAAGGACATAAATCACCTAACATTCCTAAATTGTTTGGAATAACGTGCTTTAAAACATCAGGTATGATGTTGTATCGATCAGGTAGTGTAAGGGTTTACCCCCGCTTCACAGTGATAGACCAAACTCCCCGTTTAACGCACCGCAAACAGTCCATTTGCGCAACCGCAAACTCCCCATTTGCACAAGGTTGGATACTAAGCTAGCCATGTCCCGTTCCTTGTCCTCACTGATGTCATTGAAGGTCTCTTCCTCCACCCAGCCACGTACAACACCAAGGGTCCCCGAAAGGTGACAACAAGCCCCCTGGGACGCCTGCTGTGTTTGGTCTTCCACCTCCTCAAAGCCACCTTCCTCCTCTGACTCCTCTTCTTTAGATTCCTCTCTCTGCGTTGCCTCTCTCTGCGTTATTATAAGCTGTGTTAAGTAGTACTATTCCTATCAGTTTAATCCCTGTTACGTCCCCTATCAGGGGACGTGTATATGGCATCGATTTTAGTAACTGAGAGATGGAAAAAGATGCTTGGTCGGGCCTCCTACTTCAAATTTGGGGCACTGCGCGTGCAATCTAATGTGCCACCAGATATGAGTGGTGTGTTAAGTAGTTCTATTCTTATCAGTTTAATCCCTGTTATATCCCCTATCAGTGGATGTGTATATGGCATCGATTTTAGGAACCAGGAGATGGAAAAAGATGCTTGGTCGGTCCTCCTACTTCAAATTTGGGGCACTGCGCGTGCAATCTAATGTGCCACCAGAGAGGAGTGGTGTGTTAAGTAGTTCTATTCTTATCAGTTTAATCCCTGTTATGTCCCCTGTCAGGGGACGTGTATATGGCATCGATTTTAGGAACCGGGAGATGGAAAAAGATGCTTGGTTGGTCTTCCTACTTCAAATTTGGGGCACTGCGCGTGCAATCTAATGTGCCACCAGATAGGAGTGGTGCGTTAAGTAGTACTATTCCTATCAGTTTAATCCCTGTTATGTGCCTTTTTTTTTTGTTTGGTTTTTGAAGCCACAGTGCAGCACCAGAGGCCAGAAAAATTAGGCATGTACACATGCCTGAAAAATTAGGTATTGTAGCAGCGGCCAGAAAAATTGATGTTTGTTTCCCAGGCAGAAAGTGCCCTAAAACACTGCGGCTTGAACCCTAGTTGGTGGCGGATAATTCACGCAAGTCATCCGGCATTCAGAGATCAAATACAGCAGCGTGTGGACCATTTTTAGCCCAAGGCAGCTCATCTCATCAGGCCTTTTTTTAGTCCAATGTATCGCCCACTGTAAGTCCCTTCGGGATCCATCCCTCATTCATCTTAATAAAGGTGAGGTAATCTAGACTTTTTTGACCTAGGCGACTTCTCTTCTCAGTGACAATACCTCCTGCTGCACTGAAGGTCCTTTCTGACAGGACACTTGAAGCGGGGCAGGCCAGAAGTTCTATCGCATATTGGGATAGCTCAGGCCACAGGTCAAGCCTGCACACCCAGTAGTCAAGGGGTTCATCGCTCCTCAGAGTGTCGATATCTGCAGTTAAGGCGAGGTAGTCTGCTACCTGTCGGTCGAGTCGCTCTCTGAGGGTGGATCCGAAGGGCTGTGGCGATGCGTAGGACTTAAAAAGCTCCACATGTCCTCCATCAACAACACGTCTGTAAAGCGTCCTGTCCTTGCCGGCGTGGTCGTGGGAGGAGGAGGATTACTTTCACCTCTTCCCCTGTTAGATTCCCATTGTGCTGTGACATCACTCTTATACGCTATGTAAAGCATACTTTTTAATTTATTTTGGAACTGCTGCATCCTTTCCGACTTGCGGGAATTCGGTAACATTTCAGGCACTTTATGCTTATACCGGGGGTCTAGTAGCGTGGACACCCAGTACAGGTCATTCTCCTTCAGCCTTTTTATACGAGGGTCCCTCAACAGGCACGACAGTCACTGAAGGTATCTTCTTCCCCCCAGCCATGTACAACACCACGGTTACCAGATAGGTGAAAACGAGCACCCTGGGATGTCTGCTGTGGTTGGTATTCCTCCTCCTCCTCCTCAAAGCCACATTTCTCCTCTGAATCCTCTTCCTCACAATCCTCTTCAAGCGTTGCCGCAGGTCCAGCAAGCGATGCTGATAAGGCTGTTTCTGGTGGTGATGGTGACCACAACTCTTCCTCTTACTCTTCACGCTCATCTACGGCCTGATCCAGCACTCTTCGCAGGGCACGCTCCAGGAAGAAAACAAATGGTATGATGTCGCTGATGGTGCCTTCGGTGCGACTGACTAGGTTTGTCACCTCCTCAAAAGGACGCATGAGCCTACAGGCATTGCGCATGAGCGTCCAGTAACGTGGCAAAAAAATTCCCAGCTCCGCAGAGGCTGTCCTAGCACCCCGGTCATACAAATAGTCGTTAACGGCTTTTTCTTGTTGGATCAGGCGGTCGAACATTAGGATTGTTGAATTCCGTGTCGGGCTGTCGCAAATCAAGCGCCTCACTGGCATGTTGTTTCGCCGCTGGATATCTGAAAAGTGCGCCATGGCCGTGTAGAAACGCCTGAAATGGCCACACACCTTCCTGGCCTGCTTCAGGACGTCCTGTAAGCCTGGGTACTTATGCACAAAGCGTTGTACGATCAGATTACACACATGTGCCATGCACGGCACATGTCAACTTGCCCAAGTTCATTGCCGCACCAAATTTCTTCCGTTGTCACTAACCCTTTGCCGATCTCCAGTTGGTGCGGAGTCAGCCACTGATCCACCTGTGCATTCAGGGCGGACAGGAGTGCTGGTCCGGTGTGACTCTCTGCTTTCAGGCAAGTCAACCCCAAGACGGCGTGACACTGCCGTATCCGGGATGTGGAATAGTACCTGGGGAGCTGGGGGGTGCCGTTGATGTGGAGCAAGATGCAGCAGCAGAAGAGGAATCAGCCGAGGAGGTTATGGAAGAGGATGGAGTAGGAGGAGTAGAGGAGGTGGCAGCGGGCCTGCCTGCAAGTCGTGGCGGTGTCACCAACTCCTCTGTAGAGCCACGCATTCCATAATTGGCAGCCGTCAGCAGGTTTACCCAATGCGCAGTGTAGGTGATATACCTGCCCTGACCATGCTTTGCAGACCAGGTATCAGTGGTCATATGGACCCTTGCCCCAACACTGTGTGCTAGACATGCCATTACTTCCTTTTGCACAATCGAGTACAGGTTGGGGATTGCCTTTTGTTCAAAGAAACTTCGGCCGGGTACCTTCCACTGTGGTGTCCCAATAGCTACAAATTTTTTGAACGCCTCAGACTCCACCAGCTTGTATGGTAAAAGCTGGCGGGCTAAGAGTTCAGTCAAGCCAGCTGTCAGATGCCGGGCAAGGGGGTGACTTTGTGACATTGGCTTCTTACGCTCAAACATGTCCTTGACAGACACCTGACTGTGGGCAGATGAGCAGGAACTGCTCAAGGCGAGACACGGAGTGGCGGATGGTTGAGAGGGGGCAAGGAGGACAGCAGTGGTTGACGTGGCTGAAGATACTGGACCAGGAGGAGGATGGCGGCTTTGAGTTTGTGTGCTGCTTGTACTCATGTGTTGATCCCATAGGCGTTTGTGATGTGCGATCATGTGCCTTCGCAAAGCAGTTGTACCTAGGTGGGTGTTGGACTTCCCACGACTCAATTTCTTTTGGCACAGGTTGCAAATGGCATCGCTGTTGTCAGAGGCAGACACACACAAAAAAAATGCCACACTGCTGAGCTCTGCAATGACGGCATTCTGGTGGTGACAACAGCATGCGTTGATTGGCGTGCTGTCTGGCTGGCCCTGGGTGCAAGCTACTGTGACAACAGATATGAGTGGCACTGTGCACTGGCAGAAGTTGGCAGAGTAGATGTTGTAGGCCTGACACACACGCTTGCAGACAACTAACTGCTATTCAATCTATTACAGTCAAAAAAAATTTTTAAATGTACAATACTGTTACACCAGATATGAGTTGCACTGGTGTGACACTGTGCCCTGGCAGGCACTGAAACGCACACGTGTGAAGGAAACTGACTGCTATTATTTAACACAGTCAAAAAAGTGTTTTTTTTTTTTTTAAATGTACACTACTGTTACACCAGATATGAGTTGCACTGGGGTGACACTGTGCCCTGGCAGGCAGGCCCTAAAACGCACACGTGTGAAGGAAACTGACTGCTATTATTTAACACAGTCAAAAAAGTGTTGTTTTTTTTTAAATCTAGACTACTTTTACACCAGATATGAGTTGCACTGGGGTGACACTGTGCCCTGGCAGGCAGGCACTGAAACGCACACGTGTGAAGGAAACTGACTGCTATTATTTAACACAGTCGAAAAAGTGTTGTTTTTTTTTAAATCTACACTACTGTTACACCAGATATGAGTTGCACTGGGGTGACACTGAAACGCACACGTGTGAAGGAAACTCACTGCTATTATTTAACAAAGTCAAAAAAGTGGGGTTTTTTTAAATCTACACTACTGTTACACCAGATTTGAGTTGCACTGGGGTGACATTGTGCCCTGGCAGGCAGGCAGGCACTGAAACGCACACGTGTGAAGGAAACTGACTGCTATTATTTAACACAGTCAAAAAAGTGTTTTTTTTTTTTTTAATCAACACTACTGTTACACCAGATATGAGTTGCACTGGGGTGACACTGTGCCCTGGCAGGCAGGCCCTGAAACGCACACGTGTGAAGGAAACTGACTGCTATTATTTAACACAGTCAAAGAAGTGTTGTTTTTTTTCAAATCTAGACTACTTTTACACCAGATATGAGTTGAACTGGGGTGACACTGTGCCCTGGCAGGCAGGCACTGAAACGCACACGTGTGAAGGAAACTGACTGCTATTATTTAACACAGTCGAAAAAGTGTTGTTTTTTTTAAATCTACACTACTGTTACACCAGATATGAGTTGCACTGGGGTGACACTGTGCCCTGGCAGGCAGGCAGGCACTGAAACGCACACGTGTGAAGGAAACTGACTGCTATTATTTAACACAGTCAAAAAAGTGTTGTTTTTTTAAAATCTACACTACTGTTACACCAGATATGAGTTGCACTGGGGTGACACTGTGCCCTGGCAGGCAGGTACTGAAACGCACACGTGTGAAGGAAACTGACTGCTATTATTTAACACAGTCAAAAAAGTGTTGTTTTTTTTTTTAAATCTACACTACTGTTACACCAGATATGAGTTGCACTGGGGTGACATTGTGCCCTGGCAGGCAGGCAGGCACTGAAACGCACACGTGTGAAGGAAACTGACTGCTATTATTTAACACAGTCAAAAAAGTGTTTTTTTTTTTTTTAAATGTACACTACTGTTACACTAGATATGAGTTGCACTGGGGTGACACTGTTCCCTGGCAGGCACTGAAACGCACATGTGTGAAGGAAACTGACTGCTATTATTTAACACAGTCAAAAAAGTGTTGTTTTTTTTTTTTAAATGTACACTACTGTTACACCAGATATGAGTTGCACTGGGGTGACATTGTGCCCTGGCAGGCAGGCACTGAAACGCACACGTGTGAAGGAAACTGACTGCTATTATTTAACAGTCAAAAAAGTGTTGTTTTTTTAAAATCTACATTAATGTTACACCAGATATGAGTTGCACTGGGGTGACACTGTGCCCTGGCAGGCAGGCACTGAAACGCACACGTGTGAAGGAAACTGACTGCTATTATTTAACACAATCAAAAAAGTGTTGTTTTTTTTTAAATCTACACTACTGTTACACCAGATATGAGTTGCACTGGGGTGACACTGTGCCCTGGCAGTCAGGCACTGAAACGCACACGTGTGAAGGAAACTGACTGCTATTATTTAACACAGTCAAAAAAGTGTTGTTTTTTTTTAAATCTACACTACTGTTACACCAGATATGAGTGGTGGCACTGGGCAAGTGGGCACAGTATACACTGTGAGCCTGACACACACGCTGGCTGGCAGGCAGGCAACTGCAATTAGATTACACAGGGAAAAAAAAAAAGAAAGCAGATGTTCTAGCCCTGAAAAGGGCTTTTTGGGGTGCTGTCCTTACAGCAGAGATCAGATGAGTCCTTCAGGACTGTAGTGGACACTGAATACACTAGCCTAGCTATCAATTTCCCTATTCTATCAGCAGCAGCTACACTGTCCCTCCTCTCACTAACAATGCAGCTTCCGAATGAATCTAAAATGGATGCTGTCCAGGAGGTAGGAGGATCTGGGAGGGAGGGTCTGCTGCTGATTGGCTAGAATGTGCCTGCTGACTGTGAGGTACAGGGTCAAAGTATTACTCAATGATGACGAATAGGGGGCGGATCGAACATCGCATATGTTCGCCCGCCGCGGCGAACGTGAACATGCTATCTTCGGCGGGAACTATTCGCCAGCGAACTATTCGCAACATCACTAATTACTGAATTTTTTCATTGTACCCCTTTTACAGTGTTACTTAATACATGCTTGTATGTGTATAGCTATATAAGTAGTGTCCAATAGCTAGGTATATGCCTTCTTAGCACTTTATGTATTATATCACATATCGCTATGACAGCTGCTTGGGAGGATTTCATTGGCTTTCAGTAGCCAATCATTAAGTGACACGTAGTCAGCCAATAAGATGCTGCAACGTACATGACCTTTGACAGCCCACTGAATTCAAAAGGTTCTAAGCGGTTTGTTGATACATCACCTCTTGACAAAGTCGGGTCGGATCCCGATGAAACGCGTTAAGGAGCTATATTGTAGTCACATGAGCTCCAGACACAGGATATTACAACTTTGAGTAGCCCCGCACCTCCAAGTCTTCACGGCGTTCCGGTTGCGCTTAAACTGTAGGAAGGACTGAGTGGCACAAGTCAACACTCATCTGGCCTGCAACAGAGTTTCTGTGGTGATATGCACTATATGCTTTGTTGTTTTTAATTCCTGTACGTATATTTTTTACTTGCGCTTTACAATTTGTATTAAATACTTTTACTCTTAGAGTGGTAGGCGCTCTCTGTTTTTATTTTACAAGTTCCATTTGGGAGGAGGATCACAGTCCTCTCAGTATAATAAAAGCAGCATCCATTGACAACATTTTCTGAGGCCACCGCTTGGAATTGTCCACAATGCTTTCCAGGGACATATATTGGAAAATACTTTTTCCTCTGCTTCCATCATATGCAGGAACTTACATAACAACAAGGGTGATATACACTTTTCTGATCTGGTTATAAGTATACAGGTCACTTTGAAATTTTACCCTATATTCTCTGTATTATATAGTGTACGTACAACCAGGGCCGCCATCTGGGGGTGACAGGGGTGACTCCTGTCAGGGGCCCAATGAGCCAGGGGGGCCCCATGAGGCAAGAATTTTTTTTAAATTTGGGCAGCCACCAGTGCAGTGGGTACTACAGCAGAGTGCTAATTGAGCATGGGAAATGTTATTACAAGAAGTAAAGTATTAGCATTTGAGAGGATTTCTTAGTGTGCACTAAACCACTATGCGCAGTGTGAGACAGACTTGGCACTTTGTACAGTGTGTGTCAGTGGTAGTAGTTTTTTTGGGGCTAGGGGTCCATAAAAACAATTTTTTTTAGCAGCAGTGTATTTATGATTATTTGACAATGCTAAAGAAATTCTATATTTAAAACCATGCAGAAATGTTTCCTCCTCAATACACAAATGGTAGATGCCCTTTTGGCAGATATGCATTTTATATATATATATATATATATACATTCCAGTTTACTGCCCCTTCATGCAAGGACTTTCCAGATGCAAGGAGGCATTTTATCTAAGATTTTTACATCTGCATAAAATTTTATACTCTCAGACTAAGATTGCTCAGTGTTTGAAATGAGACAGGTTAACTTAAAACTGTTCAGTTTACACTACAGCTGGCTTAATTTTGAAATACATACCAACAAGCCTAAATCCTGCATTTATCCAGATCTAATGGTATGAGTACCACAGCTTATGGTCCCACCAAGACCATATAGAGTACAGCATTTTCATAATTCATAAGTACAGCTGACACCTGGGAAAATGTGTACACTATATTTGAAGTGGGGGCTCTTGGTTGGGGAAAAAACAAACAAACATCATATGTCAACCTTTTAAAGGTACTTTTCTTCATCTAGCCATCTACCCAGCTCATTAATGTACAATTTTGAATTCACAGAATTATTTTTGTTTGCACATTTACAAATATGATTCTTTAAAAAGTGATCTCTTAATTTCTAAAAAATGTTTTATCATGCATGTCACACACTGTTGATTTAGGGGATGCAAGGTGCATAAATGTTTCCTCCTGTGAGTGTTTCTGTGGGTGTCTGTTTGTCTTTGTGCTTTGGTTTGTGTCTCTGAGTGTGTATGTATTTTTTATCTGTGGGTCTCTCTGTGAGGGTGGGTGTGTTTGTCTTTGTGCATTTTCTGTGGATGTCTGTGAGGGTGTGTGCATACGTCGTTGAGCTTTTTCTGTGGGTGTCTCTGTGAGGGTGTGTGTATGTTTGTCTTTGTGTATTTTCTGTGGATGTCTCTGTGAGGGTGTGTGTGTATATGTATGTATGTCTGTGTTTTCTGTGGATGTCTCTGGGTGTGTGTTTTATGTGGGTGTCTCTGTGAGGGTGTGTGTATGTCTTTGTGTGTTTTCTGTGGATGTCTCAGTGAGAGTGTGTGTATGTCTTTGTGTGTTTTCTGTGGATGTCTCAGTGAGAGTGTGTGTATGTATGTCTTTCTGTGTTTTTTATGTGGTTGTCTCTCTGTGTATGTATGTCTTTGTGTGTTTTCTGTGGGTGTCTCTGTGTGTGTGCAAGTTTGAGTTTGTGTGTGTGTCCATTGTCTGTTCCTTTTTAGGACATTTTGACCTTACTACTAATTATTCACATCTTTCTACAGACTTTGAGACTAACAAGACCTTTCCGGAAGTAACCAATCCACCATTTAACCTTTAAATTATTGTTTAGGCAGTTCAGGGCCCTTCCTTTCAGCCACTGCATGCTGTTGTCATAATTTAGTTGTCATCTTCCTTTACAAAAAGTTAATCAGAACTCCATATTTTGTTTTCTAATTCTCCTTTTTTTTTTTTCAAAACTGTAGTTTACCTCCTTACTTGTCAGGTCAATGTAAACGAGTGCTAAGTGTCTGTTGGGGTGTCTGTGTCTGAGTGTGTTTCTTTGCGTGTCTGCTAGAGTGTCTATATGTGAATCCTTATGTGTGAGTGTGTGTGTTTCAGTGTATGAGTGTGTCTGTGTGTGTGTGTATGTTACTACCTTTACAACATTTCCAAGTTTAAATAGACACTTAAGAATAAAGTGCATATACGTTTTAGTCACTTGGTCAAAAATTGCACATGTCAAAGGGGGGGGGGGCCCTGATCAATGGTTGAGTCAGGGGCCCCAAAATTTCTAGTGGCGGCCCTGCTTACAACTATATACCACTTACTTTCTATGGTATTTTAATATGTTAGTTCTGTTGTGAAATACTTCATGTGATAACTGGAAAGTGCAGTTTATATATACTTGTTCCATGTAATCCCATTATAGTCTATGGGCATTCCATTTTGTCATTCACCCTTGCCATTCCATAGAAAGCAGCTATAATCTGACGTAATCTCACTTTCAGAATATGCTACTGTACCTTGGGAACATATTTGGTAAATATCTATTTGATATGTCTCATATTTTTGTTGCTATTGCACTTTTAAATGTAATCCCATTAAAGTCTATGGGCATTCTATTTAGTCATTCACCCTTGTCATTCCATAGAAAACAGCAATAATCTGATATAATCTCACTTTCAGAATATGATACTGTACCTGTGGAACATATCTGGTAAATATCTATTTGATATGTCTCATATTTTAGTTTCTATAGCACTTTTAAATGTATCCCCATTATAGTCTATGGGCATTCCATTTTGTCCTTCACCCTTGTCATTCCATAGAAAGCAGCTATAATCTGACATAATCTCACTTTCAGAATATGTTACTGTACCTGGGGAACATATATGGTAAATATCTAGTTGATATGTCTCCTATTTTTATTGCTATAACATTTTTAAATGTAATCCCATTATAGTCTATGGGCATTCCATTTTGTCATTCACCCTTGTCATTCCATAGAAAGCAACTATAATCTGATGTAATCTCATTTTCAGAATAAGCTACTGTACTTGGGGAACATATCTGGTAAATATCTATTTGATATGTATCATAGTTTAGTTTCTATAGCACTTTTAAATGTAATCCCATTATAGTCTATGGACATTCCATCTTGTCATTCACCCTTGTCATTTCATAGAAAGCAGCTATAATCTGACATAATATCACTTTCAGAATATGCTACTGTACCTGGGGAACATATCTGGTAAATATCTATTTGATATGTCTCATAGTTTTGTTGCTTCAACACTTTTAATTTTACATCCCATTAAAGTCTATGGGCATTCCATTTTGTCATTCAACAGAAAGCAGCTATAATCTGACGTAATCTCACTTTTAAAATATTCTACTGTACCTGGGGAACATATCTGGTAAATAGCTACTTCATATGTCTCATATTTTTGTTGCTATAGCACTAAATGTAATCCCATTTTAGTCTATGGGCATTCCATTATCTCATTCACCCTTGTCATGCCATAGAAAGCAGCTATAATCTGACATAATCTCACTTATAGAATATGCTACTGTACCTGGGGAACATATCTGGTAAATATCCATTTGTTATGTCTCATATTTTAGTTTCTATAGCACTTTTAAATGTAATCCCATTATAGTCTATGGGCATTCCATTTTGTCATTCACCCTTGTCATTTCATAGAAAGCAGCTATAATCTGACATAATCTCACTTTCAGAATATGATACTGTACCTGGGGAACATATCTGGTAAATATCTAGTTGATATGTCTCATAGTTTTGTTGCTTCAACACTTTTAATTTTACATCCCATTAAAGTCTATGGGCATTCCATTTTGCCATTCACCCTTGTCATTCCATAGAAAACAGCTATAATCTGATGTAATCTCACTTTTAAAATATTCTACTGTACCTGGGGAACATATCTGGTAAATAGCTACTTCATATGTCTCATAATTGTATTGCTATAGCACTAAATGTAATCCCATTTTAGTCTATGGGCATTCCATTTTGTCATTCACCCTTGTCATTCCATAGAAAACAGATATAATTTCACTTAATCTCACTTTCAGAATATGCTACTGTACCTGGGGAACATATCTGGTAAATATCTATTTGATATATCTCATATTTTTGTTGCTATAGCACTTTTAAATGTAATCCCATTATAGTCAATGGGCATTCCATCTTGTCATTCACTCCTGTCATTCCATAGAAAGCAGCTATAATCTGACGTGATCTCACTTTCAGAATATGATACTGTACCTGGGGAACATATCTGGTAAATATCTATTTGATATGTATCATAGTTTTGTTGCTTCAACACTTTTAATTTTACATCCCATTAAAGGGACAGTCTAGGCCAAAATAAACTTTCATGATTCAGATAGAGCATGTAATTTTAAACAATTTTCAAATTTACTTTTATCACCAATTTTGCTTTGTTCTCTTGGTATTCTTAGTTGAAAGCTTAACCTAGGAGGTTCATATGCTAATTTCTTAGACCTTGAAGCCCACCTCTTTCAGATTGCATTTTAACAGTTTTTCACCACTAGAGGGTGTTAGTTCACATATTTCATATAGATAACACTGTGCTCATGCACGTGAATATATCTGGGAGCAGGCACTGATTGGCTAGACTGCAAGTCTGTCAAAAGAACTGAAAAAAGGGGCAGTTTGCAGAGGCTTAGATACAAGATAATCACAGAGGTTAAAAGTATATTATTATAACTGTGTTGGTTATGCAAAACTGGGAAATGGGTAATAAAGGGATTATCTATTTTTTAAAACAATAAAAATTCTGGTGTAGACTGTCCCTTTAAAGTCTATGGGCATTCCATTTAGTCATTCACCCTTGTCATTCCATAGAAAACAGCTATAATCTGACATAATCTCACTTTCAGAATATGCTACTGTACCTGGGGAACATATCTGGTAAATATCTATTTGATATGTATCATAGTTTTGTTGCTTCGAACACTTTTAATTTTACATCCCATTATAGTCTATGGGCATTCCATTTTGTCATTCACCCTTGTCATTCCATAGAAAGCAGATATAATCTGACGTAATCTCACTTTTAAAATATTCTACTGTACCTGGGGAACATATCTGGTAAATATCTACTTCATATGTCGCATATTTTTGTTGCTATAGCAATAAATGTAATCCCATTTTAGTCTATGGGCATTCCATTATCTCATTCACCCTTGTCATTCCATAGAATGACAATAGAATAGCAGCTATAATCTGACATAATCTCACTTTCAGAATTTGCTACTGTACCTGGGGAACATATCTGGTAAATATCTAGTTGATATGTCTCATAGTTTTGTTGCTATAGCACTTTTAATTTTACATCCCATTAAAGTCTATGGGCATTCCATTTTGTCATTCACCCTTGTCATTCCATAGAAAACAGCTGATGTAATCTGATGTAATCTCACTTTTAAAATATTCTACTGTACATGGGGAACATATCTGGTAAATATCTATTTGATATGTATCATAGTTTAGTTTCTATAGCACTTTTAAATGTAATCCCATTATAGTCTATGGGCATTCCATTTTGTCATTCACTTTTGTCATTCCATAAAAAGCAGCTATAATCTGACGTAATCTCACTTTCAGAATTTGCTACTGTACCTGGGGAACATATCTGGTAAATATATATTTGATATGTCTCATATTTTTGTTGCTATAGCACTTTTAAATGTAATACCATTATAGTCTATGGGCATTCCATTATGTCATTTACACCTGTCATTCCATATAAAGCAGCTATAATCTGAAGTAATCTCACTTTCAGAATATGCTACTGTACATGAGGAACATATCTGATAAATATATATTTGAAATCAGGTGCTTCCACAGAGGTGGAAAAATCCAGCAGAAAATGGACAGAGAGAGTAAAGTTAAAAAGTACCTTTATTTTTATTTTTTTAAATTTTAAATTTTTATTGAGGTTCTGTTTCATGTGTACAAATAGTGAATATTAACACGTACTAGCAAGGAAAACAAACAATTACAGTGTACATTGTCAAAAGAAATCGCACATAAATACAGTACAGATAAACGATAAAGTACACATTAAATGCATTATCTACATAATGTAAGGTAGGTAGACATTGATGTGACAGGGCCACTCATGGACCCCAAATGTAGAACCTCTTTTTAACTTTTTCTCAAAACCATAATTAGTAATAACAAGGCAGCAACCAAGGGGCAAGGGACCCTATAGGGCATGAAATACTATACAGAAGGGATTCTTATCCAGTGTATAAATAAGGTATAAAAATATGCACATGTTTAAGTAGGCTCAAAGGTTGTACTAAGGCTGGTAATAGTGGAAAAGAAAAATGTTATATAAGTAAGAATAGTAGCTAGGGTGCGGTACAAGTAAGAAAGACCGCATAGATAATCCTTCTAAAGTAGGAGGCTTATTATATGTGGGGGGGGGGGGGGGAAGGTGGTAAATAAAGTTATTTCAATAAGCAAATTAGATAGCAGAGAGCTATATACTAAGAAATTCAGGGTATTAACTTCTAAAAAGCATAATGGCAACAAATAGGCAATGCCGTTTAATGGGTACAAAATACTAGATATTATGCTGCACAAATTTAAGGCATTGGAAATATGAATTTACTATGTCAAACGGAAGAGTAAAAAAACTGATATATCCCAATCCTAACAGGGCCACTTATTTCAATCTCCAGAAGTGAGATCTATACAAGCTATTGGCCATATATAAAGGATTAGAGGTAGGTCACTAGGGCTACCTAAGGGGGTACATTAATACAGTTAAGAAAGCAGCCTTGCAGTGAAAATTCAAGGGCAACAGTTATAGATATGGAGATACATGTGGATACCATAATCTAGGGGCTATAAGGACTATCCAGATAATCCTCAAAGTAGGGAGCTAATTGTAAACCAGATACCTAGATAGGGGGATATAACAAGAGCAGATGCCATGTCAGTATATGAGGCTAATGCAGTTAGGCAAAAAGGGACTATATATTTGATTAATGCGACTCCTATGTAAACTTGAGCCAACAACATAAGGGCTTAAATACAATGTGTGGATTATCTTTATAACAGTTATATACACCCCTAATGAATTCACTAGGCTAGCCACATGTGCGGCGTGTATTATAAGCAGACTAAATACATGTGTGGGTATTCATAAGCTACATTTTTTGTTTTGTAGTTATGTTTTGTTTTATATCCCACTAGGGTCTGGGGTAAAACCACCCGTTAGCAAGGCACATTTAAGTAAATTCAGTCAAGGAAAAAAGAGTTATGCTTATGAGGTGAATAGAAGGGTGCAGAGCTATATTAACCTGTGTCCACTCTAGGAGCAATAATAACTGAGCAAGATGAGCTTCTGATAGGGAGCAGATATGTTGTAATAAAAACCCAAGAGTAATACAGCCAACTGTGCATCTAAAAAATATGTTCAGGGTCAAACAATAACAAGGGGTTAAACAGATTAATAGGACAAGCAACTATGTAAATCGTAATGACAGTTTGCAGACATAGCTAAACTATTAAATGTAGTGGCAAAGGAATAATGACTACCAACCTCTATTTAGGTCTGCCAGGCTATAGTAGGAATATCAGTTTGGGTTATGCTTAAGAAATACAAAGGGGCTGATGATTTACCTGAAGATATGCACCGCAAGCGACACATAAGCACTAATTCTGCTAAGATATGGCAAATCTCAATACATGCACGAATTATACGCAGGGGCAAAAGTAGACTATGGGGGTGAAAATGGGACCATTTTAATGTACAACACACATAACTGTACAAGATTGTCCCCAAAACGATAGTGAATCTAAAACTGAAGTTGGAGCAGGAATAGATTACCCAAACTGTGTAACCTGGGTAGCAACACTGAAACTGCGACATTATAGGAAGAGCAAGCAGACGGCTGGGCCTCACAGAGCAACTGTATGATGGAGCATAAAAAATGTTAGGACGCCGCCTCAGCCGCTGGCCACGTCCACGCTGTAGTGGAGTAAAGCTCAGTAGTATCTCTGAACATCACAGTACAGTAACAACAGAAGGAATGCACTAAAAAAAACACACATTGCATGTACCTATCGTATTGTAAAACAATAACTCGTGTCAAATGTACAGAGAACAGCAAAACAATACATTAGGCATGAAGATCTGTGTAGGCACTATAATAGCGAGGCACTAATAGGCAAGCATATACACTCCCATAGTACATCCAAGTGGCATTAAAAATGAATAAGTAATGTTATGAAGGCAGTCACAATAATAGGGACAGACTTGTTGCTCAAGCAGAAAGGGAGGATTGTGTTAACTATATGTATAGTTACACATTACCAGCTCCGGATTTATAGTCCAAGCAACCTGTCAGTAGTTTAGCCAGCTCTAACTCTAATCAGAGCGCCGCATCTTCAACCAAGCGAAATAAGTCCAAGGTGTAAACAAGTAGAGAAACCGGAACCTAAGGCATTAGTTTAGTCCACCTCAATAAACCGTGCTTATGCTGACAGTTAGCCCACTCCAACTCTAGAATGTCTCCATAAATATGCCCACCTACTGACATCTTTCAAGGGGTAGGATCTAGAGCAGAGGTCCGACAAGGCCGCAGATGTAACAGCACTAAGTGCCCATGGTCTGTGTCCCCCTGCTGGATTGAGGTACAATGCGAACAGAGCTACTGGCGGTGCAAGGGTACACAGCTCTACTCGCTCCTGCATTGCAGAATAGTTTAGTGCTGATATAGGATCTGCGCATGGGGTAGCGAGGGAGTGAGCCGGCATACCTTGGTGTAGTGTAGCATTCACCCCTTTATGCGCAGAGAGAATAGTTGTAGCTGCATTCTTCAGCAGAGGCAGAGTTGCAGCTTGTGAAGTCACAGGGGGCACAACACTCTCCTCTGTAGGCTTCAGCTTGTAGCTCGCTATGTCAACAGTATCTGCAACTGCTGTAGGAGCTAATGTAACTGCCACTACCTCCCTCTCTGCGACATCTCTTGCAAGCTCAGTATCCATTGCAGATTTTGGGTGAGCAAGGGTAAGCTGCGCCTTTTCTGCAAAGTTGCCAAGCAGCACCCACAACTGTGAATAAAAGTCCTTCATGGTTGGCTGTACATTCACACGAATCTCCTGTTTGGAATTGCGTCTGTGAGGCCGGTAGCCCCTGATACCTCCTAAAAAGTGCCTTTATTAATGTTCATTTTAAAATGTACTGTGAATGGTCACAGAAAATCAAAAGCAATATCACAGCCTTAAGCACATCAGCCTAGTAGCTCAATATCATACACTCCAACATGTTTTGTGCTGTTACAGCACTTCGTCAGGGATAGTAAGGGGTTAACTGCTCAGCCGTTAAGTATACATCCTGTCCAATCAAAATCATGCAAATTGGTTTAAACCAATAGCTATGCCTTAGTAAGGGATCGTCATAAGTTCCATACTAAGATGGTAGTTCATTTGCATATTTAGATTTAGACCAGTTGCAGGTAACAGGTGAGCAGAATATAAGACATGATTGCTCGTGTACATGTGTTAAAATATACCAATAGATATTGAGTTAATCAACTACAATTATATATAGATGAATTAATTCAGAAAAAACGTTAAAATATACGATTTTAACAAATGAACTTGCTGCTTTTGCCTATTCCCTATTTCATAATGATACGCTTAGATAGCGGATGCTGACATTGTAGATACTATACACAGGAACAATGTGAGTCACAAAATATAATCTGCCTGCTACGTGTGAAGTTGTATATAAAATATAGCTGAATAACAGAGTAGCAAAGCTTACTTAGAGTAGTTATAAAAACGCAACAAAAAGAATTCTATACTATGGAATTAGAACAATCCTATTGCTCCTGTTGACGGAAGAGGCACATTTGTTAAATAGTAATCTGATCAAATTTGGCATGATACACCTAGGGCATGTCAACCATATTTAGCGTCCTTATTTTTCTGGCCATAAAAGAAGCATGTTCTTATGAAGCAGAAATACTGCTTAATGTGGCTATAGAACATAGTGTCTTACTTTTTTTGGCCAGTGTGGGGACTTTATTTATAGGATAAAGAATCAGCACAACAGAACTGCTTGGTATAGCTATAAAACCTGATATCCTGCTTTTTCTCGCCATATAGGGACTTTGTTTGTAAAATAAAAAATCAACACAATGAAGCCGTAATGTTTGTTGTCTACAAGCTGACAAGCTTTATGAAAAAAAGGGGAAACGGAGTGCTAAAAAGTGTAACACATATATGAATGGTAATAACTGTCAAAACATTTGAAGTGCTGTGAGAAACCAATGTTTGTTAAATGCCTATCAAAGTGACTAAATAGTATTTAGGGTGCTATAGAAACCAATTAATGATTAATACGGTAGAGATAAACAAAAAAAATTCTCAACTGTTAGTATAAATTAACTAAGCTAGGCTGAAGGCCAGTGATATAGGGCACCTAAAATCTTACAATTCTTTTGTGTATGTGTAAAAGGTAGTTAGATGTGAGCTGTTACCAGCTAACAATTAAATGATCCAATAGTTAATGTATGCACGCAAGCTCCAGCCGTCCAACCCCAAGTCCCGTGATTCTGTAGTTATTGTATAAAAATACATATAAAATTATAAATTAACCACGGGGTATGGAAGTTAAGGGAAGTGGGAGGATGCGTGCATACACCACACGTTCGTGATAATGAAAAGTATATCATTGTGTGATTTGGTGCAATTCAAAGTGTCCAGCAAGAATTCTCAAATAATCTAAAGCCGTGAAATCAAGTGATTAAAAGTGATATGTTTTAATAAAAACATATTAAAAAGACAACGCATTTCCCGGTCTCACTGACCGCTTCATCAAGTGTATAATAAAACAATGGACATTCACGACTTTTAATGGCCCCATTTGGAGTCTAATGCCGCTCCGAGCGCATGCGTACAAATTTACTCGTGGCCAATGAGGTGTAAGGTATATGCCGGCTTGTGTCTGATATGACAAAAATGTAGGAGTGTCGAAAAGATCACGATTCCCCAAAATTCAACGGGTCTCGGCAGGTCTTATTATAATAGAATAGCCTATAACACTTTGCGTTAACAGTGAACACAAGTAAAAATGCTACTAAATGTTGTACTATCAACTTTATATGCAGCCAGCTTGTATATTAAAATTAACGGACATATAAAAATACTTGCTGCCCGCAATGTCGATGACAGTAAATAGTAAAACACTTGAAATACTTTGCGTTGACAGTGAACACCAGTAAAAAGCTACTATACGGGATACTATCAACTTCATAATAGCCAGTTTATATATTGAAATTAACAAACATATAAATGCTTAATGGACGCAGTGTAATTTCATAAAGTGTATACAACCAAATCCATAGTCATAATTTAGCAAAGCCGGATATATTAACCAAATGACTCATAAAAAGTCAGAGAATTTGTAGGCATTTAACAAAGAGATAAAAAACATAAAACTATAACCAATACTCAAAACATATGCTAAAAATAAACCATATAAAAGTAAAACCTTGTAAAGGTAAATGTACATTATATGTTCCTACACTAATAAAATAAATTACAGCACTGACTAAACCTACTCAAATATGCAACAATAAATAACGATGTGACATAGAAACCTAATACAGTATTCAAAGTTGCACTGTCATAATATTCACTCAGATATATGCACTAAGCGTAGAGAACAGAGATATACAATTTATCAGAAATCATTACAAATAGAACAGGATGATGATGTATAATGAATTAATAAATTAATGATGAACCTTCAATTAAAAGCTACCATATCTATATTTTCATTTAAACCAAATGGATTAATAGGTTTCATTTTCCAAATCCAAAAGGTTTCCCTTTGTTGAAGATAGATGAGTCTATTTCTGCCCCATTTAGGAATTATATGTTCAATGGGAAAAATACTAAAAATATCAGTCTCTCCCCCATGACAACAAACTCCATGTCTGGGGACTCTATGATTCATAAGGGAATTCTTAACATTTCTAGTATGTTCCCCCCATCTTTTTTTCAGGGGTCTAGAGGTCCTCCCTATATACTGTATTCCACATCTACACTCCAATAAATATACTACAAGGAGGAATCACAAGAAAAACGTGATGCAATTTCAAATTCCTCCTTTGTAGAAAATGATTTAAACTTAATCCTATCTCCAGCTGTGTATGCACATAAGCCACAATTTGGTAGATTGCATTTTTAGAACCCTTTTTTTGCCTGACAACCAGCTATTTTCTTTAGGGAATTTACTGATGCTCATATTTTTATGTTTCCTCATAACAACCTTGCTAGGAGCTAATTTGTTTTTTAGCGAAGGTGCTCTTTTAAATGTACAAATCGGGGACTCATCTAAAAGGCTTTTTAGAATTGGATCGTGTTTAAGAATATACCAGTATTTTTGAAGTGTATTTTTTATCTTATCGTGGTTGATTGTGTACTTTGTTATAAATCTGAGATTATTTGTTTGACTAGTATCAAATGTAGTCATGTTTGGAGACAAAATCATTATTTACTGTTTTGGGCTTGAAAAATTCCGATCTCTCTTTCTTTCTAGCCTCCAAATAGCCATATTCAACCAATTTTAAAAGATAATCTTTCTCCAAGAATCTAGATTTTAGGATCAGGACTTGTTCATCAAATGTATCTAAATTCGTGCAGTTCCTACGAATTCTACAAAATTGATTATAAGGAATATTCTTTTTACAAGGTTTATAATGGTAACTGTTTGTATCCACTGTCTTAAAATGTGTTTTTTTTAGAGATACTGCCTTCTATATCCATTATAGTACTAAATCTAAAAAGTCAATATTTTCTGTATTCATTTTTGATGTAAACTTAGCCCCATCGTATTATCATTAAGGGACTGTATAAAATCCATAGCTGATGTTTCAGATCCCTCCCAAATGAATAACAGATCATCAATAAAATGGCCATAGAACACCAGACTCGCCCCCTGGGGTGAATTGTATATATATTTTTCTTCAAATACCCCCATACATAAATTAGCAAAACTGGGGGCGAATCTGGTGCCCATGGCCGTTGATTAGTAGAAAAAACTGTTCTTGATACACAAAATAATTGTGTTTTAACACAAATGAAATGGCCTCAAGTAAAAACAGCCTTTGTTTCATAGGTAGATAAAAATCTCTTGTCAGAAAAACATAATTTATGTAAGAACTTACCTGATAAATTCATTTCTTTCATATTAGCAAGAGTCCATGAGCTAGTGACGTATGGGATATACATTCCTACCAGGAGGGGCAAAGTTTCCCAAACCTCAAAATGCCTATAAATACACCCCTCACCACACCCACAATTCAGTTTAACGAATAGCCAAGAAGTGGGGTGATAAAAAAGTGTGAAAGCATATAAAATAAGGAATTGGAATAATTGTGCTTTATACAAAATCATAACCACCACAAAAAAAGGGCGGGCCTCATGGACTCTTGCTAATATGAAAGAAATGAATTTATCAGGTAAGTTCTTACATAAATTATGTTTTCTTTCATGTAATTAGCAAGAGTCCATGAGCTAGTGACGTATGGGATAATGATTACCCAAGATGTGGATATTTCCACACAAGAGTCACTAGAGAGGGATAAAATAAAGACAGCCAATTCCTGCTGAAAATAATCCACACCCAAAATAAAGTTTAATGAAAAACATAAGCAGAAGATTCAAACTGAAACCGCTGCCTGAAGTACTTTTCTACCAAAAACTGCTTCAGAAGAAGAAAATACATCAAAATGGTAGAATTTAGTAAAAGTATGCAAAGAGGACCAAGTTGCTGCTTTGCAAATCTGATCAACCGAAGCTTCATTCCTAAACGCCCAGGAAGTAGAAACTGACCTAGTAGAATGAGCTGTAATCCTCTGAGGCGGAGTTTTACCCGACTCAACATAGGCAAGATGAATTAAAGATTTCAACCAAGATGCCAAAGAAATGGCAGAAGCTTTCTGGCCTTTTCTAGAACCGGAAAAGATAACAAATAGACTAGAAGTCTTTCGGAAAGATTTAGTAGCTTCAACATAATATTTCAAAGCTCTAACAACATC
This sequence comes from Bombina bombina, assembly GCF_027579735.1. NCBI lineage: Eukaryota > Metazoa > Chordata > Amphibia > Anura > Bombinatoridae > Bombina > Bombina bombina. Next base: position 550,112,516 of record NC_069501.1, on the reverse strand, counting down.
CAAAGAATGCAACGATTTCTCCTTAGAATTCTTAGGATTAGGACATAATGAAGGAACCACAATTTCTCTACTAATGTTGTTGGAATTCACAACTTTAGGTAAAAATTCAAAAGAAGTTCGCAACACCGCCTTATCCTGATGAAAAATCAGAAAAGGAGACTCACAAGAAAGAGCAGATAATTCAGAAACTCTTCTGGCAGAAGAGATGGCCAAAAGGAACAAAACTTTCCAAGAAAGTAATTTAATGTCCAATGAATGCATAGGTTCAAATGGAGGAGCTTGAAGAGCCCCCAGAACCAAATTCAAACTCCAAGGAGGAGAAATTGACTTAATGACAGGCTTTATACGAACCAAAGTTTGTACAAAACAATGAATATCAGGAAGAATAGCAATCTTTCTGTGAAAAAGAACAGAAAGAGCAGAGATTTGTCCTTTCAAGGAACTTGCGGACAAACCCTTATCTAAACCATCCTGAAGAAACTGTAATATTCTCGGTATTCTAAAAGAATGCCAAGAAAAATGATGAGAAAGACACCAAGAAATATAAGTCTTCCAGACTCTATAATATATCTCTCTAGATACAGATTTACGGGCCTGTAACATAGTATTAATCACAGAGTCAGAGAAACCTCTTTGACCAAGAATCAAGCGTTCAATCTCCATACCTTTAAATTTAAGGATTTTAGATCCTGATGGAAAAAAGGACCTTGAGACAGAAGGTCTGGTCTTAACGGAAGAGTCCACGGTTGGCAAGAGGCCATCCGGACAAGATCCGCATACCAAAACCTGTGAGGCCATGCCGGAGCTACCAGCAGAACAAACGAGCATTCCTTCAGAATCTTGGAGATTACTCTTGGAAGAAGAACTAGAGGCGGAAATATATAGGCAGGATGATACTTCCAAGGAAGTGATAATGCATCCACTGCCTCCGCCTGAGGATCCCGGGATCTGGACAGATACCTGGGAAGTTTCTTGTTTAGATGAGACGCCATCAGATCTATTTCTGGAAGTTCCCACATTTGAACAATCTAAAGAAATACCTCTGGGTGAAGAGACCATTCGCCCGGATGCAACGTTTGGCGACTGAGATAATCCGCTTCCCAATTGTCTATACCTGGGATATGAACCGCAGAGATTAGACAGGAGCTGGATTCCGCCCAAACCAAAATTCGAGATACTTCTTTCATAGCCAGAGGACTGTGAGTCCCTCCTTGATGATTGATGTATGCCACAGTTGTGACATTGTCTGAAAACAAATGAACGATTCTCTCTTCAGAAGAGGCCAAAACTGAAGAGCTCTGAAAATTGCACGGAGTTCCAAAATATTGATCGGTAATCTCACCTCCTGAGATTCCCAAACTCCTTGTGCCGTCAGAGATCCACACACAGCTCCCCAACCTGTGAGACTTGCATCTGTTGAAATGACAGTCCAGGTCGGAAGCACAAAAGAAGCCCCCTGAATTAAACGATGGTGATCTGTCCACCACGTTAGAGAGTGTCGTACAATCGGTTTTAAAGATATTAATTGAGATATCTTTGTGTAATCCTTGCACCATTGATTCAGCATACAAAGCTGAAGAGGTCGCATGTGAAAACGAGCAAAGGGGATCGCGTCCGATGCAGCAGTCATAAGACCTAGAATTTCCATGCATAAGGCTACCGAAGGGAATGATTGTGACTGAAGGTTTCGACAAGCTGCAATCAATTTTAGACGTCTCTTGTCTGTTAAAGACAGAGTCATGGACACTGAATCTATCTGGAAACCCAGAAAGGTTACCCTTGTCTGAGGAATCAAAGAACTTTTTGGTAAATTGATCCTCCAACCATGATCTTGAAGAAACAACACAAGTCGATTCGTATGAGATTCTGCTAAATGTAAAGACTGAGCAAGTACCAAGATATCGTCCAAATAAGGAAATACCACAATACCCTGTTCTCTGATTACAGACAGAAGGGCACCGAGAACCTTTGAAAAAATTCTTGGAGCTGTAGCTAGGCCAAACGGTAGAGCCACAAACTGGTAATGCTTGTCCAGAAAAGAGAATCTCAGGAACTGATAATGATCTGGATGAATCGGAATATGCAGATATGCATCCTGTAAATCTATTGTGGACATATAATTCCCTTGCTGAACAAAAGGCAAGATAGTCTTTACAGTTACCATCTTGAACGTTGGTATCCTTACATAACGATTCAATATTTTTAGATCCAGAACTGGTCTGAAGGAATTCTCCTTCTTTGGTACAATGAAGAGATTTGAATAAAACCCCATCCCCTGTTCCGGAACTGGAACTGGCATAATTACTCCAGCCAACTCTAGATCTGAAACACAATTCAGAAATGCTTGAGCTTTTACTGGATTTACTGGGACACGGGAAAGAAAAAATCTCTTTGCAGGAGGTCTCATCTTGAAACCAATTCTGTACCCTTCTGAAACAATGTTCTGAATCCAAAGATTGTGAACAGAATTGATCCAAATTTCTTTGAAAAAACGTAACCTGCCCCCTACCAGCTGAGCTGGAATGAGGGCCGCACCTTCATGTGGACTTAGAAGCAGGCTTTGCCTTTCTAGCAGGCTTGGATTTATTCCAGACTGGAGATGGTTTCCAAACTGAAACTGCTCCTGAGGATGAAGGATCAGGCTTTTGTTCTTTGTTGAAACGAAAGGAACGAAAACGATTATTAGCCCTGTTTTTACCCTTAGATTTTCTATCCTGTGGTAAAAAAGTTCCTTTCCCACCAGTAACAGTTGAGATAATAGAATCCAACTGAGAACCAAATAATTTGTTACCCTGGAAAGAAATAGAAAGTAGAGTTGATTTAGAAGCCATATCAGCATTCTAAGTCTTAAGCCATAAAGCTCTTCTAGCTAAAATAGCTAGAGACATAAACCTGACATCAACTCTGATAATATCAAAAATGGCATCACAGATAAAATTATTAGCATGCTGAAGAAGAATAATAATATCATGAGAATCATGATTTGTTACTTGTTGCGCTAAAGTTTCCAACCAAAAAGTTGAAGCTGCAGCAACATCAGCCAATGATATAGCAGGTCTAAGAAGATTACCTGAACACAGATAAGCTTTTCTTAGAAAGGATTCAATTTTCCTATCTAAAGGATCTTTAAACGAAGTACCATCTGACGTAGGAATGGTAGTACGTTTAGCAAGGGTAGAAATAGCCCCATCAACTTTAGGGATTTTGTCCCAAAATTCTAACCTGTCAGACGGTACAGGATATAATTGCTTAAAACGTTTAGAAGGAGTAAATGAATTACCCAATTTATCCCATTCTTTGGAAATTACTGCAGAAATAGCATTAGGAACAGGAAAAACTTCTGGAATAACCACAGGAGATTTAAATACCTTATCTAAACGTTTAGAATTAGTATCAAGAGGACCAGAATCCTCTATTTCTAAAGCAATTAATACTTCTTTAAGTAAAGAACGAATAAATTCAATTTTAAATAAATATGAAGATTTATCAGCATCAATCTCTGAAACAGAATCCTCTGAACCAGAAGAGTCATCAGAATCAGAATGATGATGTTCATTTAAAAATTCATCTGTAGGGAGAGAAGTTTTAAAAGATTTTTTACGTTTACTAGAAGGAGAAATAACAGACATAGCCTTCTTGATGGATTCAGAAACAAAATCTCTTATGTTATCAGGAACATTCTGCACCTTAGATGTTGAAGGAACTGCAACAGACAATGGTACTTTACTAAAGGAAATATTATCTGCATTAACAAGTTTGTCATGACAATTAATACAAACAACAGCCGGAGGAATAGCTACCAAAAGTTTACAGCAGATACACTTAGCTTTGGTAGATCCAGCACTAGACAGCGATTTTCCTGTAGTATCTTCTGACTCAGATGCAACGTGAGACATCTTGCAATATGTAAGAGAAAAAACAACATATAAAGCAAAATTGATCAAATTCCTTAAATGACAGTTTCAGGAATGGGAAAAAATGCCAAAGAACAAGCTTCTAGCAACCAGAAGCAATGAAAAATGAGACTTAAATAATGTGGAGACAAAAGCGACGCCCATATTTTTTAGCGCCAAATAAGACGCCCACATTATTTGGCGCCTAAATGCTTTTGGCGCAAAAAATGACGCCACATCCGGAACGCCGACATTTTTGGCGCAAAATAACGTCAAAAAATGACGCAACTTCCGGCGACACGTATGACGCCGGAAACGGAAAATAATTTTTTGCGCCAAAAAAGTCTGCGCCAAGAATGACGCAATAAAATGAAGCATTTTCAGCCCCCCCGAGCCTAACAGCCCACAGGGAAAAAAGAGTCAAATTTTTGAAGGTAAGAAAAAATGAATAATTCAAATGCATAATCCCAAATATGAAACTGACTGTCTGAAAAATAAGGAAAGTTGAACATTCTGAGTCAAGGCAAATAAATGTTTGAATACATATATTTAGAACTTTATAAACAAAGTGCCCAACCATAGCTTAGAGTGTCACAGAAAATAAGATTTACTTACCCCAGGACACTCATCTACATGTTTGTAGAAAGCCAAACCAGTACTGAAACGAGAATCAGCAGAGGTAATGGTATATATAAGAGTAAATCGTCGATCTGAAAAGGGAGGTAAGAGATGAATCTCTACGACCGATAACAGAGAACCTATGAAATAGACCCCGTAGAAGGAGATCACTGCATTCAAATAGGCAATACTCTCCTCACATCCCTCTGACATTCACTGCACGCTGAGAGGAAAACCGGGCTCCAACTTGCTGCGGAGCGCATATCAACGTAGAATCTAGCACAAACTTACTTCACCACCTCCATTGGAGGCAAAGTTTGTAAAACTGAATTGTGGGTGTGGTGAGGGGTGTATTTATAGGCATTTTGAGGTTTGGGAAACTGCCCCTCCTGGTAGGAATGTATATCCCATACGTCACTAGCTCATGGACTCTTGCTAATTACATGAAAGAAATTATCAATTGCATTCAAGCCAAGATCATGTGCTATGTTAGAATAAAGTGATGAAACATCACAGGTCAACCAGAGCAAATTACATTCCTACTTTCTTAATCTTTGACAATTTAGAGATCAAGTCAGGTGTATCTTTAATATAAGATGGAAGGCCCATTACAGGTTTTTTCAAAAAATGATCAACATACTCAGACAAATTACAAGTTAAATTACCAATGCCGGAAATAATAGGTATTCCAGGTGGAATAGTTGCACATGTATGGACCTTAGGGAGATGGTAATAATAAGCAAGGCTTGGAGCATTAGGTACCAAATAGTCCCTTTCTTTTTTAGTTAATATCCCTTCTGTAAATCCAGCATCAATTAATTTAATCATACTGGCCAGATATTTTTTAGTGGGATTAAAACAAAGTTTTCTATAATATTCAGGATCTAAAAGGATTCTGTCAGCTTCTTTTAAGTAATCAGACATATCCTGCAATACTATCCCCCCTCCCTTATACGCCTGCCTGATCACTAGTTCTTCATTCTTTGCTAACCTTGATAGAGCTTTTAATTCATATATTTTAAGATTTGTCCTACTTACATTAGTGTCAAGTGAGCCAAATTCCTCTAAAACAAGATTTTTGAAACAGTGTAATGATAGGGCTGGTTATTGGTGGATAAAAACTAAATTTATGCTTACCTGATAAATTACTTTCTTTTACGATATGAGTCTACGTATTCCATCCTTACTTGTGGAATATTAACCTCCTGCTAACAGGAAGTGGCAAAGAGCATCACAGCAGAGCTGTATATATAGCCCCTCCCCTTCCCCTCCACCCTCAGTCATTTGGCCGAAGGTATAGGAAGAGAAAAAGGAAAGGCTAAAAGGTGCAGAGGTGACTGAAGTTTACAAAAAATATAAAGAAAAACTGTCTTAAAAAGAACAGGGTGGGCCGTGGACTCGTCATATCATAAAAGAGAGTAATTTATCAGGTAAGCATAAATTTTAGTTTTCTTTTACAAAAGATATGACGAGTCCACGGATTTCATCCTTACTTGTGGGAAACCAATACCAAAGCAATAGGACACGGATGAAAGGGAGGGACAAGACAGGAACCTAAACGGAAGGTACCACTGCTTGAAGAACCTTTCTCCCAAACATAGCCTCAGAAGAAGCAAAAGTATCAAATTTGGAAAAAGTGTGAAGGGACGACCAAGTTGCAGCCTTACAAATCTGTTCCACAGATGCATCGTTTTTTAAAAGCCCATGTGGAAGCCACAGCCCTAGTAGAATGAGCCGTAATTCTTTCAGGAGGCTGCTGTCCAGCAGTCTCATATGCCAGGCGGATGATACTTCTCAGCCAAAAAGAAAGAGAGGTAGCCGTAGCTTTCTGACCCCTACGCTTTCCAGAATAAACAATGAATAATGAAGATGATTGACGGAAATCCTTAGTTGCCTGTAAGTAACATTTTAAGGCACGGGCCACGTCCAAGTTCTGTAACAGGCGCTCCTTCTTAGAAGAAGGATTAGGACACAAGGAAGGAACAACAATTTCCTGATTAATATTCTTATTCGAAACAACCTTAGGAAGGAACCCAGGTTTGGTACATAAAACCACCTTATCAGAATGAAATATGAGATAAGGCGAATCACACTGTAATGCTGAAAGCTCAGAAACTCTTTGAGCAGAAGAAATAGCAACCAAAAACAGAACTTTCCAAGATAATAGTTTAATATCTATGGAATGCATAGGTTCAAATGGAACCCCTTGCAGAACTCGAAGAACTAAATTCAAACTCCAGGGAGGAGTAATAGGTCTAAATACAGGCTTAATTCTAGATAGAGCCTGACAAAAAGACTGAACATCTGATACATTTGCCAAACGTTTGTGAAACAGAATTGACAAAGCTGAAATTTGTCCCTTTACGGAACTTGCAGATAACACTTTCTCCAATCCTTCTTGGAGAAAAGACAAAATCCTAGGAATCCTAACTTTACTCCATGAGTAACCCTTGGATTCATACCAATAAAGATATTTACGCCATATCTTATGATAGATCTTTCTAGTGACAGGCTTTCTAGCCTGTATCAAAGTATTGATAACTGAATCCTCGCTTCGATAAAATCAAGCGTTCAATCTCCACGCAGTCAGTTGCAGAGAAATTAGATTTGGATGTTGGAAAGGACCTTGAATGAGAAGATCCTGTCTCAACGGAAGTTTCCATGGTGGCAGAGAGGACATGTCCACTAGATCCGCATACCAAGTCTTGCGTGGCCACGCAGGCGCCATCAGGATCACTGAAGCTCTCTCCTGTTTGATTCGAGCAATCACACGTGGGAGGAGAGGAAATATAAGCTAGGCTGAACAACAAAGGTACTGCCAAGGCATCTATCAGTTCGGCCTGAGGATCCCTTGACCGGGATCCGTATCTTGGAAGCTTGGCATTCTGACGAGATGCCATCAAATCCAATTCCGGTCTGCCCCATCTGAGAATCAATGAGGCAAATACCTCCGGGTGAAGTTCCCACTCTCCCAGATGAAAAGTCTGTCGACTTAGAAAATCTGCTTCCCAGTTCTCTACCCCTGGGATGTAGATCGCTGACAGATGACAAGAGTGGGCCTCTGCCCAATTGATTATATTGGATACTTCTATCATCGCTAAGGAACTCCTTGTTCCCCCTGATGATTGACATATGCCACAGTCGTTATGTTGTCCGACTGGAATCTGATGAATTTGGCCGAAGCCAACTGAGGCCATGCCTGAAGCACATTGAATATTGCTCTCAGTTCCAGAATATTGATTGGAAGTAGAGACTCCACCTGAGTCCAAACACCCTGAGCCTTCAGGGAGTTCCAAACTGCACCCCAGCCCAGAAGGCTGGCATCTGTTTTCACTATCACCCACGAGGGTCTGCGGAAACAAGTCCCCTGGGACAGATGATCTGGAGACAACCACCAAAGAAGAGAGTTTCTGATCTCTTGATCCAGAATTATCTTTGGAGATAAATCCGCATAATCCCCATTCCACTGACTGAGAATGCACAGTTGCAGTGGTCTGAGATGAAAGCGAGCAAACGGAACAATGTCCATTGCCGCTAACATTAATCCGATTACCTCCATACACTGAGCCACTGATGGCCGAGGAATGGACAGAAGTGCTCGGCAAGCATTCAAAATCTTTGATTTTCTGACCTCCGTCAGAAATACTTTCATGGCTACCGAGTCTATCAGAGTTCCCAAGAAAGGAACCCTTGTCTGTGGAATAAGTGAACTCTTCTCTATGTTCACCTTCCAGCCGTGAGTTCTCAGAAAAGACAACACTGTGTCCATGTGAGATTTTGTCAGATGATATGTTGACGCCTGAATCAGAATATTGTCCAGATAAGGCGTCACCGCTATCCCTTGCGGTCTGAGAACCACCAAAAGAGACCATAGAACCTTTGTGAAGATTCTGGGTGCTGTGGCCAACCCGAAAGGAAGAGCCAAGAACTGATAATGTTTGTCCAAGAAGGCAAACCTTAGAAACTGATGATGAACTTTGTGGATTGCAATATGAAGGTAAGCATCCTTCAAATCCACGGTAGTCATATATTGACCCTCCTGGATCATTGGCAAAATCATTCGAATTGTCTCCATCTTGAATGATGGAACTCTTAGAAATTTGTTTAGACACTTGAGGTCCAAAATGGGTCTGAACGTTCCCTCTTTTTTGGGGACCACAAATAGGTTTGAGTAAAACCCCTGTCCCTGTTCCAATTTTGGAACAGGACAGATTACTCCCATAGTAAAAAGGTATTTTATACAGCGTAAGAACGGATCTCTCTTTATCTGTTTTGCAGATAATTTTGAAAGATGAAATCTCCCTCTTGGGAGAAATCCTTGCTGCTTTGTGGAAGAAGAAGAAGCGGGGGGTCCTCCTTTAAAGTTCCGAAAGGAACGAAAATTATTCTGTTTACCCCTTATTTTAACCGACCTATCCTGGGGTAGGGCATGGCCCTTACCTCCTGTAATATCAGAAATGATCTCCTTCAATTCTGGCCCAAAAAGGATCTTACCTTTAAAGGGAATAGCTAAAAGTTTATGTTTTGATCACACATCAGCAGACCAAGATTTGAGCCACAATGCTCTACGTGCTAAAATAGCAAATCCTGCATTTTTTGCCGCTAATTTAGCAATTTGAAAAGCGGCATCAGTAATAAAAGAATTAGCTAGCTTAAGAGCCTTAATTCTATCTAGAATGTCATCTAATGGAGTCTCAACCTTAAGAGACTCTTCTAGAGCCTCAAACCAAAAAGCTGCTGCAGTAGTTACTGGAACAATGCAAGCCGTAGGTTGTAAAAGAAATCCCTGATTAACAAATAATTTCTTTAGCAGACCCTCTAATTTCTTATCCATAGGATCCTTGAAAGCACAACTATCCTCAATGGGTATAGTAGTACACTTAGCTAGGGAAGATATAGCTCCCTTTACCTTAGGGACTGTTTGCCATGAGTCCCAAATGGTATTTGATATAGGAAACATTTTCTTAAAATTAGGAGAGGGAGAAAACGGTATACCTGGTCTATCCCATTCCTTACTAATAATTTCCGGAATTCTCTTAGGAACCGGAAAAACATTAGTGTAAGTAGGAACTTCCAAATATTTATCCATTTTACACAATTTCTCTGGATGAATCACAATAGGATCACAATCATCCAGAGTCGCTAAAACCTCCCTAAGCAACAGGCGGAGGTGTTCAAGCTTAAATTTAAATGACATAGCATCCGAATCTGTCTGAGGCAAAACATTCCCTGAATCAGAAATTTCACCCTCAGACAGTAATTCCCTGATCCCCAACTCAGAGCACTGTGAGGCAACATGGGAAATAGCTAATAAAGCATCAGAGGATTCAGTATTTACATTAATACTTGACCTACTGCGTTTACCCTGCAACACTGGTAATTTAGACAATACCTCTGTAAGGGTAGTTGACATAACTGCAGCCATCTCCTGCAGAGTAAAGGAATTAGACGCACTAGAAGTACTAGGCGTCGCTTGTGTGGGCATAAAAGGTTGTGACACTTGGGGAGAATTAGATGGCATATCCTGGTTCTCTTCAGACTGAGAATCATCCCTAGGCACACTTACTTTATTTAAAATATGCTTTTTACGGGGGCGGAGTTTGGTCACGCCGGGACATGGCCGCTCTGTGAGTTAGCTCCGTGAGACCGGAGTTCCAGCTACCGCATAACTTGCAACTGAGGACCCTGCAAAAGCCATCAGCCGGTGTGGGAACATTCAAGAGTGGCAGCGGTTACCTTATAGCGATCCACATACTTTCTGATCGCTCATTATCAGGGATAATCCTGTGCGCAAACAGCGCAAATAGATCAACCGCCGCCATCTTGACTAGCCTGCTCCACGCGGTCACCGGATCGCCGCATTTAAGTTCAGCTACAGGTGCAGGTGATTATAAGTTAAATAAGCCTCACACTCATGCCTCTAAGCCTATAAATTGATTGCAGGCACATGGCTTGAACAGGGCATTCTTTTTCATAAACGTAGCCCACACCAGGCACTACACAGCTTCTTAAGCTATACCACCTGCATTATTGATTTAGGGGACAACATGTTTAACTATGGCTCTACTTCATTGTCTCCCTCTATCATCCAACAGCATGATATGAATGTTTAATCTAGGCATCAGCAACGTGGAGAAAACAGTTTTTCAATAATTTCAACATTGCACTGGGGACTTCCTAATAATGCTTCTTATTCTGAGGAATAACCCATAGATGATAATGTAATCAACACTGTTAACATTTTATTTTGAAATAACTGACACTGTCACATTTGAATTCATTTTCATATGGCAATTGGAAGGAAGATTTAATATAGCAATAAAAAGGAGAAAAATTACAGGCAGCACAGTGTTATGAATAAATAATATTGTTCTCTCTACTGTGCAGTCTAATTCCTGCTTGTAAAGCCTCATTCTTATAACAAGAGCTCCATCTAGTGACTCAAAAAGTGAATTACATTCTCCAATTGTTTTAAACTCTTATAAACACAGATATGACTTCCAGAAGACAAACAAAGCCAGAAAAGTCTCTTAAATCCCATAATACCACTCCTGTATCAGTTTCTACATTTTTTCAATCCCAAGAAAGGGAGAGCCCGGGACAAGAGTCCTCAATTCCAAAACAATCTGATAAAACACCAGAGAATCCTATGTCGGGACCTCAGCAGGACCAGTTATCACAAATTCTATCTAAAATGTGCGAACTCCCATCTAAAACAGATATAGACTCTTTGAAGGACCTGATTAAAACGGAGATCTCTGAACTCCGAAAAGACATAACAGATATTGGTAATAGAGTCGATGCTCTAGAAACTATACAGGATGAAACAATAAAAGATATCAAAGACTTATCTGAACACCAAGAACAGCAATCTACCCTGATACAGGATTTGAATGACAAGATTGAAGATCTGGACAATAGAGGTCGCAGAAATAATTTAAGAATTAGAGGGATACCCGAAACTATAGGCCCAGATGACTTAGAAAATTATCTGCAACTACTGTTTCAAACTCTTTCAGGATCATCAGAACCTGTAATAACGTTCCCACTAGAGAGGGCTCATCGAGCTCTCAGAGCGAAACCCTCAAGTCAAGCACCACCTCGTGATGTCATCATGAAGTTCCTAAATTTCAAAGATAAAGATACTATTTGGCAACACTTCAGGGACAATCCCAATTACAAATACCAGGATCATGAGCTACAAGCATATTTGGATTTGAGCCCTCTCACATTACAGAAAAGAAAAGACACTAAATTTATCACATCTGTGTTGCAGAAAAACAACATAAAATACCGCTGGGGATATCCATTTGGTCTAATTGTGTTCCTGGATGGCAAAACCTGGATATATAGAAGTATGAACGATTTGGACTCTTTTTCTAAAGGTCTCAATCTGACTTTCCCTCTCCCTTCAGACCAAAACAACTCAATGGAGACACAAGGAGGATCTTCTCGTCTTAAAGAAAGGCGCTCAGAGTGGGCTACAGTTCATCGTCGGAGGAGAAACTCCAAACAGAAGATAATCCAACCAGATCAGAACTCTGAATTCGTTACATGAAACTCTGGAGAGCCTAGAGATGGCGCAGACCCCAATTAGTAGCTTCCCGAAAGGGCAGCTTGTATCCTTTAAGTTTATTTTTGTTGTGTTGCATTATATATATACTGTATTTGTTATTTATTGTTAGGATTGTTCAACATCTTTATTGCAGGTTCATATTGATAGAGCTTTACGTTGTTTGAGGTGAAGGTCTAGACAGACAAAAATATATGAGGTTATAGGAAGCTCTAGAAAGACTGGAGATAATGTTGTTACCATTTAATAGATTCATGAGAAGGCAGCCTGGACTCTTCAAGCCTATCTCAGCTGTGTTGCACTATATATGTACTATAGGTGTTATCTATTGCTAGAAAAGTTATATACTTTGACTCAAGGCTTATGTTAACTGTGATCCAAGCTGTTGGTGGTGGGGGTCTTAGACAGATCTCAAGTGTATGAGGTTTCTTTGTTTGAGTTGTGAAGACACTGCTTTTCTGCCAAATAAGTAACTTTTGTCCAGACTGTCGAACAGCTCCACGAACCTGGATAATGCCTGGTCTTTAACCTAAAAAAAAAAAAAAAAAAAAAAAAAAAAAGGAGATTCTAGGTTGTTCTTTTGTAGAGTGAAATGTTGATCTAAAGTTATTGTCTCCCTCCTTGCTACTGTCTCTAATATTTAGGTAGTTTACAAAATTATTTACTTGAGATTTATTTTCGGTCCTCTTATTACCTCTTAAATGGAATTCTCCGGTACACTACCCCTTCTCAATTCCATTTACCTATGTTCCCTTTCCTTCCATTACTGATTTCTTTTTACTTTCCTCTCTTTCTACCTCTGATGATGGCTGTTCGGCGGAGTGCAGAAGTAAATATAAATGGTCACATTCATCCACTCTACATAACTCTTACCTACAAAATAACATATATCCACTTACCCATATCCACTCATGACAAACAAACAAAATAAGCAGATCAAGATAATATCTATCAATTGTAAAGGTCTCAATTCTCCTCTGAAGAGACACTCTGCCCTCCACGACTTTAAACAGACAAAAAGTGACATTGTGATGTTACAGGAAACACATTTCAAAAGGGGTAGGGAACCTCAAACCTTTAAATTTAAATTCGGCCAAAGTTTTTACTCGTCCAATTTATCTAAAACAAACGGAGTAGGGATACTGATAAAACACGATGTCCCCTTTCAAGAGATTGCAATTCACAAAGACAAAGAAGGTAGATTTATAGCAGTGATAGGCACACTATATGGAAGGATTGTGACATTGGTAAGTGTATATGCCCCAAATTCTAACCAGCACCGTTATTTCAAAAACATATCTAATACACTCCTTGATATTATGAAAGGCTCTTTAATAATTGGGGGTGACCTTAACGTACCACTTGATCCCTCCATAGACTGCTCCACTCAGTCAACTTCTATTTCCTTAAAAAGGATAAATACAATTAAACAATGCTTACGAGAATTAGCTGTACATGACGTGTGGAGGATTCTTAATCCTTTAATAAAAGATTACACTTTTTACTCAGCCCCACATAAACTGTTCTCTAGGATAGATTACATACTTATGGATGTCACCTGTTTTTCATATGTCAGGCAGAGCAAAATTCTACCCTGTACGTGGTCAGACCACTCTTTCATGAGCTGTGACTTAAAATGGCCTGACATTCCTGACAAACACTTCAATTGGAAATTTGACCCATCTCTACTAGACGATTCTCTGATAACTGAGAAGTTGGGGAAATCTATTAAGGAATACTTTGAAATTAATATTTCCCCACATATAGACAATAGAATAATCTGGGAAGCTCATAAGAGTGTAATAAGGGGTGAGTGTATTAGCCTCCAAAGCATGCTAAATAAACAAAAAAGAGCTAGATTAGAAGAAACATTAAACCAAATAACTATCCTAGAATCCCGACATAAACAAACCCCAGAGGATAATCTCATTCAAACTGAGCTACAGTCTAAGAGGCAAGATATGAACGCACAATTGTTACATATCTATAAACGTAAAGCTCTTCAACTTAAACAAATTTATTTTGATAGTGACAATAAGAGTGGAAGGTTTTTGGCAAGGAAGTTACGTAGACGGACTAATAAAACTTTTATTATGTCTATTAAAAATATAAAGGGCACCCCCTGTCTAAGTACTTCAGCTATAGCAAAAGCGTTTCGGGATTACTTTGCAGGACTGTACAACTTAAAAGAATCTGACCCCATAGCATCAACACACGATACATCTCTTAAACATAATATTGCAAAATATTTAGATGGCATTAGGATCCCTTCTTTATCAAAAGAGCAACAAGAACACTTAGACCGACCAATCCAAATGGAGGAAATTATTAATGTTATCAAACAATTACCTAATGGTAAAGCTCCAGGCCCTGATGGCTTTACTAATCTCTATTATAAAAAATATCAGCCACTGTTGACCCCCCATTTATGTAACCTTTATAATGGAATAGATAAAAATAAACCCTTTTTAAAACACTCACTGGAGGCCACAATAGTTTTACTTCCCAAACCAGGGAAACCATCTGATCAGGTTATGAACTACAGACCAATCTCCCTTTTAAATACAGACTCGAAAATATTTGCAAAAATATTGGCAAATAGAATATGCCCGCTTTTGCCCCATCTTATACATGGAGACCAAGTTGGCTTTATTATGAATAGAGAAGCAAAAGATAACACGGTCCGTACCTTACACCTTATACAACATGCATTAACTACCAACACTCAATCGGTTTTGATCTCCACAGACGCAGAAAAAGCGTTCGATCGCGTAGATTGGACGTTTTTATATCACTCCCTAGAGCGTTTTGGTTTTGGAGAAGGTATTTTAGGAAAGATATTTGCCCTGTACAGCGATCCAAGCGCACGTATCCTAGTAAATGGTACTCTTTCCGATTCTTTCTGTATTAAAAATGGAACAAGACAGGGGTGCCCCCTGTCACCTCTACTGTTTGCCTGCGCTATCGAAATTTTAGCCATAAAAATCCGGGAAAATAATGCTATTAGAGGAATACCTCTCCAAACTGATATATACAAATTATCTCTTTTCGCGGATGACATACTTCTCACACTCACTAACCCTAGCACATCCATCCCAGAATTAATGAGAGAGTTTGATGATTTTAGAAATATATCTAACTTCTTAATTAATTTTTCGAAGTCAGAAATCATGAATCTTAACTTAAGTCAGGCAGAAATGCAACTAACACAAAAAATTTGTCCATTTAAATGGCAATCCACAGCTATTAAATATTTAGGGATATTGCTGACGCGACATCAATCAGACTTAATCGCTCTTAATTATGATACCCTCAAGAAGAATATAATAGCAGACCTAAGCTCTTGGAGATCCAAACGCCTTAATTGGCTGGGGAGAATGGGGACAATAACCATGAACATTCTACCTAGACTTTTGTATCTCTTTCAGACTGTACCAATATCTCTCCCTCCATCTTATATACCCTCCCTACAAAAAATTATTAATGATTATATCTGGGATAGAAAGCATCCCCGAATTAATAAAACATTAATGTGCCTTCCCAAAGCATCAGGGGGACTGGGTGTTCCAGACTTGAAAAAGTATAGACAGGCGATATTCCTTCAGAGAATAGTAGACTGGCACACTAATTATCAGGAAAAGATATGGGTTAAGATAGAACATCAAATAAGCTGCCATCAACATCTAGGCTCTTTGTGTTGGCTAGAGTACTCTGAGAGAAGGACAAAGTTAATAGATAACTATATAATTACAGAAACATTTAAAATGTGGGATAGATTGATGGTCGTGTATCCACTACTTTCATCCAAACCCTCACCCCTAACACCGCTCCTAGGAAACCCAGAGTTCCTTCCGGGTCTAGAAATAGTTAAACTAAACCCTCTAGATAGGCAAAGTAATCTACCTTTCTATATCCTTACTGAAGCTGGGTCAATGTACCCTAGGTCGAAGCTTATAGAAAACAATCTACATGTTTTTCGTAACTGGTACTTCTACTTGCAAGCTCATTCATTTCTCCAAGGTCACAAAGGGAAAAATAACTTGATACGCCCTCCAACAAATTTTGAAAAGTTATGCATCTCACAATCCCCTATTAGACATACCTTATCTATAATATACAATATGCTACAACAGGTCCCAATAGGCACAGAATATCAATATATGAAACGATGGGAAAAAGAACTTAAAATCAATGTACCCCCTGGAGATTTATGTAAAATATTTAAAAGAACAATGAAAGCTTCTACATCAGCCAAGATTTTAGAAATTAATTTCAAGATTCTACATCGCTGGTATTATACCCCTGCACGTTTAAAGACCTTATATCCGCAAAGATCTGACCTATGCTGGCGCTGCAAAAAAGAGGTAGGGAACATGGGACATATTTGGTGGAGTTGCAGGAAAATCACCCTCTTCTGGGAAGATGTAGTAACCCAAACAGAGAAGATATTGGGAACAAACATTCCATTGGACCCTTTATTGTGGCTCTTAAATAAACCTCCCAAAAAATTACCTGCAGCATACCTAGCCTTATTCCAAATCATATCCAACAGTGCTAAAATATTAATTGCACAACATTGGAAGCAAGACCAAATCCCCTCTATAGCTTTATGGGTAGACACTATACATAAGACCTTGCAATTGGAAGAATACCATTATATGAAAATAATGAAACAAGATTTTTTTCATGAGATGCTTTTTATTTGGGAAGAGTACATACATAGCAAGTAAACTATATGGTGTATAACATAGGATACAAATCTTGGATGAAAATGTGCACAAGCTATTTCATACAGGTTCCGCGCTTTGTCGAATAGTCATCAACCTTTTCTATCTCTACTTCTTTTCTTCTTTCTCTATTTAATAAAAAAAAAAAAAGGGGAGGTTTAAGTAATCATTTATGGTCATGTCAACATTAATTGTTATAATACGTAATACTGCCTATATGTATGATGTGATGTAACATGTCCATACACTGTAAATGTACCAATGTTATGTGTTACCTCAATAAAAAATTTTATAAAAAAAAAAAAAAAAATATGCTTTTTACATTGTAAAGCCCTTTCAGTACAAAAGTTACACAATGTTAGACGGGGTTGCACAATAGCTTCTAAACACATAGAACAATGAGAAACCTCAATGTCAGACATGTTGAACAGACTAGTGATACCAAAAAAGTCGTTTAAACACTTATTTATAGCATAAAATAAATTAGAAAAAACGTATACTGTGCCTTTAAGAAAAGAAAAAGTGAACAATTTTTCCAAAATGCACAAAAAACGTTAAATTATTCCCAAATTTAACTTAATATTGGTTAATCCAAAAATTACTGCACCCAGAAGCAAGGGCAGAAATAAGACTTTAGAAGTACTTATATCAACATGTAGTCAAAAGATAGATAAAAATACACTCTGCACCTCGCCACAGCTCTGCTGTGGCGCCTACCTGCCCCCAGGGTACTTTGAATCAAGTTTTTAACCCTTCAGACCAGCTACACAGTCCAGGAGCCACCAAGTTACTGTTTGCTGCTGCCAAGCCTGAAGAAATAGGCTCTGCCCCTTAAGGTCAAAAGTCGGAGTAGGCCCAAACAACACCGCATGGAAATGCAGTTTTGAACTAAAGTAAAAATGCACACACAATATAACCCTCAAGCATAAAACCAATAAGTTTTAAGTGCCAAAAATAAACATAAAACATCGTTTTTTATATTGTCTCCCATGTAAAATAATGCCCAAATATCAACTAATGATAAATATAAAATTGGGACTCCAGTAACACCCCTCTTTATTAAAATAGGTTTTACTGCTTACCCCATTCCCATACAGGGAAATAATGCCAGCCAGTTCTGATACACCAAGTCTCCTCAGAAAAAAAAGGCTGCACATACCTTAATGCTGCTTGTAGCATGAAACCGGTCTCCACACTGAAGATGTCTCATGGTTACCTTCAGAAGTCTTGTGGGAACCAGCGTGGATCTTAGTTACAAATGCTAAGATCATCAAACCTCAAGGCAGAAATCTTCTTCCATATCCCCCTGAGGAGAATAGTACACACCGGTACCATTTAAAATAAGAAAAAAATCTTGATTGAAGAAACTAAAACTAACACCTCACTTTACCATGTCTTCCTAGTATAACACAGGCAAAGAGAATGACTGGGAGTGGAGGGGAAGGGGCTATATATACAGCTCTGCTGTGGTGCTCTTTGCCACTTCCTGTTAACAGGAGGTTAATATCCCACAAGTAAGGATGAAATCTGTGGACTCGTCATATCTTTGTAAAAGAAAGATAGATTCGAGCATAAAATTGGAGTGTATATAGTTGTCAAATAATGAATCACATAGATCCTCAGGTTCAAAATATACTATATCCATATTAGGTCTTTCCAGCATATTTTCAGAGATAATAGGAATTTGATTTTTAGAATTTAATTTTTTATCAAAGAAATATCTCTGTAATGATAATTTTTTTATAAACCTATTTAGGTCAACGAATAATTCACATAGATTATGGCTATTCGAAGGACAGAAAGATAAACCTTTGTTTAGTACACATTTCTTCATTGGTTAATACGTGGCTAGAAAGATTATATATACCTTCTTTCATCTTAAGTTTCTCCTTTTTGGTTGATTTGGCTCGCCCTCTGCTGCCACGTTGGCGTATGTTCTTTTTTTTGAGGGGATTACAAAATCTTCTGTTGGAGGGGCTCTATCTAGTTGTTTTAAACGAATAGGTGCATGTCTTGGATGTGCTATATGATTATTTAAATTTCGGTTCAGATGAAAATCCTGGGATTTGTCAGATCTACAATCTATTCTCTCATTTCTATATCTTTGTTGCTGATGGTAAGCAACTTAATTACTATTGGAAAATTGATCTCTAGAACCTCCTTGATTACTATCAAAACAGTCTATCTTGTTCTCTATAATTAAAATGTGGTTTAGGGGAATAATGATTATTATTATATCTCCTTGTGTCATATTGAGTATCATCATCATAGTCTTTCCTTCTCCAAGAATTACTCATCTCCCTTGAAGGACCTGGAGATTGAAAATCATATCTAGGATTCCAATCATTATTATGACTCTGAGTGATATTCTTTTTATCTTTGGGTTTTTTATAATTAACTTTAACTCATTTATCATAAGCTATTTCATTCTTAATGATTGGATGTTCTTTTGTCTTTTTATCTTCCTCAGATTGAAACTCCTTAACCTTGGTATTACTAGATAAATTATATACACAACCTTCCAAATAATCTCTTATCTCTAGCAAGTTTTTTAATTTTATTGTTGATGTTTTTTTAAAAAAATGTCAGATTTCTCTAGCACTTCCTTATTCTTATTGGCGTATTCTGGATGTTGTTCAAATTTACCTAATAAACGGCTAGATTACGAGTTTTGCGGTATGAGGGGTGCGGTACTAACTTGCACGTTATTCTCACCGCTCACTTACCTACAGTGCTGGTATTACAGGTTTTTATAAACCCGGCGTTAAAAGGCAAGAAGTGAGCGTAGAGCAAAATCGTGCTCCATACCGCACTCGAATGCCAGTGCGCTTCAGTCAGCGGTGAGCTAGGTGTACATGCTCGTGCACGATTTTCCCATAGACATCAATGGGGAGAGCGGGCTGAGAAAAAGTCTAACACCTGCCAAAAAGAAGCGTAAAGCTCAGTAACGCAGCCCCATTGATTCCTATGGGGAAACACATTTTATGTTTACACCTAACACCCTAACATGAACCCCGAGTCTAAACACCTCTAATCTTACACTTATTAACCCCTAATCTGCCGCCCCGACATCGCCGACACCTGCATTATACTTATTAACCCCTAATCTGCCGCCCCCAATGTCGCCGCCACTATATTATATTTATTAACCCCTAAATCTAAGTCTAACCCTAACTTAAATATAATTTAAATAAATCTAAATACAAATTACTATCATTACCTAAATAATTCCTATTTAAAACTAAATAATTACCTGTAAAATAAACCCTAAGCTAACTACAATATAACTAATAGTTACATTGTAGCTAGCTTAGGGTTTATTTTTATTTTACAGGCAAGTTTGTATTTATTTTAACTAGGTAGAATAGTTACTAAATAGTTATTAACTATTTAATAACTACCTAGATAAAATAAATACAAATGTACCTGTAAAATAAAACCTAACCTAAGTTACACTAACACCTAACACTACAATTAAATCAATTAAACTAAATACAATTAACTAAATTAAATAAAATTAGCTAAATTACAAAAAAAAAACACTAAATTACAGAAAATAAAAAACAAATTACAAGATCTTTAAACTAATTACACCTAATCTAATAGCTCTATCAAAATAAAAAAGCCACTAAAATGTTGTACTTGTTTTAGCTAGGTAGCTAGTAAATATGTAATAACTATTTAATAACTATTGTACCTAGTTAAAATAGATACAAAGTTGCCTGTAAAATAAATATAAATCATAAGCTAGCTACAATGTAACTATTAGTTATATTGTAGGTAGCTTAGGGTTTATTTTATCGGTAAGTATTTAGTTTTAAATAGGAATAATTTATTTAATTATGTTAAATTAATTTCGTTAAATTTAAATTATATTTAAATTAGGGGGGGTTAGACTTAGGGTTAGACTTAGGTTTAGGGGTTAATACATTTATTAAAGTGGCGGCGATGTCCGGTCGGCAGATTAGGGGTTAATAATTGTAGGTAGGTGGCAGCAACGTTGGGGGCGGCAGATTAGGGGATAATAAATATAATGTAGGTGTCGGCAATGTTAGAGGCAGCAGATTAGGGGCTCATAGCAGTGATGTGCAGTCACTAGAAGCAGGTGAGGCAGTGCTTCACCTTTCATATGGGCAAAAATATATATTTTTTTATTGGCTTTAAAAAAAAAATTGTAATTTTTTTTCCCCAGCATTTTTTTTCACAGCTAGATGTTGTGCAATGGAGAGGCACAAGCAGGTCTGCCCACCATTACACAACATGCTGCGCCATCTACTGGATGACAGTGGTTAAGATCATTGCATGGCCCATAAGTGCTTTATTTGAGGCAGTCCTATTTGGGCTGAACCAATCCAGCGAGAGGCATTAGTAAGTGGAACATAGGGTTGGGGCTGGATGTTAAATCATATAAAACAAAACAAAAACGGAAAAAAACAACTTTCATATATTTTGTTGCTGTCCTGTGAACCTGCTAGCTTTGCTAAAGTGAAAAAGAGAGTTCTGTTCCTCCCCTCTAAGTGCAGTGGAATGTGCCACTGTCACTTCCTGAATCCTTACAGAGCAGGAAGAGAGAGGCACAGAGAACAATGTTTCTGTTCAGCCACATCTTATTGAAGCAAGATTTTACTGTAAGGGATTCTGTTAGTGAAAATTATAATTTAATGAATGTGGTTTAGTGTTTGTTTATTCTTTTACAGCAGGGTCGTTTTTGTATTTTGTTTACTCAAACTTTACACCCACTAACTTAGCAGCTTGCCTCTGTACTTCACACTAAATTATAGACTAATTTTCTGAACTCTCTGTAGCTCTGCTGTTTTATTACTTTAAAATGCAGTGGTCCCCCCCTTGTGTGTGTGTGTGTGTGTCTCTCTCTATCCATCTCTCTCCTTATGTGTTGTTCTCCCCATGGTCTCTTTCTCTCTCTGTCTCTCTTCCTCCCCCTCTGACTCTCATCCCTTATGTAATGAAAGAATCTATAAGCATAATTTGCAGCATTAAAGTAAAAAGTATGTTTTAAACATATTTTAATGGGCATGGATTTCTAGATCTCATAATCAGAGCAAGCCTTGTGTTATCTGGCAAGAGTTTCTGTTACAATCCTTTTAGACTAAAATCAGATGTTTACTAAGTTGACCAGTTTTCCAAGACACCATTTAAAGGGACATGAAACCCATATGCAAATTTAAATAACTTTCCAATTTACATCTAATATCTAATTTTCTTCATTCTTTTGATGTCCTTTGTTGAAAATCATATCTAAATATGCTCAGTAGCTGCTGATTGGTGGCTGCACATAGATACCTCATGTGATTGGCTCACCCATGTGCATTGCTATTTCTTCAACAAAGGATATCTAAAGAATGAAGGCGTATCCTAGCCACTGCCTCACCAACCTCTGACGTCACTGCACGTCACTGGTTCATAGGTATAATGTAGGTGGCGGCGATGTCCGGTTGGCAGATTAGGGGTTAAAAATATTTATTTTATTTTTAGTGCGATGGTTAATAGGTAGTTTATGGGTGTTAGTGTACTTTTTAGCACTTTAGTTAAGAGCTTTATGTTCCGGCGTTAGCCCATAAAACTCTTAACTACTGACTTTTAAATGCGGTAGGAGTCTGGACAGGAGAGGGTCTACCACTCACTTCTTCCAAGACTCGAAATACCAGCGTTAGGCAAATCCCATTAAAAAGATAGGATACGCAATTGACGTAAGGGGATTTGCGGTAGCCTGGAGTCGCAGAAGAAAAGTGAGCGGTACACCTGTACCTGTCAGACTCGTAATACCAGCGGGCGTTAAAAAGCAGCATTGGGACCTCTCAACGCTGCTTTTTAAGGCTAACGCCAAACTCGTAATCTAGGCATTATTGTTTACAAAGGCTTAATAGTGATGGGTGTGTGTATGTGTCATTTACTACATAAAATTGTATGTCTCTGTCTGTTACTGCCTGTGTGTGCATGTCTCTGTCTCTTACTGCCTGTGTGTGCGCGCATGTCTCTGTCTATTATACAGACACACAGTATAGAATACTTGGATCTTATTCTAAGTTTTGAGACAAATAATATTACATCCAAAACCTTTTTTAAAGATGTGGATAGTAATAGCTTTTTGAATTTCAACAGTAATCATCATAAAGGTTGGATACACAATATTCCATACAGTCAATTTAGAAGAATCAGACACAATTGCACAGATTATAATATATTTTTAGAACAAAGCAAAATTTTATATGACAGATTTTTGGAAAAAGACTATCCCCTTGCTTTACTGGGCAAAGCCCTAAACAGAGCAAAAAAACCTCTACAGAACTGATATTTTACAAAAAAGAGGAAAAAAAGAAAGAAATGAGACTGACAGTTTCCAATCTGACTCCATTGCAAGGGACACCTTGTTCATTAATCAATACAATTCTGATTATCGTAAAATACAACATATACTCTACAAACACTGGCATATAATACAAAGAGATCCTATTCTAAGAAATCTAGTTAAGGATAAATCCAAAATTATATATAGGAGAGCACCTACATTGAGAAACAAGCTAGCTCCCAGTAAAAAAGTGAAACATATACAATCCAACAGTGTAAAACGAAATATGGCGACCAAAAACAAAGGAATATTTGGTTTATATGGTATTTACAAATGTGGAAAAACAGGATGTGGTTCCTGTAAAATTTTGAAATCAGGTGTAAAAACTTTCAAATCGACAGTTACGGGTGAATCTTTTCAGATTCCCATTTTCTTCAATTGTGAATCGTCTTTCACAGTTTATCTTATGGAGTGCGTATGTGGCCTCCAATATGTAGGTCGTACCTCTAGAAAACTGAGAACTAGGTGGGGTGAACACCATCGAAATTGCAAAAATTGTAAAAAGAATAAAATTAAACACAGTATACCAAACCACTGTTTAACAAAACACAATGGAAATCCTTAGATTTTCAAATATATTCCTATTGACTATGTTCCCAAATCCTCTGACTATAACAGGTAAATCAAGCTTAGACAACGTGAGATATATTGGATCTACCGATTGAGGACTCTATATCCTTATGGGCTGAATGCCAATCTGGATTTAGCAGCCTTCAATTGATACATCCTTAATATGTGTTTTTGACAGGATCATACACAATATATGTTTTAATTATTGTCACAAATAGTATAATCCTAGACCACCTTCTTTGATATTGTTGACTTAACAGGCAAAAGTTAAGCTTCATATCAAGCAAAAGTCAAGCATCTCACACATCATATATCCTGGACATTAAACGATTTTACACAGAACATAGTGTTTTTTGTAAATACAGACAGTTCACATACATCACTCACACAAAATGTTCACTTTCCGAAATCATTCTACATATACCATTCACACAAAATGTTTACTTTCTGAAATCAGATTCAATATATATTGATCATATACACTTATATATACTAACACAGACGTCCTGAACATACAGGTAGACTTATTGACCTACCAACAACTATAACCCAAACATCACATGAGATAGCTTTGAGACCCCATACATTACATATACGATACATATCAGAAAGTCACACTTCCAATTAAACTCACATTATCATTTTATATATAGACATCATGGCGACACAATGAATATGTTGTTATGAAATGTCATATTTCTATCTAACACATGTATTCGTTTCATATATACACATCTTGAATTTGGAATCTATATTATTAGGAACATTCCATTTTCTTTCTCTTTTCATATTTTTTTATTTCACTCTTGTTTTTTTTATCATTTTGCACTTAGAAATCTTAATAGAAACATTACATGCTTTCAAGGAAATTTTAGTGTCTATTATTTTGATCAACAAAATACATATTTCACAATTATTTTTCTTACTAATGGCTATTTAGCTCCCAATAGATTAGCACTACATTTTCTGTTACATTAGCAGAACACTAGATACATCGGATTTTCCATATAACAACAACAGATACATGATTATCAATGTGTTTACATCTTGCACAACCAATACAATTTGAAGCTAGCTCCCAATAAAGAGACTGTTGGTTTGCTATATTATTTTTATATATATTTTTTTTATTTGATGGTTATATTCTGTCTACAAGAAAAATATTTTTAGGGTCTAAAATGGTGGACAGATATGTTTGTTGCCAATCTCCGACCGGAGACACTATCTCAATGCCTTTTATATATGTATTTGTTAGGTCAACTCGTAAAGGCACAATACGCTAAACACATATGTCAAAAGTATTAGACACATTAATAGATTCATTAATAGACACATTAATCCAATTCAATGTTATGAAAAATCGTGGATTCATTTATTTTTAAATACTACATATATAAATAGACGCACTAATTCAATTCCATGTTATGTAAAATCATGGATTCATTTATTTTATGGATGAGTCTATTCATTTTTTATTCATGATTTTGGAACATTAATTCAACATTCACTGTGTTGAAGTTATATTAAATGACTTCAATATTAACAGAACACATATTTCAAAATTATTTTTCTTACTAATGGTTAGCTAGCTCCCAATAGATTAGCGCTATATTTTCGGTTACAGTAGCAGAACACTAGATACATTGGATTTTCCACATAACAACAACAGATACATGATTATCAATGTGTTTACATCTTGCACAATTAATATAATTTGAAGCTAGCTCCCAATAAAGAGACTGTTGGTTCGCTTTAGTATTTTTATATATTTTTTATTTGATGTTTATAATCTGTCTACAAGAAAAATAAATTTTAGGGTTTAAAATGATGGACAGATATGTTTGTTGCCAATCTCCAATCGGAGACACTATTTCAATGCTTTTTATATATTTATTTGTTAGGTCAACTCGTGAAGGCACAATATGCTAAACATATATGTCAAAAGTATTGGATAGGTATATTAATACACACTGTTTGCACAATACAATTGAAGACAGTATTTTTAACAATTTCCATATATTGTTATGCATGTTAACATCTTAAGGTACGATATGCTTAGTATAGATGCGAGGATGAGATGAAATATAATTATTTGACAGTATTGTCATTAGTAGCGAGTTAGGGATTTTATTTGTATCAGCTGTGATCACATTTCGGCTTACATGTTTGAATTGTTTACTGGCCATTTCATTGGTTATAACCTAAGTGACAACTTCCGTTTTTATCAAGCACAAGGTGTATATATTGTATATATTGTTACCAATTGTAACCTTTTTTATTCGCTTTTTTTATTGTCTGAAGAAACAACCAGTCCTGTGGTTGAGAAACGCGTTACACAAATAACACGTTCTACTTTTTATTCAAAAAGATTGGAAGTTGCCTTAGTCCTTTATTTCAGTTACTACTGACACAGATAGCTAACTGACATCTCCAACAGCCGTGCAGCAGCTGAAGCAAGAGGTGGCCATTACGAGGAAAACTGGTTTCAGTGTACTAGCCAATGTTAAGTGCTAGCCGGCAGATTAGCACTGGTCATAGTACAGTGCCACTTATTCTGGTAAGCGCAATTCTTAACACCTTACCTTTACCTGCAAAGCAGAATTACGCTATGAGGCGCCCTCTTTTTGTCTTTACTCTGTCTATTACTGCCTGTGTGTGCATATCTCTGTCTATTACTGCCTGTGTGTGCATATATCTGTCTATTACTGCCTGTGAGTGCATATCTCTGTCTATTACTGCCTGTGAGTGCATATATCTGTCTATTACTGCCTGTGAGTGCATATCTCTGTCTATTACTGCCTGTGAGTGCATATCTCTGTCTATTACTGCCTGTGTGTGAATGTCTCTGTCTATTACTGTCTGTGAGTGCATATCTATGTCTGTCTATTACTGCCTGTGTGTGCATATCTCTGTCTATTACTGCCTGTGTGTGCATATCTATGTCTATTACTGCCTGTGTGTGCATATCTATGTCTATTACTGCCTGTGTGTGCATATCTCTGTCTATTACTGCCTGTGTGTGCATATCTCTGTCTATTACTGCCTGTGTGTGCATATCTCTGTCTATTACTGCCTGTGTGTATAGTATATTTGAAAAATAAACAGCTATTAGTTCTTTATCAAATTATTTATGTGCAAAAATCTCATAGACTTTAATAGTGAATTTTGGAGAAAAAAAAACTGTTCTAACTTTTCTAAATATTTGTAATATACCCCTAAATATGTTACAAATACACCCAGTGATCTGTTGCAATCCTTTAGAAAATCTTACCTGATGATTTTTTTGCAAAGTTTAACTTTGAAGTCTATTTGAAGTTTTGTAGATACATTTTGGATAAGAATTTAAAGGGATTGATATGCATTAAACAAATAAATATGCATAGCTATTAGTAAAAGATAAAGATATTTTTAGATAATAATATATTTGGAAAAAACCATTGCAGTAGAAAAAAGGACATATTTAAAAGGGATAGGTGAGTCAAAATTAAACTTTAATAATTCAGAATACACCCAAAAATGTTAAGACAATTCTATTACTCTTGTTCTCTTGGTATCCATTGTTGAAAAGCATATGTACATATCCTTAGCAGCAGCAATGCACTACTAGGAGCTAACTGGTGGTTGGCCGCAACACACATTTGTCTCTTATGATTTGCTCACCAGATGTGTTCAGCTAGGTCCCAGTAGTGCACTGCTGCTTTGGAGCTGACCTTTAAATGGCATAGTGAGATGCAAGGTCTAGGAGGGGGACTTTAGAATCTGTGAGGGGGGCACATTTTGGAATTTTGCTCTGGGAACCAGATTCTCTAGAAACGGCCCTGTTGCTGACATAAACTGGTTATACAACCAATTATAAATGCACTCACTTATGGGCACATAAAGTACACCTATCTGTATAGAAAACATAATTTATACTTACCTGATAAATTTATTTCTCTTGTGATGTATCGAGTCCACGGATTCATCTTTACTTGTGGGATATTCTCCTCCCCTACAGGAAGTGGCAAAGAGAGCACCCACAGCAGAGCTGTCTATATAGCTCCCCCCTTAGCTCCACCCCCCAGTCATTCGACCGAAGGCTAGGAAGAAAAAGGAGAAACTATAGGGTGCAGTGGTGACTGAAAGTTTTAAAATAAAAATATATATGCCTGTCTTAAAAAACAGGGCGGGCCGTGGACTCGATACATCACAAGAGAAATACATTTATCAGGTAAGTATAAATTATGTTTTCTCTTGTAAGATGTATCAAGTCCACGGATTCATCCTTACTTGTGAGATACCAATACCAAAGCTTTAGGACACGGATGAAGGGAGGGACAAGACAGGGACCTTAAACAGAAGGCACCACTGCTTGTAGAACCTTTCTCCCAAAAATAGCCTCCGAAGAAGCAAAAGTATCGAATTTGTAAAATTTGGAAAAAGTATGAAGCGAAGACCAAGTCGCCACCTTACAAATCTGTTCAACAGAAGCTTCATTTTTAAAAGCCCATGTGGAAGCCACAGCTCTAGTAGAATGAGCAGTAATTCTTTCAGGAGGCTGCTGTCCAGCAGTCTCATAGGCCAAACGGATGATGCTTTTCAGCCAAAAGGAAAGAGAGGTAGCCGTAGCCCTTTGACCTCTCCGTTTACCAGAATAAACAACAAACAATGAAGATGTTTGACGGAAATCTTTAGTTGCTTGTAAGTAGAACTTTAAAGCATGAACCACATCAAGATTGTGTAACAGACGTTCCTTCTTTGATGAAGGATTAGGACACAGAGAAGGAACAACAATCTCTTGATTGATATTCAACCTTAGGAAGAAACCCAGGTTTAGTACGCAAAACCACCTTATCTGCATGGAAAACCAGGTAAGGGGAATCACATTTTAAAGCAGATAGCTCAGAAACTCTTCGAGCCGAAGAGATAGCTACTAAAAACAAAACTTTCCAAGATAGAAGCTTAATATCTATGGAATGCATAGGTTCAAACGAAACCCCTTGAAGAACTTTAAGAACTAAGTTTAGGCTCCATGGCGGAGCAACAGGTTTAAATACAGGCTTGATTCTGACCAAAGCATGACTAAATGCTTGAACCTCTGGAACATCTGCCAGACGTTTGTGTAGTAACTAATATAGACAAAGCAGATATTTGCCCCTTAAGGGAACTAGCTGATAATCCCTTCTCCAAACCTTCTTGGAGAAAAGACAATATTCTAGTAATCCTAATCTTACTCCACGAGTAACCTTTGGATTCACACCAATAAAGATATTTGCGCCAAATCTTATGATAGATCTTCCTGGTGACAGGCTTTCTAGCCTGAATCAGGGTATCAATGACCGACTCAGAGAAACCACGCTTTGATAGAATCAGGCGTTCAATCTCCAAGCAGTCAGAAATTAGGTTTGGATGCGTGAACGGACCTTGGATTAGAAGGTCCCGCCTCATTGGCAGAGTCCACGGTGGAACCGAGGACATGTCCACTAGGTCTGCATACCAAGTCCCGTGTGGCCACGCAGGTGCTATCAGAATCACCGAAGTTCTCTCCTGCTTGATTCTGGCAACCAGACATGGAAGGAGAGGAAACAGTGGAAATACATAGGCCAGATTGAAGGACCAAGGCACTGCTAGAGCATCTATCAGTACCACCTTGGGATCTCGAGACCTGGACCCGTAGTGAGGAAGTTTGGCATTCTGACGAGACGCCATCACATCCAATTCTGGTGTGCCCCATAGCTGAATCAGCTAGGCAAATACCTTCGGATGGAGTTCCCACTCCCCCGGATGAAAAGTCTGACGACTTAGAAAATCCGCCTCCCAATTCTCCACTCCTGGGATGTGGATTGCTGAGAGATGGCAAGAGTGATCCTCTGCCCATCAGATTATTTTGGTTACCTCCATCATTGCTAGAGAACTCCGTGTTCCTCCTTGATGATTGATATAAGCTACAGTCGTGATGTTGTCCGACTGAAACCTGATGAATATGGCCGCAGCAAGCTGAAGCCACGTCTGAAGTGCATTGAATATCGCTCTCAGTTCTAGAATGTTTATCGGAAGGAGAGCTTCCTCCCGAGACCATAAGCCCTGTGCTTTCAGGGAATTCCAGACTGCACCCCAGCCTAGCAGGCTGGCATCTGTCATTACAATGAGCCACTCTGGCCTGCAGAAACACATTCCCTGAGACAGGTGGTCCTGAGACAACCTGGTCTCCTGGTCCAGATGCAGTTGAGGAGATAAATCTGCATAATCCCCATTCCACTGTTTGAGCATGCATAGCTGCAGTGGTCTGAGGTGTAGGCGGGCAAAAGGAACTATGTCCATTGCTGCTACCATGAGTCCGATTACCTCCATACACTGAGCCACTGATGGCCGAGGAATGGAATGAAGAGTTTGGCAAGTGGTTAAGAGTTTTAACTTTCTGACCTCCATCAGAAATATTTTCATTTCTACCGAGTCTATCAGAGTCCCTAGGAAGGAAACTCTTGTAAGAGGGAAGAGAGAACTCTTTTTTATGTTCACCTTCCACCCATGAGATCTCAGAAAAGCCAAGACGATGTCAGTGTGAGACTTGGCTGGCTGGAAAGTCAACGCCTGAATTAAGATGTCGTCTAGATAAGGCGCCACTGCTATGCCCCGTGGTCGTAGAACTGCCAGAAGGGACCCTAGCACTTTTGTGAAAATTCTGGAAGCCGTGGCCAACCCGAAGGGAAGGGCCACAAACTGGTAATGCCTGTTTAGAAAGGCGAATCTGAGGAATTGATGATGATCTATCTGAATAGGGATGTGTAGATACGCATCCTTTAAGTCCACGGTAGTCATATATTTTTTTATTTTTTTTAATCTTTATTTATTATCACCAATGTATACATCTTTAAGCAAAAAGTCAACAAAAAAGAGAAAAATATCAGTACTAAAAAAAAACATACATTATCTGTCTTACGCGACGTATTTCAAACAAACCAGGCATAATATAAACAAGACATATTCTTATTTGAATAGACTAATATAATTATCCGCTATGTCAAAACTCAAACTCTCACCCAATATTGCTACCTGCTATAAGTCTACACCAAGTGATAGCCACTCAGATGGAAAGTCCCCTAATGACACCAATTCAATGAAACTTTCTGAGCTCAAAAAGGGGAAAAGAATAGACTTTTGGATGTACACTGGGTAAGATTTAATTATAGGAAGCCATCCAATTATGATTTATTTATTTTTTTTCTCATTAAGAAACCTTGTATGGTAAGATTCAAAGATGATCTGATTTTAAATTTCTTGGATGACAAGATTCAATGAGGGGACTCGCTTAGCCTTCCAATTTTTAACTATTAAATGTCTAATTAGCAGTATTATAGTATTTAATAAATTCTCACCTAAAGGCGATTCAGGGATCTGGATATTTAGAAAAAAAATGTTTTCTGGCTCCAGGGTAATATTTAATTGATAATGTTTATTAAACCAAAAAACTATCTTCTTCCAAAGCTGTAAGATCTTCGGGCAATACCAAAACATATGCACTACATCTGCTGTGAGGGATGAACAACGAGGACACATGAAACTTTGCTGGGGAGTAAATCTTGAGAGCCTGGCCGGGGTTAAATAAAAATTATTTAAAAGTTTAAAATGAGCTTCCTGCTATAAGTCTACACCAAGTGATAGCCACTCAGATGGAAAGTCCCCTAATGACACCAATTCAATGAAACTTTCTGAGCTCAAAAAGGGGAAAAGAATAGACTTTTGGATGTACACTGGGTAAGATTTAATTATAGGAAGCCATCCAATTATGATTTATTTATTTTTTTTCTCATTAAGAAACCTTGTATGGTAAGATTCAAAGATGATCTGATTTTAAATTTCTTGGATGACAAGATTCAATGAGGGGACTCACTTAGCCTTCCAATTTTTAACTATTAAATGTCTAATTAGCAGTATTATAGTATTTAATAAATTCTCACCTAAAGGCGATTCAGGGATCTGGATATTTAGAAAAAAAATGTTTTCTGGCTCCAGGGTAATATTTAATTGATAATGTTTATTAAACCAAAAAACTATCTTCTTCCAAAGCTGTAAGATCTTCGGGCAATACCAAAACATATGCACTACATCTGCTGTGAGGGATGAACAACGAGGACACATGAAACTTTGCTGGGGAGTAAATCTTGAGAGCCTGGCCGGGGTTAAATAAAAATTATTTAAAAGTTTAAAATGAGCTTCTCTCCAACTCATAGAGATTTGATATTTACTTATCATAGTACAACTTGCTATAATTTTTTCAGTGTCTATATCTGAAAAATAAAATAACCAAGACTCACAGGTCTTATTCAGTGAGAGTAGGCTTTGTTTGGCGAGCATTATGTCATACATAAGGGATACAGATGTAATCCCAGACCTGAAGATTTTTATCCAGCTCTTAACCTCCGCCCATTCGCTTTCTCTACTGACATCCCAGTTCCATTCCTGTATATAATGTCTAATTTGTAAATACGCATAAAAATAATTTCTATGAAGACCAAACTTTTGCATAAGATTCTCGAACGTTAATATATACCCCTCGGCCGAGAGTAATTGTTGAATAGAATTAAGTCCTTTTCCAGCCCAGGTCTGGAATACTAACTGATGAATCCCCGGAGTAAAATTTACATTACCCATTATTGGCAAGAACTCTGAAAAGGTAAAACCCAATTCCAGAATAGCACAGAACTTTTGCCCCCTATAACAACATTCTTTAATGACATAAGACCAGCAATATTTCCAGGAAGTTTCTTAACTGGGCAATGTAGAATGGCTTTTAAGGAGAAAGGGTGTGACAGATAGCTTTCCAGATCATTTGTAGAAAAAATATTAGCGTCTGCCAGCCAATCTATAGCTATCCTTGCCAAGATAACAATATTATATAGATTAATATTAGGTAGTGCCAACCCTGCCATTTTACAGGGTTGCATTAATTTTTTCAAAGAAATACGCGGTCTCTTATTTTTCCATATGAATTTCGAAAACAACGTATAAATCGTTCTAATATCACCGGAGGGGATCAAAAAAGGAAGATTTTGTAAAGGGTATAACAGACATGGAAAGACAATTGTTTTAATTACATTCACCCTAGCAGTTATTGACATCGGGAGCTGAGCCCACGCTTCTAAATCGGATTTAATTTTCTCAATAAGAGGAACAAAGTTGATATTATACCAGGTTTTAGGGTTAGTATTAAGCGATATACCCAAGTATTTCAGCATATCCACTACTTTAAACGGTAGTTTTTGTAGGCTATTCCCTGACTTTTTTACCCACATGAATTCACTCTTTTCACAGTTAATTTTGTAGCCTGAGAAAGAACTATAAGTCTCCAAACATGATAAGACAATTGAAATTCTTGTAATGTATTCTCAACAAAAATCAATAAATCGTCAGCATATAAGAGAATTTTAAGATTATGCTCTCCAAGTCTGATCCCCTTAATAGAGTTTCTCAGCCAAATTGCCAATGGTTCAATAGCCATATTAAAAAGTAAGGGTGACAGCGGACACCCCTGTCTCATTCCCCTACCAAGCGTAATCTGTGGAGAAAGGGCCCCATTAATTAACAAATATGATATTGGGTGTTTATAGAGATTCTGGATAAATTGAAAAAAATGATTTTTAAATCCAAATTCTGAGAGTGCTCTAAAAAGATGTTTCCAAATAATAGAGACAAATGCTTTCTCAGCATCCAGTGTGATAATAGCCAAGTCAGCTCTAGTTTGACACTGATTATTCTCAGAGTTCCACATAAAATCCAAATAATTTACAACTTTCCGAATATTTTTGAATGAATTTCTTGTCAACATAAAGCCCCCTTGGTCTGTATGAATAAGTTTGTCAAGGCATTTAGAGATTCTATCTGAGATAATAGCAGACTGATATTGGTCTATAAGAAGCCAATTCCTCTGTGTGTTTATCTTTTTTCAAGATCAATGAGATATTTGCTGCTGAGAAGAATCTAGAAGGCACCGTATTCAGACTAAAATAACTATTAAACAGTTTCTCAAGTGTAAATTTAATATCCTCAGCTAATATTTTCAAAAATTCAGACGGGAGACCATCAGGGCCAGCCGCTTTATTTAACTTAGCCCTATCTATACCCTTAATAATCTCCTCTACTTTAATTGGACTATTTAATGCAGCTAAATCTGCTTCTGATACTTTCGGAATCTCGATACCAGACCAAAAATTTTCCTGATTCAACATATTAATATCTGGACTTGTGTACAGCTTCTGATAATAACTATAGAAAGCCTTGATGATATCTTCCAGCTCTGTGTATCTATGCTTGTCATCACGAATAGCAAGAATATAGTTTTTCTCTTTCTATTTTGTATCAATCTTGCGAGGTGTTTCGCTGAAGTACCATGAAAGCCTCTATGAAGTAAATTAATCTTTAACTCCTCTTCTTGCAGTTTATATCTTAAAAAAATATCTCGTGCTTGCCTGGCTTTAATATATTTATCCCAATTAATATCACCATGCTCAGCGACAAATTTTCTGTATGTATTTCTAACTTGGTTAGAAAGTTGTATTTCACGGGCGTTAGCTTTCTTTTTTTTATACACAGATATGCCTTAATTTCCCCACGGAGAAAAGCTTTCGAAGCTAACCAGAATGTCTCTATTTTATCGTAATATGCTCTGTTATAACTACAGTAGTCTCTCCACTTCTGTCTTAGCCACTGTAGAAATCTAACATTGTTAAAAAGATATTTAGGGGAAAAAAAGCTAAATTTTTGTCCTTAGGTCGAGACACAGAGTCAAAAGAAACCGATATAATAGCATGGTCTGAAATCATTATATCATTTATACAAGAATCCGTTTTTAAAACGGATAAAGACTCAGCAATTAATAAAAAATCTATTCTTGAAAAAGTTTTGTGCACTTTAGATTCGCAGGTATATACACGAGTATCCGGGTTCTTTACTCTCCATATATCTATTACTTTTAACTTATGACAAAATTTCTTAAAGTATTTAGCTTGTTTATTATACTCCCCAGCATTTTTTGACCCATGCCTCTCCAGCTCAGGACATAGTGACATGTTGAAATTTCCTCCAATAATCAGATTTTGACTAATATAAGGAAACAGCTTGATCCTAATTTTCTCCCAGAATCCTGTGGAGAACTTATTTGGGCTATATATATTACACAATACTAATCCTATGTCATTAATTTGAATATGTGCTAAAATATATCTAGCATTCTCATCTCTTTCTATATTCATAATCTTATATGTAAGATTTGTATTTAAGAGTATTGCTACCCCAATTTTCCTAACAGTACAAGGTGTAGCTAGTACCTCACCCCACCCATTTAGATTTAAGTTTTGGGATTTCATTATCTTTAAGATGAATTTCCTGCAGGAACACTATACTAGGATCTAATTTACCCAGTCTTTTAATTATTAGTTTACGCTTAATTGGGGAGGTAATCCCTCCAATATTCCAAGAAATAATTTTAAGATTGCCTATAGACACCATCTAAGCACAAAGGCCATTAAAATACCCAGACCCCTGGCATGCCAGCCGACAGAGGCCAAGTGACCACATGAATAAGAGAGAGTGAGAAGAAGCAGACGGCAGGCAGGAAGGAGAAACGGGAGAGAGAAGGAAGAGAAGAAAAAAAACACACACAAAAAGAACCACCACAATATATATTCCTTTTAACATTGAATATAAAGGTCCTGACTCGCAGAAACATTTTATAGACTTGGCTCCCACACCCAGCCCTTAAAAACACTTCAAGAAAAAAGAAAAAGCAATTCCAAAAATAAAACATGATCTGGTAATCTTCAAAAAAGATGGTCATGCCCCTATCACTGTTTAGAGTCAATATATTTCTTTACCTCTGAGACCTCGGCGAAGGTCAACCTACTGTCCCCGTCCTCCACAATGATCTTTGCAGGGTATATCATCCAGGCACGAAGCCCTTTCTTAATAAGTTTAGAGCAGAACGGGGCTATCAGTTTCCTCCTCGCCCCTGTCTCAGAGGAAAAGTCTTGAAACAATAGAATCTTATGATTCCCCATCATAAGTGGCATACTTTTCCTAAACATTTTAAACATTTCCAACTTGTCTTGGAACCTCAAGACCTTAAAATTAACCATCCTATCTTTTGTCCTACCAGCTACTGAAGAGTTCCTTGGGCCCAATCTGTGGGCTCTCTCTATAGATAAAGGTATTTGTTGAGGGGGAAAACCTAGCGCTTTGGGCAGTGTTACTGCTGTGAATTGCATAAGGTCTTCAAATTCTGAGGACTCAGGCAGGCCTACAATTCGGATATTATTGCGCCTTGAGCGATCCTCCAGATCCTCAAGGCGTAATTGCAAAATATTAATTTTAGTATCTTGACTAGCAATGGTCTCCTCCTGAACATTAACTTTGTCTTCTATTATGGATATTCTATCCTCAGCCTCCTGCATTCGGGAGGCGAATTGTCTCATCTCCGCTGATAAGATACTTAAGTCAGCGGAGATAGTCCCCAGCTCTTTTTTTATACTCTCAAATTGGGGGGTAAAAATTTCTGCAAGTTGAGTGATTAATATATGAGTTTCAACAGACATATTATCGGGAGTATTTTCTGCGCTGGCATCTGCCAGTTTAGATTTTTTATCCTTCTTAACAGGCATTCTAGGTGAATTGGCCTTTACCTGTGTAACAAATTTTTCCATGTATTTACAATACAATAAATCAATATTATAACAAATGTGCTGCTAGCTCAGCACCAAGTGAAAAAAAAAAGTGTAGTTGAAGGACACGGCGGTCCTACTCAAACCCTGTATATTAAACAAAAAGACAATGTGTGGAAAACAAAGTGAGGTGACAATACAAAACTAACCGGCTCCAGAACCAGTAATACAAGAGTGAATAAAGCAATATGTGTGAATACTTCACATAACAAACAAAATGAGATTAAGGCTTGATAAAAAGGACACCCTCTAATACTACATTTGCCTATACTCAATTACCAGAAAAAAATTAACAATATATTGTTGTTATCCTTTCCTTTTGAACCCCTTGCGTAACACACTTGAGTAATGGGGCACCCTCAGAATTTATTAAATACAATATAACTCTAGACAGTTCCTGAAAAATATCAACAGGCTAACAGGAAATACATAATGGCGTAGAGTATCTAAGATTCCTAATATTGCCTTAACATCTTTTAAACCTTAATATGCAGTTAATTAATCCACAGAATAGGGCCGTTTCTTATAAATACAATTCTTGCCTTAATTTTTGTTAAAGGCTAAGCTACCCTAAATATAATCTGGGGCAAATATAAGAATATTACTAGACCAGCCACAAATACCGTCCATACAGACACAGAGAAATCTTTAAGGTGGTTGTTAGTCCTCTTAGGGTATAGTTCAGCTGGGCTTTGAGCTTCCCTTTAACCTCTATCCTTAGAGCTGGCTGTAGGATAGGTACAAGCCCCCATAGGCAAAGGCCCCAGAACTATAGCCTATATCAATTGCATCGGCAGCCCAGTGAGAATCAATTTAAAGTTAGCAGACAAAGTTTTAAAGGTAGTGTACTTTCTTTTGCCGGACTCCTGTCCGTCCACGATGATGCGGATAAGCAATATCCTCTGTAATTCAAATTGCTGACAAGCCTCCACCCAAGGAAACAGGATGGCAAAAAGAAGCTGGGGTCTCTGAATCAGCCAAGACACAGCTAGGGAGTACGCTGCCACACACCGCAAACGGATCTCTGCTACAGGATTCAGCCTACAACAATCAGGAGACTCCTTATAGGCTCTTATGACAGCTTGCACAGGCTCGGGTTTATTCAGATAGCCACCACACCTGCGTCTCCCAGCGCATGCCACTCACACCGAGCAGCAGTGCGAGGGAAGCAGGGCAACAGCCATACAGGTACGAGCCGGGTAGAATTCCTGACGTGACAAGCCTTGGTTCTAGCACCTCCACATCAATCAGCCGCAGCTCCACAGGCGCCAACCCGGGTCAGACTCTTGATGTTTTAGCACCAAATTACTAGTGTTTTCAGCTGCTGACCGCCCACCTTCTGACCAAGACTGAGTACTTCCACCGCCGTGCCGGATACAAGCAGCGACCGCCTGGATTGCCAAGCCTCACCTCCAGTCAGTCTGGCTTCCAGATCCCAAGTACAAAAGGCGGTAAGTTCCAACAACAGGGGAACGCTTAAGAACACTCAGCGGTATACCCACAAGTCAAGGGCGGCGTAGGAAGCCTCAACAGCAGCTGCGTGCAGAACCACGCAGAGCGCCACACACTTCTGAAACTCTATGCGAACTCACAGGGGTAAGTGTCTATGCGTGGGGAGATGTTGGCAGGGCGTCCTCTCACAGCGCCGGTGTGCAGCACAACTGCACCGTTCCTCCCCCAACGGAAAACCTTCCCCCACGGTAGTCATATATTGACCCTCCTGGATCAGAGGTAGAATATTCCGAATAGTCTCCATCTTGAATGATGGAACTTTGAGGAACTTGTTTAGAATTTTGAGATCCAAGATTGGTCTGAAAGTTCCCTCTTTCTTGGGAACCACAAACAGGTTTGAATAAAACCCTAGCCCCTGTTCCTCTTTTGGGACTGGGCGGATCACTCCCATGGTATGTAGGTCTTCTACACAGCTTAAGAACGCCTCTCTCTTTGTCTGGTTTACAGACAATCGAGAAATGTGAAATCTCCCCCTTGGAAGGGAGCCCTTGAATTCCAGAAGATATTCCTGGGACACCATTTCTAAAGCCCAGGGATCCTGAACATCTCTCGCCCAAGCCTGAGCAAAGAGAGTCTGCCCCCTACTAGACCCGGTCCCGGATCGGGGCTACCCCTTCATGCCGTCTTAGAGGCAGCAGCAGGCTTCTTGGCCTGTTTACCCTTGTTCCAAGCCTGGTTAGGTCTCCAGACTGACTTGGATTGGGCAAAATTCCCCTCTTGCTTTGAAGCAGAGGAAGCTGAAGCGGGACCACTCTTAAAGTTCTGAAAGGAACGAAAATTATTTTGTTTGGTCCTCATCTTATTTGATCTATCCTGAGGGAGGGCATGACCTTTCCCTCCAGTGATGTCTGAAATAATCTCTTTCAGTTCAGGCCCGAATAGGGTCTTACCCTTGAAAGGAATGTTCAAAAGTTTAGATTTAGATGACATCAGCAGACCAGGACTTAAGCCATAATGCCCTGCGTGCTAAAATGGCAAAACCTGAATTCTTTGCCGCTAATTTAGCCAGTTGAAAAGCGGCATCTGTAATAAAAGAATTAGCCAACTTAAGGGCCTTAATTCTGTCCATAATTTCCTCTAATGGAGTCTCCATTTGAAGAGCCTCTTCTAGAGCCTCAAACCAGAAAGCAGCTGCAGTTGTTACAGGAACAATGCATGCAATAGGTTGGAGAGAAAAACCTTGATGAACAAAAATTTTCTTCAGGAGACCCTCTAATTTTGTATCCATAGGATCTTTGAAAGCACAACTGTCCTCAATAGGTATAGTTGTACGCTTAGACAGAGTAGAAATAGCTCCCTCCACCTTAGGAACTGTCTGCCATGAGTCCCTTATGGTGTCAGATATGGGAAACATTTTCTTAAAAACAGGAGGGGGAGTGAACGGAATACCTGGTCTATCCCACTCCTTAGCAATAATATTCACAATCCTCTTAGGGACTGGAAAAACATCAGTGTAAACAGGAACCTCTAAGTATCTATCCATTTTACACAATTTCTCTGGGACCACTATAGGGTCACAATCATCTAGAGTTGCTAATACCTCCCTAAGCAATAAGCGGAGGTGTTCAAGCTTAAATTTAAAGGCCGTCATATCAGAATCTGTCTGAGGAAGCGTCTTTCCTGAATCAGAAATTTCTCCCTCAGATAACAAATCCCTTGCCCCTTCAGAGCATTGTGAGGGCATATCAGATACAGCTACTAAAGCGTGAGACAGCTCAGCATTTTTCCTTAACCCAGAGCTGTCCCGCTTTCCTTGTAAACCAGGCAGTTTGGATAAAACCTCAGTGAGGGTTGTATTCATAACTGTGGCCATGTTTTGTAAAGTAAATGAATGTGACGCACAAGAGGTACTTGGCGTCACTTGTGCGGGCGTTACTGGTTGTGACACTTGGGGAGAGCTAGATAGCGAACCCTCATTTACTCCTGACTGAGAATCATCTATTGCCCTATCTTTAAGTGCTAATATATGTTCTTTATAATGTATAGACATATCAGCACAATTGGGACACATTCTAAGAGGGGGTTCCACAATGGCTTCCAAACATATTGAACAAGGATTTTCCTTGGTGTCAGACATGTTAAACAGGCTAGTAATGTAACAAGCAAGCTTGGAAAACACTGTAATCAAAGTAAATAACACTTAGAAATAAAACGGTACTGTGCCTTTAAGAGAAAAAAAGCTGCACAAGTTCTGCAAAACAGTGTATAAAAGCAGAAAACATAACAACATTTTTACAGTAGTATCTTATAGCCTTAGTAACTTTGCACAGCTATACAAATAAACAATTAACCCCTTAATGGCAAAACCGGATTGAAAAAACGTCAAAACCGGTAAAAAAGACTTCCAGCACCTTTGCCTACCTGACCTTCAGAACGATTTGTGGGGGAAAAAAAACCTCCTTTACAGCCCTCAAACACAGCAGGAACCTCTAGAGAAGCAGTTGGATGTCTTTAAAGAAAAGAAACTGCGCAACTCAGGCGCAAAAATAGGCCCCTCCCACCTCACTTGATGTTTTGAGGCCTATTAGAAAAACACCTGAGTGTCTTTTAATTAACCATGTGGGTTAAAAACCCTAAGACAAGCCACAATGACCGCTTTAGTCCCTTCAAAAAAACGTTATAATTGCATCATTTACGGAACAAACAAAAACGTTTTTTCTTAACAGTGTCACCAGTAACAAATGAGCCCTTCAAGCAAGCTGAAATTCCTATCCAAGTGTCTGAATACAGCTTACTCTTCCCTCATGGGGATATTGCCAGCCTTTTCTAGAATAAACACAGTCTGTCTAGAAAAATATAGACTGAACATACCTCATATGCAGCTTAGCATGCAAACCGTTCCCCCAACTGAAGTTTTCCTGTACTCTTCAGCCCTTGTGAGAACAGCAGTGGATCTTAGTTACAAAATGCTAAGATCATAATCCTCCTTGCAGAAATCTTCATCTCTTTTTTGCCAGAGAGTAAATAGTACACACCGGCACCATTTAAAATAACAAACTTTGGGGGGCGGAGCTTGACGGAGCTCCAAGATGGAAGTGCCTAGCTAGAGCTCCGCTGCTGAGGTAAAGGAGAAGGCCCACCACTCCATTATATCATCATGAAACGAGACCTCATTTAGCCAAGACACTCCATGGAGCTGCGGGGCACATAACAGAAACCCTTTTGAAGCGCAGAACTAAGATTACGGGGACCGAAGATCAGTTGCCCGCACTCCGGACGCCGCCATTTTCCTCTCCTCCAGACCATCACACGCTGAGCAACTCCGACATACAGGCGCATCGCGCTGAAGAGCTCAGAGACCCAGAGGTGGCTTACCCGGCGGCCCAACATCTAACCGCTGACAACTATCCCCTCGGCACGAGCGTCGCACTGGAACAGTGAGTAACGGCCATGCTTACACAGCAGGCCAGGTAGTCAGAAAGAAAAAGTTTGGGTGCCAGACATAAGGGATATAAGGGGAA
Source organism: Bombina bombina (assembly GCF_027579735.1). NCBI lineage: Eukaryota > Metazoa > Chordata > Amphibia > Anura > Bombinatoridae > Bombina > Bombina bombina. Next base: position 550,071,103 of record NC_069501.1, on the reverse strand, counting down.
GGCGGCAACTAAACTACAGCTTAACTTGTAATACGATCAAAGCCGCAACACCCGCAGTTTAAAAGAAGATAGATGGGGTGTAAGAAAGTGTAAGAAACTATAAAATGTAAACTTACTTTTGGTCAAAAAAGGTGCTGAGCCACAGCAAAGACGAACGCGTTATTATCTAACTAGACACCTAAGGGGCCAACAAACAGCATAAGACTCTATACAGAGAATAAAGAGAGAGAAAGGGGGAGGAAAAAAGAAATAAAAAAGCTTAATGAAGAGAGCAATTTTTTCTGGGCTGCATTAGAGACAATAAAGAGCCCCCTGATAACACTATATAAAACATAGCATGGGTGATAGGATCTTATTTATCAGTAGTATATTCTCAAACAAGACCATTTACACAGCACAAGACTGACACCCTGTGGCCTAAAGAGGTAAAAATACCTAATTTCTTTAGAAACTACACCATAAATTAAGAATTGTGATCATAAGAGGTGCAGAGATTGGATGCATTTCTTGACATTAAGTTTAAGTATAGGGGAATGGCTTCAAAGAGAATAAACAGGCCAGAGAAGCCGAATAAGCTCACGTCAGTCACTTCCTTTTTCAAGCCTTCCCAAGGAGATAACACCCAAGCTCAGCACAGGGATATGGAAGAGGATAGTAAGACCATCTCTGCAGGGCCTGACCCTATGGGGGATAATACTCTGTTAACTAGAGCTGACCTACATCTGCTTGTCTCTAAACAAGACAACACTAGTAGCTTCGACAAGCTGTGGGCCAAAATGGACACTATGCACACTTCAATGACGGAGAGCCTAAACAACATTAAAAAGGATATCTCAGAGCTTGGTACAAGAGTAGAAACCCTGGAAAACAACAATGATAACTTGGTGGAAGATGTAGAAATGGCAGTTCAACAGGTGACCCAACAACAGCAAGTAGTCAATGAGCTGCTAGACAAGATCGAAGATATGGAGAACAGAAACAGGAGAAGTAATATTCGCCTGAAAGGTATTCCAGAATCTATCAAATCTGAGGATCTTCCATCCTACCTGCATCTCCTATTTTGTGCCATTACAGGAGTGGATCCTTCCAACGAAATAGAAATTGAAAGAGCTCACAGAGCCTTAAAACCTAGACCTAAGGCAGATCTCCCACCCAGAGATGTTATAGTGGCATTCTTAAGATATCCAGAAAAGGACAAAATCCTCAGGGAAGCAGCTAAGCAGCCAACTTTTAAGTTCAGAGGTAATGTCATTCACTTCTACTAAGACTTGAGCACTAGAACTCTTCAAAGAAGGGGGTCGCTGCGCCCTCTAACCACCCTATTACGTAAGAATCAGATACCATACAGGTGGGGTTATCCATTTGCCCTGTACATTACCAAGGACAATAAAACCCTCACTATCAGGGAAGCCATTGGGATTCCAGACATCTGTGAAGCTTTGGGCCTAGAGACACCGGCCATACCAGATACTTCTTCACAACTAGAGACACACATCTCTCACAGACCTCCCTTGAAATCACAGAGATCGCAGTGGGCGAAGACCCCCAAAAAGAAACAGAAGAATAAGTGAAGGACTCAGTATGATAAGCCTTGTCCCCTTTTGCTTTCCCTACAGGTTTGCCTGGCCGGCGCTACTGTTGGAATCATTCCATGGTCTTTCGACCCACAGGTCTATGTTTACGTATCTGTTAAAATGTATACTATAACACTAGGTTTAACATGTACTCCCTTAATTACGGGCTCAACTGCATAGTTACAATTGTTTTAGTTATGATGCTGTTCATCACTTAACAGTAAGTTTAGAAACAGAGGTCCTTTGTTAGTTATTATTTGCTGTTTGTTATATGTTATTTATCCTGTAGTAGGAGTTACGGAGTCTATAAGGTGTCATAAAAGTCTCCATAAGGAACATGATATTAGGAGTGGGGGGGCATTTTTCTAGCTCTCAGGTTCCCCCCTAGATTATCACATATCTCAAATGTTTAAATTCATGTTCTTCAACTCAGGTTTGCTACTACAGTTTATATATTCTGTTTTAACATTTAAAACCTGCTTTTTTCTTTTTTTCAGCCTCTCTCTTTTTTCAACACCCCCCTCCCCCCTTCTACTCTCCTTACACCAAAAGGACTGCAAAGAATTCTAGCACTCTGGCGGAAGATGGATCTCTCTGTCTGGGTCCCTAAAACTAAAGGAATGGGTGAGCTGGTGGTTTCATTTCACATACTAAAGTGGTTTCATGACATGGGGGGACCCCATACATACATATAACAAATATTCCAATGGCATCCACTAGTATTACTTATTTTTACTTAGTATTACTTATAGTGGTATTACCACTAGTATTACTTTGATCTCACATAACGTGAGAGGCCTCAATTCTGATGTCAAAAGGAGAAAAGCCATCTCACAATACAGACAGCTAGGTGCTAACGTAATATTTCTACAGGAGACCCATTTTAGGTCTGGGCACACCCCAAAATACTGGGCGAGCCAGTTCCCCCTACACTTCCACTCGGCCATTGATAAAAAAAAGAGAGGAGTCTCAATTATGTTGTACTCATCTTTGAATTTTAAACACATAGATACCACTGCAGATAAGGAGGGCAGATATATTATCGTTAGGGGTACCCTAAATGAAGTTGAGACTATTCTCTGTAATGTATATGCTCCAAATGAGCGGCAAGAACAGTTCTTTGATAAATTGTCCTATCTCCTCTCAGGCTGGAACTCGACAAGGATTTTCCTTGCTGGGGATTTTAATGTGTCTTTATATAGCCAAGGCCACCAGTCGCAAACACATCAGCAGATCCCACAATTCAGGAATAATAAGAAAAACAGAATTTATGTTTACCTGATAAATTACTTTCTCCAACGGTGTGTCCGGTCCACGGCGTCATCCTTACTTGTGGGATATTCTCTTCCCCAACAGGAAATGGCAAAGAGCCCAGCAAAGCTGGTCACATGATCCCTCCTAGGCTCCGCCTACCCCAGTCATTCGACCGACGTTAAGGAGGAATATTTGCATAGGAGAAACCATATGTTACCGTGGTGACTGTAGTTAAAGAAAATAAATTATCAGACCTGATTAAAAAAACCAGGGCGGGCCGTGGACCGGACACACCGTTGGAGAAAGTAATTTATCAGGTAAACATAAATTCTGTTTTCTCCAACATAGGTGTGTCCGGTCCACGGCGTCATCCTTACTTGTGGGAACCAATACCAAAGCTTTAGGACACGGATGAAGGGAGGGAGCAAATCAGGTCACCTAAATGGAAGGCACCACGGCTTGCAAAACCTTTCTCCCAAAAATAGCCTCAGAAGAAGCAAAAGTATCAAATTTGTAAAATTTAGAAAAAGTGTGCAGTGAAGACCAAGTCGCTGCCTTACATATCTGATCAACAGAAGCCTCGTTCTTGAAGGCCCATGTGGAAGCCACAGCCCTAGTGGAGTGAGCTGTGATTCTTTCAGGAGGCTGCCGTCCGGCAGTCTCATAAGCCAATCGGATAATGCTTTTAATCCAGAAGGAGAGAGAGGTAGAAGTTGCTTTTTGACCTCTCCGTTTACCAGAATAAACAACAAACAAAGACAAAGTTTGTCTGAAATCCTTAGTAGCTGCTAAGTAAACTTTGAGAGCACGAACTACATCCAAGTTGTGCAACAAACGTTCCTTCTTTGAAACTGGATTAGGACACAAAGAAGGCACAACTATCTCCTGGTTAATGTTTTTGTTAGAAACAACTCTTGGAAGAAAACCAGGTTTAGTACGCAAAACCACCTTATCTGCATGGAACACCAGATAAGGAGAAGAACACTGCAGAGCAGATAATTCTGAAACTCTTCTAGCAGAAGAAATTGCAACCAAAAACAAAACTTTCCAAGATAATAACTTAATATCAACGGAATGTAAGGGTTCAAACGGAACCCCCTGAAGAACTGAAAGAACTAGGTTGAGACTCCCAGGAGGAGTCAAAATTTTGTAAACAGGCTTGATTCTAACCAGAGCCTGAACAAAGGCTAGAACATCCGGCACAGCTGCCAGCTTTTTTGTGAAGTAACACAGACAAGGCAGAAATCTGTCCCATCAAGGAACTTGCAGATAATCCTTTTTTCAATCCTTCTCGAAGGAAGGATAGACTCTTAGGAATCTTAACCTTGTCCCAAGGGAATCCTGCAGATTCACACCACCAGATATACCAAATTATGTGGTAATTTTTCTGGTTACAGGCTTTCAGGCCTGAACAAGAGTATTAATAACAGAATCTGAGAACCCTCGCTTTGATAAGATCAAGCGTTCAATCTCCAAGCAGTCAGCTGGAGTGGGTCGAACGGACCTAGAACAAGAAGGTCTGTCAAAGGTAGCTTCCATGGTGGAGCCGATGACATATTCACCAGATCTGCATACCAAGTCCTGCGTGGCCACGCAGGAGCTATCAAAATCACCGACGCCCTCTCCTGATTGATCCTGGCTACCAGCCTGGGGATGAGAGGAAACGGCGGGAACACATAAGCTAGTTTGAAGGTCCAAGGTGCTACTAGTGCATCCACTAGAGCCGCCTTGGGATCCCTGGATCTGTACCCGTAGTAAGGAACTCTGAAGTTCTGACGAGAGGCCATCAGATCCATGTCTGGAATGCCCCACGGTTGAGTGACTTGGGCAAAGATTTCCGGATGGAGTTCCCACTCCCCCGGATGCAATGTCTGACGACTCAGAAAATCCGCTTCCCAATTTTCCACTCCTGGGATGTGGATAGCAGACAGGTGGCAGGAGTGAGACTCCGCCCATAGAATGATTTTGGTCACTTCTTCCATCGCTAGGGAACTCCTTGTTCCCCCCTGATGGTTGATGTATGAACTTGGCCCTCGCTAGCTGAGGCCAAGCTTTGAGAGCATTGAATATCGCTCTCAGTTCCAGAATATTTATCGGTAGAAGAGATTCTACCCGAGACCAAAGACCCTGAGCTTTCAGGGATCCCCAGACCGCGCCCCAGCCCATCAGACTGGCGTCGGTCGTGACAATGACCCACTCTGGTCTGCGGAAGGTCATCCCTTGTGACAGGTTGTCCAGGGACAGCCACCAACGGAATGAGTCTCTGGTCCTCTGATTTACTTGTATCTTCGGAGACAAGTCTGAATAGTCCCCATTCCACTGACTGAGCATGAACAGTTGTAATGGTCTTAGATGAATGCGCACAAAAGGAACTATGTCCATTGCCGCTACCATCAAACCTATCACTTCCATGCACTGCGCTATGGAAGGAAGAGGAACGGAATGAAGTATCCGACAAGAGTCTAGAAGTTTTGTTTTACTGGCTTCTGTCAGAAAAATCCTCATTTCTAAGGAGTCTATTATAGTTCCCAAGAAGGGAACCCTCGTTGACGGAGATAGAGAACTCTTTTCCACGTTCACTTTCCATCCGTGAGATCTGAGAAAGGCCAGGACAATGTCCGTGTGAGCCTTTACTTGAGGAAGGGACGACGCTCGAATCAGAATGTCGTCCAAGTAAGGTACTACAGCAATGCCCCTTGGTCTTAGCACCGCCAGAAGGGACCCTAGTACCTATGAGAAAATCCTAGGAGCAGTGGCTAATCCGAAAGAAAATGCCACGAACTGGAAATGCTTGTCCAGGAATGCAAACCTTAGGAACCGATGATGTTCCTTGTGGATAGGAATATGTAGATACGCATCCTTGAAATCCACCTTGGTCATGAATTGACCTTCCTGGATGGAAGGAAGAAGTTTTCGAATGGTTTCCATCTTGAACGATGGAACCTTGAGAAACTTGTTCAAGATCTTGAGATCTGAGATTGGTCTGAACGTTCCCTCTTTTTTGGGAACTATGAACAGATTGGAGTAGAACCCCATCCCTTGTTCTCCTAATGGAACAGGATGAATCACTCCCATTTTTAGCAGGTCTTCTACCCAATGTAAGAATGCCTGTCTTCTTATGTGGTCTGAAGACAACTGAGACCTGTGGAACCTCCCCCTTGGAGGAAGCCCCTTGAACTCCAGAGAATAACCTTGGGAGACTATTTCTAGCGCCCAGGGATCCAGAACATCTCTTTCCCAAGCCTGAGCGAAGAGAGAGAGTCTGCCCCCCACCAGATCCGGTCCCGGATCGGGGGCCCGCATTTCATGCTGTCTTGGTAGCAGTGGCAGGTTTCCTGGCCTGCTTTCCTTTGCTCCAGCCTTGCATAGGTCTCCAGGCTGGATTGGCTTGAGAAGTATTACCTTCCTGCTTAGAGGACGTAGCCCTTGGGGCTGATCCGTTTCTGCGAAAGGGACGAAACTTAGGTTTATTTTTGGTCTTGAAAAGACCTATCCTGAGGAAGGGCGTGGCCCTTGCCCTCTTGATTGAATAATAAAAACTACAGTTAAACACTAAAAAACTCTAAGCCATCTCCGTGGAGATGTTGCCTGTACAACGGCAAAGAGAATGACTGGGGTAGGCGGAGCCTAGGAGGGATCATGTGACCAGCTTTGCTGGGCTCTTTGCCATTTCCTGTTGGGGAAGAGAATATCCCACAAGTAAGGATGACGCCGTGGACCGGACACACCTATGTTGGAGAAATAAAATCAATTTTAAATACTATGGAGGGTCACAACCTTATAGACTCCTGGAAAGCACTGTATGGTATAACCTCTGACCACACCTTTTTCTCTACAGCTCACCATAATTATTTCAGGTTAGACTATATTTTTGTAAGCCAAATACTTTTAGCGAATGTGAAATCCTCCTCCATTTCCCCGTGTGTATGGTCTGACCACTCCATAGTGGAACTAAAAATTGAAGGCCTCCTCCCACCCAATTCCATGAAAAGTTGGACTTACGACCCCACACTGATGAAAAATTCAATTCACAAGGAGGCAATACTGAGAAACATGTTAGAATTTTGGGACATTAACACGGGTACAGTAGATAATCCTATACAGGTGTGGGCGGCCCACAAATCTGTTTTGAGGGGCTTACTAATAAAGATCAAATCTCAGGCTAAATGCAAGGCAAAAGAACAATTTAACGCCCTTCAAGCAGAAATAACAAATCTAGAAAAGAGACACAAACTTACTGGGTCCACTAATATATATATAAAACACTACAAGACAAACGCCAAGCATTAGACTCCATGCTCAATGACAAATCAGTAAGGGCTGGGTTACGGCTACAATCCAAATACTTTGTTTACGCGAACAATTCAGATAGATTTTTAGCTAATAAAATTAGAAACAAAATTAAAGACATCTCCATCCCCTCACTTTGCGACCCCACTGGGGTAATGACTTCTAAACCAATAGACATAGTCAACACATTCGCTACTTATTACGGCCTTCTTTACGATGGGAAAAAAAGTTAATAAAACAAAATCAACACAAATTTTGCTTGATAAATTTCTAGAGGAGGCAGACATGCCTAAGATTACTCAACACGATTTAGACGTCCTAAATGCAGACATCACGAACAAGGAGATACTAAATGTTCTACAAGAATTATACACTATTCCCTCTGAACTTCTAGAAGCCAAAATAATAGTTCTCCCCAAACCAGGTAAAGACAAGACGCAATGCCATAATTATAGACCCATATCCCTGATTAATCAGGACCTGAAATTATTTACAAAAATTTTAGCCAATCGCCTTAAGCATTTTCTCCCCAAGATGATCCATCCTGACCAGGTGGGCTTTATCAAAAATAGAGAAGCTTCAGACAACATCAGAAGGATGGTGACATTTCTAGATTATCTACATGAGACAAAGACTCCTTCTCTGTTGCTATCACTAGACGCAGAGAAGGCGTTTGATAGAGTAGACTGGGACTTTATGCAAGCGGTCTTGTCAGCGGTTGGTATAAAGGGTCCATTTATGGCTGCTATCAAAAATATATACTCTTCCCCTTCAGCACGAGTTAGGGCTATGGGTCACCAGTCCGATAGTTTTGCGGTCCTGAATGGCACCCCTCAGGGGTGTCCATTATCCCCCTTATTATTTGCAATGTGTATAGAGCCTTTAGCTCATCACATTAGAAAATCCCCAGATATAACCGGGGTCAGTATAAAACAGCGCGATTACAAGCTCACTCTCTTCGCGGATGATATCCTCCCATCTTTGACCAGACCCTTGATTACTCAACCTAATTTGTATAGAACCTTAGAGATATTTTCCAACATTTCTGGATACAAAGTAAATCTGGAAAAGTGTGAAGCTATGCCTATAGAGCTCCCAGATCATACTAGAAAACTAATAGAACTAAATTTTGAATTTAAGTGGGTCAAGAATCACCTAAAGTACTTGGGGATTAACCTCACTAGTAGCTCATCAGAGCTATATAAGGCCAATTTTCCCCCATTATACAAATCTATTAAGCAGGACATAAATAACTGGAACAAACTAAGATTCTCTTGGTATGGAAGGTTATCAGCGATTAAGATGACAGTGCTACCGCGGATACTGTATTTATTTCGCACCTTACCAATCAAAGTCCCAACACAAGACCTAGAGGATCTCCAAAAACGAACTGACAGCTTTATAAGGGGTAATAAAAGAGCTAGAATCTCCTCAAATATTCTTAATAGACATAGAAGGTTGGGGGGGGGGGGGGCCAAATTTTAAACATTACTATCAGGCAGCTAGACTCTCACAAACCACCCTTCTTAATGCTCTGGAAGACGAAATAATTTGGGCGACTCTAGAATCAGATATTACAGACAATGACACACGTGAATCAATCTTATGGGCTCCAAAACAACACTCAGTTAAGACTCCTAGGAAATTCCCAGTCTCAGACTTCATGACTGAACAGTGTTCCAGGCTAACCTCATCTCTCAAGTTGCTGCCCCTTAGATCCACTAGAACTCCGCTTAGATGTATTATAAAACCAGAACACAAATGGATCATACAGAAGTGGGAAAACAGAGGACTATACAGGATAGCAGACTTGGTGGACAGAGGTAAATTACTTACCTTTACTCATCTACAAGACAAGTTACACCCAGTTAAGCTTGATTGTTTTTTTTATCTGCAAGTTACATCCACCCTACACTACCTGTTCCCCTTAGGGTTAGGAGGTTCCCTCACCACACTAGAATATATATGTAGCTCACCTTCCAGACCCAAGAAAACCATAACACACTTATATCAAGCAATTCAAACAGCAGGGGGGAAATCCAAAAACCCTCTGCAAATTAAGTGGGAACGAGATCTTAACTTTGAAATTGCACTAGAAAATTGGAATCTGATATTATATAATGCGGGCAAGGGCTTGCAAGATGCGGACATGCTCGAAAGCTGTATTAAAACCAATTTTCGTTGGTATTTGACACCACTGATCACATCACACGCTATAAAAATGGCTCCAAGCTTTGTTATAGGGGATGTGGAGAAGAGGGCAGTTACAGACATATGTGGTGGGACTGCCCCCACTCAAACAGAACGTGGAAGCAGCTATCTCAACTGTTAAGCACCATTCTCAATTGCCCCATTAGTTTAACTATGGACCAAGCACTACTACACACCGGACTTAGAGAGCTTAATAAACATATTAACCAATTCATTAGACTAACATGTACAGCTACAAGAGTGTGTATTGCACATCACTGGAAGGTAGGGGCTCCACCTTGGGGAGAGGTTGTTTTAAAGATCAAACATTATTACAATATGTCAGCACAAGCAGCTATTCTCCAAGATACACAAGAAAACCTTCCAGAAAGTTTGGTATTATTGGATCATGTATGATACACCACAGTCTAGAACCCAGAGGCAGTGAGGAGCCCATATTGCAGACATAAAAATATTCGCAGACATGGGTCCCCTCCGGGTCTCAACAAAGGTGGGACCAGTTTGGATAGATCAGAGGCCAGACCCATATTCAGTCCTTCCCGTATTACCTTTCCCCACCCTCCTATTCCTACCTTTTTCTTTTTCCTTTTCTTTACTTTCCACTATTTTCCTTCATAGGACGGATAAATTCCGTTATTAATGTAAGGATACAATAAGCGATGCTATCTTTAAATTATATTGTGTAACCACACTGGTTAATTGAAAGTCTTCAGCATGCTAAATCTAGCAGAGTTTTTTTTTTTTTTTAGGGGGTTATACCTTTGCTGTTAGACGATGACTCAATGCATTGTTATTATTATTGTCTTTCTACTTTCTTTGTAAAAATTTTTAAAATGTCAATAAAAAATTATTTCAAAATAAAATAAACTTTTGCTTGAGAAATAAAAAACTAACATTTTTGTCACCACACTCGCTCTGCACTTCCTAGTTACTTAGAGTAGGCAAAGAGAATGACTGGGGGGTGGAGCTAAGGGGGGAGCTATATAGACAGCTCTGCTGTGGGTGCTCTCTTTGCCACTTCCTGTAGGGGAGGAGAATATCCCACAAGTAAGGATGAATCTGTGGACTCGATACATCTTACAAGAGAAAAGTATAATCATTTGATATATAAACCTAAGTTATTGGCTCACTGCAAAATAATACTGTGCAGCTCTAGAAAAGGGTTTTCACCCTGTGAAAAAAATGCAACCATAACATAGTAAATAATCATGCTTGAAGGAATGAATATTCAAAGTTGAGCCACTGCAGAGACATATTGTACAGATTATAAAAACAGTCTCTTCAGAGATAATGTAAGTCTGTTGTACTATATATAGTATTTATGTACTGTAAGGAAAGTACGCCATTTTAAAGGGACATTAAACACTTTGAGATGGTAATATAATATGATAAATTGTATATAATAAAACAACTCTGCAATATACTTTCATTATTTATTTTTTCCTCTTTGCCTGTAATTCCATTCTGAAATTGTGAGCTTTTCAGTTCCTGTTAGAAATGGAAGTGCAGAACACTGTTAAATCCAGCACAACCATTGGCTGCACACTCTAGTGACCTATGTATAACTGACCCTAATTGGCCACAGCAGAGAAGGTAACACAAGTTACAACATGGCAGCTCCCAGTGTTTTATAGACACTAAAACTTTACACTTATTTTGTCACTTTTTAGTTGAAATAATTTTTATTGTCATGGATCACATCAAATACAACATAATAAAACAGTGTGCTGGGTTACAATGTCCTAGTATTCTTAAAACAATTAAAGTTTTCAGCACCCTGTTTATATCATTTTCATAAATTTTTCTCCCCCCTTCCCCTCTGCCTTCCCTAACTCCCTCTCCACCCCCTCCCCCCTCTTATCCCATTTCCCTAAACCTAAACTTCATAACTGTATACAAAGAAAAACCTTTAACTTTAAACTTTTCCTGTCGAGCAGTGACAATGTTGTAGATTTCTTTAGAACGCTATATCTATATTTAAGAAAGTTCCTTTTCTCTCCAATTTAATTGCCCTAAAAAAGCCTTATTGGTTACGTAGTGTTGATCTGTATGTACCTACATATTTCTGTTTATTTAAAATCCAGTGTATCCACATGTTTTGGTATTTTGTCACTTTTTAAACAACTAATGAAACTTTAAAAAATACATCTACGTTAGTCATGGACTAATCTTTTCTTTGAATGCATCATTCTATCTAGCATGTATTTAGTGTGTAATGTCTCTTCATTTTAAATCTGTATTCCATAAAACACTACAGAAACTGTCATAATTGATCATACTCTAGCAGCAAGGACATACATGTAATAGTATAGGTATACATTTGGTATGCAAATTAAAGCATCTAAGATATATTTTAAAAAAAAACTATATGAGGAATGAATATGCAACTTGTTAATTTACAGCAGATACGCCTTTTAGAATATATAAACTCATTAAAGAAACTAAGGCAGTTTTATCAGTTTGTTGCATTAAAATAAACAAAGTTGTGGTAATTTACAGGATTGGCAGTCCTGCATAAAATGGAGTGATCCTTAGTGGGTTAAAAGCTATTTGGTACTCAACACACAATACTGTGGACAGATGGGGTATACACTATTAAAAAGCAAACTGCTGTACGAAAACTGGGAATAAAATTATTTACACCAGTACTAGCCCACAGCACACCTCAGATCATAAAAAGTGTTAAGAGAAAGAAAAATTAAGTAGCACAGAAAACCTTAACACTCTGCACCCCTAGCAGCTCTTAGCTCCAGGGTATAGAAGGGGTTAAACTTGCCAGAATAAAACACCAAAATGATTTAGAATCCACCAGATCAAATTCACAGCACCTGAAGCAGTGAAGGGAAGAAGGGGGGTCGGAGCTTATCGCCATAGCAATCTGTAGGCCCAACACTTGTACAGGATTTTGAAATAAAAACTGTCAAAATTTAAAATTGGGGGGAAAAAAAAACACTGCTAAGGCCACCGGTTCCTCCTGCCCAACTTCACTGTGAGAGGTCTAATTGATAAATGCACAAGGCAGTTACTGGATATATTAAAGAGATCATACCCATTTGTAGAAAAATGCAAAAAAACATAATTTATGTAAGAACTTACCTGATAAATTCATTTCTTTCATATTGGTAAGAGTCCATGAGCTAGTGACGTATGGGATATACAATCCTACCAGGAGGGGCAAAGTTTCCCAAACCTCAAAATGCTTATAAATACACCACTCACCACACCCACAATTCAGTTTAACGAATAGCCAAGAAGTGGGGTGATAAAGAAAGGAGCAATTAAGCATCAACAAAGGAATTTGGAAATAATTGTGCTTTATACAAAAAAATCATAACCACCATAAAATAAGGGTGGGCCTCATGGACTCTTGCCAATATGAAAGAAATTAATTTATCAGGTAAGTTCTTACATAAATTATGATTTCTTTCATGTAATTGGCAACAGTCCATGAGCTAGTGATGTATGGGATAGCAATACCCAATAAAAACAGCCATTTTCCGCTGAAAAAAATTAATCCACAACCCAAAATATAAAAGTTTATTCTCATAAATGAAAGGAAAAAACTTGAATCAAAAGCAGAAGAATCAAACTGAAACAGCTGCCTGAAGCACTTTTCTACCAAAAACTGCTTCCGAAGAAGCAAATAAATCAAAATGGTAGATTTTAGTAAATGTATGCAAAGAAGACCAAGTAGCAGCTTTGCAAATCTGATCAACTGAAGCTTCATTCTTAAAAGCCCAGGAAGTGGAGACTGACCTAGTAGAATGAGCTGAAATTCTCTGAGGTGGGGCTTGACCCGACTCCAAATAGGCTTGATGGATCAAAAGCTTTAACCACGAAACCAAAGAAACGGCAGAAACCTTCTGACCTTTCCTAGAACCAGAAAAGATAATAAATAGACTAGAAGTCTTCCTGAAATCTTTAGTAGCTTCAACATAATATTTTAGAGCTCTCACCACATCCAAAGAATGTAAAGATCTCTCCAAAGAATTCGTAGGATTAGGAGACAAGGAAGGAACAGCAATTTCTCTATTAATGATGTTAGAATTCACAACCTTAGGTAAGAATTTAAATGAAGTCTGCAAAACTGCCTTATCCTGATGAAAAATCAGGAAAGGAGATTCACAAGAGAGCGGATAATTCAGAAACTCTTCTAGCAGAAGAGATGGCCAAAAGAAACAACACTTTCCAAGAAAGTAGTTTAATGTCCAAAGAATGCATAGGCTCAACGGAGGAGACTGTAAAGCCTTCGAAACCAAATTAAGACTCCAAGGAGGAGAGATTGATTTAATGACAGGCTTGATACGAAACAAAGCCTGCACAAAACAATGAATATCAGGAAGATTAGCAATCTTTCTGTGAAATAAAACAGAAAAGAGCAGAGATTGCACTTTCAGGGAACTTGCAGACAAACCTTTATCCAAACTATCCTGAAGAAACTGTAAAATTCTAGGAATTCTAAAAGAATGCCAGGAGAATTTATGAGAAGAACACCATGAAATATAAGTCTTCCAAACTCGATAATAAATCTTTCTAGAAACAGATTTACGAGCCTGCAACATTGTATTAATCACTGAGTCACAGAAACCTCTATGACTAAGCACTAAGCGTTCATTTTCCATACCTTCAAATTTAATGATTTGAGATCCTGATGGAAAAATGGACCTTGAGAAGCCATGCTGGAGCCACCAGCAGCACAAACAATTGCTCCATGATGATTTTGGAGATCACTCTTGGAAGAAGAACTAGAGGCGGTGTCACGAAAAACCTCAGGATTTAGCTAAGAAGGGGTTAATTCTGTGTAGCTTGAACTCAAAACAGTTATTTGTTTTTCAAGAAGAATTGTGACTTGTGTTCTCTTTGAAGTGCCAGGAGCCTCCTAAATAGCTCTACCAAATGTTATTGTGTATGCATTGAATCATAAAGCCACTCAAGCTCTTAGTTTCAGAAATACACAGGATAGAGTTTATGGCATAGGCTGTCAGTAGAATGCATGATGCAAAACAGGACCTCAGTCACAAAAAAAAAAACTGACCAGGTCACTGAAAGGACATTGGTATATTATGTACATATGTGTGTGAAACTGTTGTGACACTAAATGAAGGGAAAACTGTCATATCTGGTGTCAAATTGATTCTTCCAATGAAACTAGGAGATTCCTGATAGGTATATATAGAAGTGGAGTTACCTAGCAGAAATTATAATGGATTGTATAATTTCAGGCAAGAACTTAGTCTATTGAAGGTCATAAAGACAGGGGGTTTTCTTAGCCCGCCCAGGAGGGCGTGGTCAGGCAACCTGATCTATGGAAAAGAGGTATTAGAATCTTTTTCAGCAATAAGATTGTCATTCTTACAAGGGGAGCTGTTCTGCAGAGTAAGGAGCCATCGTTTTCATGCCAGCCCCTTGCACAGATCTTGAAACTAGGAAAGTATTCAATTCTGTTTTTCTCCTTTTTATTTTAAAACACTGTTTGCGTGTGTAATTTTATTTGTAAAAACTTTTTATTAATAATGCATTGTGCATAATATTTTTGGCATAATAAATAATTCCTTTATTTAGTTTGGCCTTTGTCTAATAATTGAACCACGTTACTGAAAGAGACTGGAATATTAGAACTGTATAATTTAGGTTATTTTCTGCTAAATTGTATTTAGAGAGTTAATGTGTAAAGTCTGGGTTTTTTCTTAGGATTTTCCCTTTAATACATTTTAAGTGGTGGCAGTATTGGAGCTATAGGATTGTTGGTTTAGTGTGGGTGGCATTAAAAGGGAGTTTTGGGCATTTCTCTTACGTCTAGTACAGACTAGGGAGTGTGGTTAACCCTTGCACCCACTAAACTGAATCACAAGCTTGCCTGGTGTGGCTAGATTGTGACCTATTGGTGACAGAAAAAGGGGGCTGATAACCCTTTCTGTGCCAAATAAGTAACTGGCGCTGCCCACCAATTCACAAATTGGTGGGCAGCGGTGTAGATCATTTTTTTTATTAGATTTTAGTGCTTGTGGATTTACTAGTGTGAAAATCCCGGTACTAAAAGAAATTGTTTCTTACAATTTCCAAAGGCTAAAACTCAGTGCATTATATAGTCACACATTGCAAACAGTGCCCTTCCCTATTCTCTGTTTTTCTTTTCTATTTTATTTTTGCTATGGAGGCATACGAGCAACAGCGTAAAGAAATATTAGCACTCTTATGCCAGGAGCGTGATATTCCAACACGTGGAAAGAACAAAGAGGTACTAATACAAGCTCTTGTGGAATATGATAACAACCAAATCACACCAGTTGAGGTCTCAGGAGAGATGTCTGCAGCTGGGGGCAGTGATTCATCAGGATCTGGGGAACCATTGGAATGTTATTTGCAAACTGTTCTTAAACATATGGGCTCAGTGGATGCAAGTTTGCGCATGGAACTGATTACAAAGTTTTATGAAAGACAGGCTGCTGAACGCCAGGCTGCTGTGGCTGAGAGACAGGCGTCTCTGGCAGTTGAGAGACCGGCGTCTCTGGCAGCTGAGAGACAGGCAGCTGAAAGACAGGCTGCTGAACGACAGGCGGAGAGAGAGTATCAGCTACAGCTTGCACGGTTGGAGAGAGGGATGGTCTCACCTGTTGTTAGTGAACTAGAGACCCACCTGCTCCCCGAGTGCGTGCAGAGAATTTTCCCACTCTGGAGAAAGATGGAGATGTGGATGTATTCCTGCGTAGCTTTGAGAAAGTTTGCAGACAGTTCCAGTTGCCAAGGGAGCAGTGGGCCAAGTACCTTACCCCTGGCCTGAAAGGTCCTGCACTGGAGGCGTTTGCTGACCTACCCCAGAGTTTGATCAGGACTACGATTCCATTAAAGCTGCACTGCAGAGGAGGTATAATCTTACTCCTGAGGTGTACAGGAAGAAATTCCGTTCTCTGCAGAAAGGTTTGTCAGAGAGCTTTACTACAGCTGTTGGGAACTTGATGACAGCCTTTAAACAGTGGGTCAGAGGATTAAAAGTTGCCACTATGGAGGAGCTGGAAGATTTGATTGTGAAGAAGCAATTTATGCAGCTGTGCCCAGCAAAAATTCAAGAATGAGTTTTGGATCGGAAGCCCATAACAGCATTGGAAGCTGGCGAGCTGCCTGATTTTTACACAACCAACAGGTCACCAGAGAATGGGAGAAAATCCTTTTCTAAGGGGGGATCCACCTGGAAAGGAGCTGCTGCACGACCCCCCTTCACAAAACCTGCTGTGCGTTTGTTTCCTGTGTCTATTTCCTCTGGGAAAGGAGGGGCGAGTGCTGCATCTGGGCAGGGGGATAGCCGCAGATGTTTTGCTTGCAACAAAGTGGGCCACATCAGCTCCACTTGCCCAGAGAGGATTAACTTGGAGCAATCAGCTGGAGGGGGTAATCCCTCAGAAGTACCAGCATCTGTTTTGTTTGTTACCTGTCCAGAGGAAAACAACCATGAGAACTTGCAACCTGTGACTGTTGGAGACAAGGTAACCTTGGGGCTTAGGGACACAGGTGCAGAAGTGACTATTGTGCGTCCAAAGCTAGTGAACTCTGAGAACATTATCCCTGGAAAGACTCTAGCAGTTAAAGGGATTGGGGGAATGAAACTTGCAGTGCCTATGGCACGTGTATATCTTTATTGGGGAGCGGGGAGAGGTTTAAGAAATGTGGGGGTATCTGAAAATATTCCTAATGATGTTTTACTGGGTACTGATTTGGGTAGATTGTTATCTCTTTATGTGCCTGACAATGCTACATGTGACCTAGTGCCATTAGATGCAGACCCTTATGTGGAAAGGGCTGTGTGTAAAACTGCTCAGAGACATTATGACCAGGAGGGAGGACAGGGTGCATGTGTGCGACGTGCCGTGCCTGAACTGGGGGCGTCTGTGCTGAGAGGTGAACCTGTAAGAGGAGAGACTGACTGGGGAGAATAACAGACAAACGGTGTGTCTCTTCCTGTACTTAAACCAGCAGTATCTGCAGAATTACAGTTAGCTGTACAGGGTGAGACTGATGGGGGAGAAAGGCAGATAGACTGTGTGGGTCTGTCTGTGCCTGAACCAAGTTTAACTGTACAGGGAGAAACTGTTTGTGATAGGAGGCAGATGAATGGGGAGTCTCTGTCTGTGATTGAATCAGTGGATTCTATAGGAGGTGAGATTGACGGGGGAGAGAATGACTGGGTGACTGGGCCGCTGGGTGTGCCAGTCTGTGCCAGGGACAATTCCGTTCCGTGTGAAAAGACACAATATTTGGGATAAATGGCAGAAGGAAGATGTGTGCTTGTCTGCACCAGTGTCAGAAGGGTCCCAGATTCTGTGTGAGGACGCAAAGTGGCAGACTGTGAGAGAGAGCAGGGGGCAAGCTAGCCCACTCTATGACAGAAGCAGCAGAGCCACAGATTTCAGAGTGTGTGGGGGAGGGTAAGGGATACTCTTTGAGGGACACCCAGAGTGAGTGTGAAAGATTGTGGATGACAGAGACCCCAGTAACCTCAGCTGTGACCTATAAACAGACTGCACAGACTAGGGGACAGAGACTGACACAGACTGCAGGCACAGGGGGGGGGGGGGGGAGTACAGAGAAGTGTATTTACACAGCCCCACAGTGCCAGTCAGCAAATACAGTGGTAGGCGTGCAGCCTCAGAGTCCCCAGCAGGCTCAGCAGCTGGGACCCACAGTGAAGAGGAGGGGGGGGAGTTAGTCAACCCCCTACCATCCATAACAGAGTGCAGGAGTACAGGAATTCTACTCCAGTGGGAGGGCAAGAGCCCATGGTAGTTAAGCAGCAACTGACAGCACACAATATGTTCAGAGAGCACACCATAGGTAGCAAGACCCTAGGTTTCACAGGCCCCTCTGTACCAGGGGATGATGTGTTATTCAGGGAGAAGATGAAAGCCTTATTGGGGGAGGTACCTACAAAACCCAGAGATGCCATATTCCCACAAAAACAGTTGCAGGATTTTACTGCCAAAGAGGGAGTATATGAGATGGGGCAAAATGTTCTGGCACTAACACCCATGAGGCAGAACCAGCTACAGGCTGCATGGGAGGGGCCCTGCAATATATTCAATCAGTTGGGTAGAGCAACTAGTGTGTCACTTTTAAAAGGAGGGCATCCTGCTGGCCAAACTGCTATGCGCAATTTGTCTGGCAATGGCGTTATCACAGCAAGGGGAAGCTCCCTTTGATACGCATCGGGAGTGGCTCGTAGCCACCCCCTTTTGCATCTCTTATTGGGGGAAGTGTCACGAAAACCTCAGGATTTAGCTAAGAAGGGGTTAATTCTGTGTAGCTTGAACTCAAAACAGTTATTTGTTTTTCAAGAATTGTGACTTGTGTTCTCTTTGAAGTGCCAGGAGCCTCCTAAATAGCTCCACCAAATGTTATTGTGTATGCATTGAGTCATAAAGCCACTCAAGCTCTTAGTTTCAGAAATACACAGGATAGAGTTTATGGCTTAGGCTGTCAGTAGAATGCATGATGCAAAACAGGACCTCAGTCACAAAAAAAACTGACCAGGTCACTGAAAGGACATTGGTATATTATGTACATATGTGCGTGAAACTGTTGTGATATTAAATGAAGGGAAATCTGTCATATCTGGTGTCAAATTGATTCTCCCAATGAAACTAGGAGATTCCTGATAGGTATATATGGAAGTGGAGTTACCTAGCAGAAATTATAATGGATTGTATCATTTCAGACAAGAACTTAGTCTATTGAAGGTCATAAAGACAGGGGGGTTTCTTAGCCCGCCCAGGAGGGTGTGGTCAGGCAACCTGATCTATGGAAAAGAGGTATTAGAATCTTTTTCAGCAATAAGATTGTCATTCTTACAAGGGGAGCTGTTCTGCAGAGTAAGGAGCCATCATTTTCATGCCAGCCCCTGGCACAGATCACATCTGGGTGAAGAGACCATTCTCCCGGATGTAAAGTCTGACGACTGAGATAATCCCCTTCCCAATTGTTTATGCCTGGGATATGAACCACAGAAATTAGACAGGAGCTGGATTCCGCCCAAACAAGTAACCAAGATACTTCTTTCATAGCTTGAGGACTGAGTCCCACCCTGATGATTGACATATGCCACATTTGTGATATTGTCTGTCTGAAAACAAATGAACGGTTCTCTCTTCAACAGAGGACAAAACTGAAGAGCCCTGAGAATTGCACGTAGTTCCAAAATATTGATTGGTAATCTCGCCTCTTGAGATTTCCAAACCCCTTGTGCTGTCAGAGATCCGCAAACAGCTCCCCAACCTGAAGACTCGCATCTGTTGTGATCACAGTCCAGGTTGGACGAACGAAAGAGGCCCCTAAAATTATACGATGGTGATCTAACCACCAAGTCAGAGAAAGTCGAACATTGGGATTCAAGGATATTAATTGTGATATCCTTGTATAATCCCTGCACCATTGGTTCAGCATACAAAGCTGGAGAGGTCTCATATGAAAACGAGCAAAGGGGATCGCGTCCGATGCTGCAGTCATGAGACCTAAAACTTCCATGCCCATCCAGTGCAAGTAACTACACTGCAGAGGATACTGCGGATATACCAGTAACCCCTCAGGGGGAGGCTAAGGATGGGTCCATGCAATGCCTGAGGGCAGTTATGGATGTTGGATAACCCACTAGGGTTATGGAAAGCACATAACAGTGGTAATCCTCAACTCAAGAGTCTTCTTAAATCTTCTTGGAGTGAAGTTGCCTAGGGGTACTGGGTCCCAAATCAGGTCTGAGCCCACAAATTATATGAAAAAAATAATAAGGTAGAGCACCTCTGAAATCTTCAAACTCTCTTTTTAGAGGCCAAGAACATACTTATGAAGATTTGGACTCATCAGCAAGAAGGAAAAGTTAAAAAAAACTTGCCTTTTCGATAGTTTTGGATCAAGTAATAAATATCGTGGAAAGTTTATAAGGGAGACAAACTTCAAGAAAAAAATAAATAAATTATGCGCACCTGATAATTTTCTTTTCTTCAGACGCGGAGAGTCCGCAGCTGCATTCATTACTTTTGGGAATTCAGAACCTGGCCACCAGGAGGAGGCAAAGACACCCCAGCCAAAGGCTTAAATACCTCCCCCAGTCATTCTGTTGAGGGAACAAGGAACAGTAGGAGAAATATCAGGGTGAAAAAGGTGCCAGAAGAACAAAAACAAAATACAGCTGCCCCATATAAAATACACGACCGGGGAGCTGTGGACTCTCCCCGTCTGAAGAAAAGAAAATTATCAGGTAAGCATAATTTAAGTTTTTCTTCATAAACGGGGAGAGTCCACAGCTGCATTCATTACTTTTGGGAAAACAATACCCAAGCTATAGAGGACACTGAATGCAAAACGGGCGGGTACAAAATGCGTCCCATTCTGAGGGTACCCCTGCATGAAAACAACCAAACTCCAGACAATAAAACTGCTTCACCAGAAGGACAAAAAAGGAAAAAGTACAAATAACTGCCCAACAGTTAGAACCAGAAAGGCCCTGAAGGTTAGGAGGACTCAGATAAGAGAGTCCGAAAGGACCCCCAGAAACAAAAAAGACTAGGGCAATAAAGTAAAACCCAAGCATAACTTCAAGAGGGCAAAACAAGGTTGAAACAGGGCAAAATGGTGTAGCGAAAGAAACCCTACCGACCGAACAGAGCGAAGGGAGAAAAATCCCAGACCCCTATCTGCATGGATTCCAAGGGACCAATGTAACGTCCCAACCCTAAGAATCTAGAGGGCGAAAGGTAGAATCCCTCCCTTACACAGAGAGCTAACCCGCACTCAGGATAGAGCGACCGAAAGTTAAAACCGTCCCCGGGAGCCGATAAAAACCAGCATCAGAATATCTGAATATGCTCCAGTAAAGGACAGCACCCAGAACCAGCAGAGAAAAAAAAGTTACCTGCTGAGGGATACACTGCGAAGCCTCCCACCTAAGGAAGATACGTGGTTAAAGCTCAACAGATCAGACAGACTAAGGGATCTGTATACAGAACCCCAAAAAGTCCACTCAAAGACAAGGATTAGGACAAAAACCCGGACACTGGCTATAAACACACTAATAACCCCTAAGGAACCACCCGGTTACCCCATCCAGAGTAGACCGTGCACCATAGGCGAAGCAATCACAGCCATTTCCAAGGATCCTTGGACACTGAACTCTCACGTTAGTACCCCAGAGACAGAGTGCTTATAAAGACACCCACAGCAGGATTCAAACTCCCAATCTAAGGGGTACTAGGCGATGATGAAAGACACACAGCTACTCTGGTTGACCCCTAAAGGCTCTAGGGACAACACCCACTAAGTGCAAAGACTAAGGTAAACGTACAAGAGAACAAAGCTCAAACCTTAGAAAATCTGGGTTGAGAAGATAAAAATAGTCTCCAAGATCCTCTCGGGATCAACCTCCCAGAACGAACATCCTAAACCCTGGCGGGTGAAAACACAAAACGCCTAAGCAGGGGCAAACGCAGGAAAAAGGAGACAACATAATCTGCAGAGCTCCAAAATTATGGGAGCAGACGAGATACCGGAAGTAGAAAAAGGCCGAACTTCCTGAAACAGATGACCAGAAGACCAGCCCCAAGGAAAGGGGACAAAAAGGCACAATCAACCTCGACCCTAAGGAAGAGGTACCGTCGTCAAGAAACTGAGTCCAAGAGGACAGTCCCAAAAGGAAGCACCAATAAAGGAGACAAGTAAACACCACCTAAACCTGGCACCACAGATTTCCATGGAGTCATTTGAACCTCCAACCCTAATGGGGAGGAGAAAAAAAACAAACTCTAGCTCCTGATCTAAAAGACCTTCAGAGTACGCCTTAGCAGGATCCGAACCTCGGTAACACTGCCAGCTAAGCATGGACAGGACAATTAGGACTGAGCAAAATCCCCTCTGATGCCCCACCCAGAGGAATAAAACGAGGACCAGCCTGACGTCTAGGAACGAAAGGCCTCCTATAACTTGTAAAATCAAGAGAAACAAGAAAATTAAACTCAAAACAAGAGTGAGCCACTCGGCACCCCAACTGGCCCAGCCAGGTATAACAACGGGCACCACGTGTCTGATATAGACCTCAAGGGACAGAAAGTCCCAGCCCTAGAAGGGACAAAATAAACAGACGAACGATAGACATAATGTCCTAACTCTTTTTATATAAATTCCGCAGAAGTGCCAATGCGACCACAAAATCGCTAGTATCAAATTCCAGAGAAGAAAATGTTTTCCAAAGGAAAAATTATAACAGACATGAGCTTTCAAAATTAAAAAAAAAAAAAACATACTAACCGGATCAAAATAAATGAGAGGCAGCACCCGCAGGTGAAAGCTCAAGAAGAATGGACACACTAACAGGACCAGCCGGTCAGAGACCCAATTCTTCCAAAGCTCAGAACTGGAAGAAGATACTCAAAACAAAAGAAAAAAAGGAGACAAGGAGATTAACTTCATCCCTGCTTGCCGTCTGGAACGGAAAACCGAGGAGCCATCGACCCATTAGGAGTGGGATCCTCCAGCACTGCCAAAACATGCCTCAGGACACGAAGGCATGCCAGTCTATATTGAAAGGCAAGACTTACCTCCGCCGAGGCAACTAATGACCCTGGCCCAGAGGGTTGGACCTCTGAAGCCTCAGAGGAAACCGCTTCCCCGAGGGCTGATCTGAACCAGAAGATACCACGCCTGACGAGCCCTGGTTAACAGAACATGGACAATATCTTCCTGGAAGATGTAAATACACTAGCGCCATAGATATGGCCATGCAGAACCATGCCGTAACTTCTGGACGAAACAAGCCGCCTTCCGGAGAAGAAAAACGGCACCTTACACCCCCCCCCCCAATGGCTGGGACACTCACCACCTCCTATGACCCAGACAACTAGCGAAGCAGACTCTCACCGTCGCCACACACTAAGTAATACGGAAATGGAGAAACAGAAACGTGACCATGCCTGTCCACAAGGACCGCGCAGCCTGCAAAAAAGGCTGGTATGTTCCGTAATAGCCACAAGCCCAAGCATCACTACACATTAGCAGACAGAATCACATAACAAACATGATTAAAGTCCCCCCTGTTCAATAACCCCCCTCAGGAGATATCAACCCTTGATTCAATAAAGATAAAAAGGAGTCCCAATGAGACCGTCTTCTTCATTACATTACAGTCCTATATTGAAATTAAAATAAAAACAATCTTACCGGAATCTACGCCGTGGAACAGGAACACGGCCCTTCAAGTGTGACAGATAGTAGTATCGCTTCTGACATGGACTTGAGTGAAGAAAGCAGGCAGCGAAACGTTAATATGAGTTGGGATGGTTTTGCAGAAAGACTCCCTGCATCTCCGGACTCTAACTTTCATCCATGCTCTCACCGAGAGGCTGACAGGACTACTTAAAACTCCAGTCCCATTCCAAAGAGTACTACCCTCCATAAGAGACTAAACAAAATTTTCTGACACTTCTCTACCAACCTCCTGTGACAAAAGGCAAAGAATGACTGGGGATGAGGGAAGTGGGGGAGGTATTTAAGCCTTTGGCTGGGGTGTCTTTGCCTCCTCCTGGTGGCCAGGTTCTGAATTCCCAAAAGTAATGAATGCAGCTGTGGACTTTCCCCGTTTATGAAGAAAATACTGCTGCTTAGTGTGGTAACCACATATGTTTTTTATATATATATATATATATATATATATATATATATATATATATATATATATATATATATATATATATATATATAAATAGAAAGAGGCAGGGTGGCGCAGAAAACTCAAACTAGAAGATACAATAAGTAAATAAATAAAATACAATACAGTTTACAGTAAAATATTATAGCAATATATAATAAAATGAAATAATATATTGTGATACAAATGTCAATTAGCTGTAAAAAATCCTAAACGATCAGAAGTAATCAGGAGCACATCAAATATGGTCTTCAGGCGTTAGTCCCCTATTAGATGTACACTTACTTGAATGAACCTCAATCACATGAGGTAAGAATGTAGCACTTTCATGAAAGAGTAAGGCACTCCCTGTAGAAAAGATAGAACGATCAACTGGATCTCCCAGAGAGTAGACTTCTGTATCTTGGAATATGGATAGTAGAATCCTCCAAATGTCCTCGTGCTCTCTTTAGTAAGTAGTAACTTCCAATTCCAGTATAGGTGTCCTCCGGTCCGTCAGCCCGCGCCCAGCTCCTTCAATTGCCGCCTGCCATCAGTGTCGCCTTGAACTGCTCAGCCCCCTCAGCCTGCTGCAATGTTGC
Organism: Bombina bombina; assembly: GCF_027579735.1. Taxonomy (NCBI): domain Eukaryota; kingdom Metazoa; phylum Chordata; class Amphibia; order Anura; family Bombinatoridae; genus Bombina; species Bombina bombina. The sequence continues at coordinate 550,046,513 of NC_069501.1, read as the reverse complement.
TGCCGCCTCGAATGCGATTATGCGCAGTTAAAATTGTGTGCGCAGAGCGTGCTGGGTCACGGCGTGTGGGTGGAGCTTCAGCTGAGCAGCCGCCAGCCAGGAGACAAGGTGGACTTTAAGAATGATAATGAAAGTACAGATGATGATTCCCTTTCCAATTTTTCCACCTCCTACGATGAGGGTTCAAATTCTGAAAATGAAATTGCACAAAAATTTTTGAAGGCACTAGATAGTGCAAACAGGCAGGCTGACACTTGCAGTCATCAGCTAACTGGATACTGATCCTGTATCAAGCCTGAGCAGTTCAAGGCGACACTGATGGCAGGCGGCAATTGAAGGAGCTGGGCGCGGGCTGACGGACCGGAGGACACCTATACTGGAATTGGAAGTTACTACTTACTAAAGAGAGCACGAGGACATTTGGAGGATTCTACTATCCATATTCCAAGATACAGAAGTCTACTCTCTGGGAGATCCAGTTGATCATTCTATCTTTTCTACAGGGAGTGCCTTACTCTTTCATGAAAGTGCTACATTCTTACCTCATGTGATTGAGGTTCATTCAAGTAAGTGTACATCTAATAGGGGACCAACGCCTGAAGACCATATTTGATGTGCTCCTGATTACTTCTGATCGTTTAGGATTTTTTACAGCTAATTGACATTTGTATCACAATATATTATTTAATTTTATTATATATTGCTATAATATTTTACTGTAAACTGTATTGTATTTTATTTATTTATTTATTTACTTATTGTATCTTCTAGTTTGAGTTTTCTGCGCCACCCTGCCTCTTTCTATTTATGTCTCTTTATTGAGGAGTGATAGGTCTCCTCTGCCATTTGGGGTTTGGCAGCTGGATACATCTTGCTGGTATTTTTTATGAGGTGCTGGGTATAGAATATATACTTTGTGGCATAGCTTTTATTTGACAGTGAGCGCCTAGGAGTGATTCAGTGGATTCTTTCTACTGGTTCATTTATCTTTTGTCTATATATATATATATATATATATATATATATATATATATATATATATATATATATATATATATATATATATATATATATATATATATATATATATATATATATATATATATATATATATATATATATATATAAAAATCAGATATTGGGTAATGCTAAGATTACCCAAGCAGCTGTAGGTAAAGCTAGATGTAAAATCATAAATCCCCTCAGACTGATCGAGTCACCGTATCAAACATTTAAAGCATTAATTCCCCCATATTCACTATCTTTTTTGCCTCTACCTGGGGAGTTCCCCTTGTAATTTAGGGAAAGCGCTAAATAGCTAATACCGAATGGAGAGAAAGAAATAAATTGTCTGTGACGAATATGTTTCTTCTAAAATAGTAATTTTATTAATTATATCCACTCTTAGTGGTAATAATGAATTACAAACTATATTATGTAAACTATATTATGCACACTTTTGTATTGAAATAGGTTTTGATAATGCACAGATAAGTTTCTACGTATTTGTGGTGGAAAATGAAATGTAATACAAAATGTAATAGGTTGGCCAACCTTTATACACTATTAACAAACACATTTAAAAATCAAATTTAGGATTAAAAGATAAAAAAAATTATACATAATCATAAGAGGAGTATCCTTTTCCTAATAAAAGATAAGTATCCTTTTCCTAATAAAAGATCATAAAAAGTTCATATAAAAGGTTCATATGAAGTATATATATTTTATGTCCGTGGCCTTTAGTTATGTCAAATAAGGCACGGTTTTTAGGAGGAACCTGTACTTGCAGCAGGAGTAAGCAAGATATATCTGACCTTAATGCCCGTTAGATATGTTGGTGGCAGTGGAGAAACGTCCAGGAATCCTTTGGTGCAACCTTTGTGGTTTTCGTGTTTCAGAATCACCCTCTGCCCAGATGTTTTACTTCCGTATGTTATATCCGTTTGATGGATCTGTATTTTCGGTACAAAACTTTAACTTTTCCGTTGTTTTTGCGGCTTTCGAATCCACATTATGACCGGATGTTTCCGTTTATCGGAAGATTTTCGATAGATGGCTGATTTTTTTGCTCTTTTTTCTTTTGCGGGAGTTCCCAATACACCTGCAATCGGTTATCTCTGTAGTCCGTGGGGTTCCTTATAGGGCTTAATAGCTACCCTTAGAAAATACTGTGAGGCATCTTTCTTCTAGTTAGTGAAAATGCTGATCTTGGAGTGTTTTGTTCAGCGTGTCTCTGACTTGCAAATACAGTTTGAAACTTCAGTGATTCCCCAGTGGAAAAAACAAACACACACTACATTTGTCAATTAACTCTTTTATTAAAGAAAGTCTTTTTTTGCAGTTACACAAAATAATTTTTATCTATTGGAATACATCTGTTTTCGATCCACGGATGTAATAACCAGTTTACAAGGAGAATGGGGACACCCTCCTTTGGCAAACAAAAAAAAAAAAATCAAACTAAACAGTTATGTTTAGTTTAGTGGAGCAAAATAGTTCTGTGTCCCTCAAGTTGAAGAAGCCAGTCTAGTTTGATTGGAAGAAAAACATGGTTTTCTAACCTATACATATTCAGTTGAACCAAAGACCGTATTGTCTTGGCACAGTTCACTATCTATTCTTCTGATATTGTGCATGCTGTGGTGGGCAAGAAAAACCCTTAAAATCATCACACATTATCACAAAATACTGAATCACAAAGTCACATTTCTTATCAAGTCTGCATTTTTCTACTGGTCACAAACATGACTCAGAAGCTATATGTTACATATCCATTTTATATAGGGGGTCCACATGGAAATTTGATGCCTAAAAAAATGGCAGTATTGGTTACTTAAAGCAGACTATAATTTTAGTGGTGAAATCCACACTGAAATATGTAGCCAGAGGGCAAATAATATGCAAGATAATGCACATCAGACCAGGGCCAAATCCAGAGATGCAAACACTAAAACAAAATATTTCCAAAACATGTACTAACATAGCTACATCTATTTCTGCTTCAATCATTGGGTTTGACTATATATATATATATATATATATATATATATATATATATATATATATATATATATATATATATATATATATATAATTAAGGCAGCAGTCCACAACTTTACAATGTAAGAATTTAAAATGGATTTAATGCACCTGGATCCCTCCAATATCAAGATACTTGCACCTATCGCTAGTAACATGAAACCCTCCAACAACCACCAATATGATGGCCTCTAAAGCACACTCCCTTATTAGTTCCAGTGGCGTTTACATAATAGTTTATGTTTATTTTTTTATTTAAAATAAAAAAGTTAACATCCTCCTCAGGAGGACAGTGAGTGGTTGTAGCCCTAAACAGTTTTGGCCATGTGCTAAGATCCTCGTTCAACAAGGACATAGAAATAGGCTGGCTTTGAGGCAGTCAACTTGTTGCCAGACGCAAGTCTCAAGCCTGGCATGCATTGGTCAGTCGTATCTATGAAGAGATAGGCTTTAAAATTGATTGGAGAATCAGGGGATATACATTAGTACAGCTTGAAACAAAAAAACATAAGCCTGGAAGGGAACAATGGAAGTCCTTAAAAATGATGGCCTTATAGAATCACAAATTCAAATAATACTATAAAGCATATGGAGCATATGTGCTGGAAATATTTCATAAAAGCGTGTTTATTAATAAACGTCAGTGACTGGGGTAACAATGTATCTGGGAAAAATAGCTGCTGTATCAAACCTTTTTCAGCTTTCACATTCAGGAACAGAAAAACATCCAGTTTATTTCAAATTAAAAGCAGCATTTATAGTAACATTCTAGTTTACAAAAGGGAGTTCCCAGCTTTACTCAATCTGAACAAGCTATCCAGCACATCCATCCGCCAATAATACCCCATCACTTTAGGGGACAAAAAAAATTAAAATAAAGAAATAACAATTCATCCAGTTATTATTAAATGCTGCAGTCCAGATATTCTCACTTAACACATCTGACTTTAGTTAGGATAGTAAGGCTCTGGGGAAAGGCGAGTTTAAGAATGGGGAGGAATGATCTCTCCATGATGCCAAACCCACTTCATTCAATGCATTCATCAACAGGAGACTGTCCTGAAAGACAAACAAAAAAACATGGTAAGACATCACCTTGTGTGCTGCATTACAGTTGCTCTGCAAGTAAGTTATTGTCTTAAACAATGTTTATTATGGAACCTAAATGTTGAATGCTTCCTCAAAATAAATGAGTAAACTGGGAGAACAAAAAGGTCATGTTCTAAAGGATACATTTTCCAGGTTCAGGCAGAATGTGATGAAATGCCAAGGGATATAGAACCCAAAAAATTCTTCTGTGATTCAGAAAGAGCATAACATTTTTCCAATTTACTTCTATTATCAAATTTGTTTAGTTCCCATGATATTCTTTGTTGAAGAAATACCTAGGTAGGCATCTGGAGCACTGCATGGCAGGAAATAGTGCTGTCATCTAGTGCTCTTGCAATTGGATAACATTCTTGCAAAACTGCTGCCATATAGTGCTCTAGAAACGGGCGGCTCCTGGGCTCATGTCCCTGCTTTTCAACAAAAGAAACCAAGAGAACAAAGACAACTTGCATTAAAGTGATGGCAAATCCTAGCGTTTGTGAAACACTAGGATTTACCATTGGAACAAAGGGGACTCTCAGTCATGAAGTATAAAATACTTAATGTTGAAAGCTCCTTTATTTGTTTGCAGTGTTCGCCGTACTGAGCTGCTAAGGCAGCCCACGGCAGAACGCTATTTGGCTGAGAGGTGACGTTTCCACTTCTTCAGGAGTTGGCCAGTGGCCGAGTTGGCCAGTGGCTCCTTACAACCTGCACCCCTAGTATATACTCTACTGCCGGACCAACGCTGCTGTAGTTTCCCCCACTTAGCCAATAGCCGTTCGTGAAATCCCGCGCCAAGCCGTATTTCCCACGCGGCTATTGGCTTAGAGGTGAAAACGTCACCTCACAGCCAAATAGCAGCTCAGTGCGGCGAACGCTGCAAACAAAGGAGCTTTAAGTTCCCTTTATTTGTTCCAATGGTAAATCCTAGAGAGTTTCACAAATGCTAGGATTTACAATCACTTTAAGTAGATGAAAACATACAAAATGATATTTATGCAATATTCATTTTAATAAAGTTAGACTGTAATTATTTAACATTCCAATGTTCTGCAAATGGCAGTTTATGTTCTTTGTATTTCTCAATAGATAAATATTATATATATATATAAATAAATATATATGTACACACACACATATATATATATATATATATATACACATATATACATATACATATATATATATATATATATATATATATATATATATATATATATATATATATATATATATAAAATTTCCCCACCCCCCTTGATGTCAGGTTAGCGCAAATGAGAATATGTGATTGGGTTTGTGCAAGAGTGGGTTCATCTTCTCCATTCACTTCTTTAGGGGAATACATGAACACGATATTCTTACCAGCTTTTTGTGCTCGTCAGGTTAGCGTGAGAGCAAAAACAGTTTACTTTTAACTCGTGATATGAGCTCAACCCGACAAGCGCAAAAAGATAACTTTTAGCGCAATTAACGCTCAAAGGAGAAACGTTAATTTGTGCTCCACTTGTAATCTGGCCCAAAGTATTTTAATATTAGGCTACCTGGAATTTGAAAGAAACAAAAACCTTACTTTCACTGAAATTAAAGCAAATGATACATGAGGTGCAAACTTATGACCAGGCACTGGTGGTTTTGGTTCAGCAAAACATGCTGAGTTCTGAAACTTTATGCAAAAAGATATCAAAGTAGTCAAACATAAACATTGAAAACTTTATTTGTAAGAAGATGCATGCTACCAAAACAATGTTCTATTTATCTGATCTAAAGCTGCACAAGTATTTCACAAATGGAACAAGGTTCACTAAAAGGGACAGTTACACCTTATAATTACAAAACATTTCTGTTGTGCTAATCCACAAGCTAGAATATGCTTTAATGTGAGATGTCCTCTCGGAAGATGCAGCATGCATGCAGAAGGATTGGGACACGTTAGCACTTTAGCTTTACTGCACTGTTCCACATCAGGCTGTTCTCTTCAAAAAGCGCTTAAAGGGACAGTCTAGTCCAAAATAAAAACTCATGATTCAGATAAAGAATTCCATTTTTAAACAATTTTCCAATTTACTCTTATCACCAATTTTGCTTTGTTCTCTTGGTATTTTTAGTTGAAAGCTAAACCTAGGAGTTTCATATGCTAATTTCTAAGCCCTTGAAGGCCGCCCCTTCTATCAGGGCATTTTAACCACTAGAGGGTGCTAGTTCATGTGTGTCATATAGATAACACTGTGCTCACGCACGTGGAGATCAGGTGAGCCAGCTCTAATTGGCTAAAATGGATGTCTGTCAAAAGAACTGAAATAAGGGGCAGTTTGCAGAGGCTTAGATACAAGGTAATCACAGAGGAAACAAGTGTATTTATATAACTGTGTTGGTTGTGCAAAACTAAGGAATGGCTTATAAAGGGGTTATCTATCTTTTTAAACAATAAAAATTCTGGTGTAGACTGTCCCTTTAAAGGGACAGTCAAGTCCAAAAAAAACTTTCATGATTTAAATAGGGAATGTAATTTTAAACAACTGTCCAATTTACTTTTATCACCAATTTTGCTTTGTTCTCTTCGTATTCTTAGTTGAATGCTAATTCTAGTAGGTTAATATCCTAATTTCTTAAACCTTGAAGACTGCCTCTAATCTGAATGCATTTTGACCACTAGAAGGCATTAGTTCATGTGTTTCATATAGATAACATTAAGTTCCTGCACGTGAAGTTACCCTGGAGTGAGCACTGATTGGCTAAAATACAAGTCTATCAAAAGAACTGAAATAAGGGGGCAGTTTGCAGAGGCTTAGATACAAGGTAATCGCAGAGGTAAAAAGTGTATTTATATAACTGTGTTGGCTAATGAAGAGATTATCATTCCCTGGTGAATGGGTAATGAAGGGATTATCATTCTTTTTAAACAATAAAAATTCTGGTGTTGACTGTCCCTTTAAAAGGGACAGTCTAGTCCAAAAAGTAAATTTATGCTTACCTGATAAATTAATTTCTTCTATGGTAAGACGAGTCCACGGATTCATCCTTTACTTGTGGGATATTATCCTCCTGCTAACAGGAAGTGGCAAAGAGCACCACAGCAGAGCTGTCTATATAGCTCCTCCCTTAGCTCCAACCCCCAGTCATTCAACCGAAGGTACAGGAAGAAAAAGGAGAAACTACAAGGTGCAGAGGTGACTGAAGTTTAAATAAAAAAAATATAATCTGTCTTAAAATGACAGGGTGGGCCGTGGACTCGTCTTACCATAGAAAAAAATAATTTATCAGGTAAGCATAAATTTACTTTTCTTCTATAAAGGTAAGACAAGTCCACGGATTCATCATTTACTTGTGGGATACAATACCAAAGCTACAGGACACGGATGAACGGGAGGGACAAGACAGATGGTTAAACAGAAGGCACCACTGCTTGAAGAACTTTTCTCCCAAAAATAGCCTCCGAAGAAGCAAAGGTATCAAATTTGTAAAATTTGGAAAAGGTATGAAGCGAAGACCAAGTCACAGCCTTACAAATCTGTTCAACAGAAGCATCATTTTTAAAAGCCCATGTGGAAGCCACCGCTCTAGTAGAGTGAGCTATAATTCTTTCAGGAGGCTGCTGTCCAGCAGTCTCGTATGCCAAACAGATGATGCTTTTCAGCCAAAAGGCAAGAGAGGTAGCCGTAGCTTTTTGACCTCTACGTTTTCAAGAATAGACAACAAACAAAGAAGATGTTTGACGGAAATCTTTGGTCGCTTGCAAGTAAAACTTCAAAGCACGAACCACGTCCAAGTTGTGCAATAGACGCTCCTTCTTAGAGGAAGGATTAGGTCACAGAGAAGAAACAACAATTTCCTGATTAATATTCTTATTAGTAACAACCTTAGGAAGGAATCCAGGTTTGGTACGCAAAACCACCTTATCAGCATGGAAAACAAGATAAGGCGAGTCGCATTGCAATGCAGACAGTTCAGAAACTCTTCGAGCCGAAGAGATAGCAACTAAAAACAGAGCTTTCCAAGATAGAAGCTTAATATCTATGGAATGCATAGGTTCAAACGGAACCTGAATAACTAAATTCAAACTCCATGGCGGAGCAACAGGTTTAAACACAGGCTTGATTCTAACTAAAGCCTTACAGAACGACTGAACGTCTGGAACCTCTGCCAGACGTTTGTGCAGTAGAATTGATAAAGAAGATATCTGTCCCTTTAAAAGGGACACTGTACCCAAATTTTTTCCTTTGTAATTCAGAAAGAGCATGCAATTTTAAGCAACTTTCTAATTTACTCCTATTATCAATTTTTCTTCGTTCTCTTGCTATCATTATTTGAAAAAGAAGGCATCTAAGCTTTTTTTGGTTTCAGTACACTGGACAGCACTTTTTTTATTGGTGGATGAATTTATCCACCAATCAGCAAGGACAACCCAGGTTGTTCACCAAAAATGGGCCGGCATCTAAACTTACATTCTTGTATTTCAAATAAAGATACCAAGAGAATGAAGAAAATTTGATAATAGGAGTAAATTAGAAAGTTGCTTAAAATTTCATGCTCAATCTGAATCACGAAAGAATTTTTTTGGGTACAGTGTCCCTTTAAGGAACTAGCTGATAGCCCCTTCTCCAATCCTTCTTGGAGAAAGGACAAAATCCTAGGAATCCTGATCTTACTCCAAGAGTAGCCTTTGGATTCACACCAATAAAGATATTTACGCCATATCTTATGATAAAATTTTCCTGGTGACAGGCTTTCGAGCCTGAATCAAGTTATCTATGACCGACTCCGAGAAACACCGCTTGGATAAGATCAAGCGTTCAATCTCCAAGCAGTCAGCCGCAGAGAAACTAGATTTGGATGCTGGAACGGACCTTGAATCAGAAGGTCCTGTCTCAGTGGCAGAGTCCATGGTGGATGAGATGACATGTCCACCAGGTCTGCATACCAAGTCCTGCGTGGCCACACAGGTGCTATCAAAATCACCAAAGCTCTCTCCTGTTTGATTCTAGCAATCAAACGAGGAAGGAGAGGAAATGGTGGAAACACATAAGCCAGGTTGAATGACTAGGATACTGCTAGAGCATCTATCAGTACTGCCTGAGGATCCCTTGACCTGGACCCGTAACGAGGAAGTTTGGCGTTCTGACGAGACGCCATCAGATCCAATTCTGGTGTGCCCCATTGCCGAATCAATTGTGCAAACCCCTTCGGATGGAGTTCCCACTCCCCCGGATGAAAAGTCTGATGACTTAGAAAATCCGCTTCCCAGTTCTCCACTCCTGGGATATAGATTGCTGACAGATGGCAAGAGTGATTCTCTGCCCATCGAATTATTTTGGTAACCTCTATCATCGCTAGAGAACTCTTTGTTCCCCCCTGATGATTGATATATGCTACAGTCGTGATATTGTCTGACTGGAATCTTATGAATCTGGCCGACGCCAGCTGAGACCACGCCTGAAGCGCGTTGAATATCGCTCTCAGTTCTAGAATATTTATCGGGAGGAGAGCCTCCTCCTGAGTCCATCTTTCAGTTTACCCTTTCTAGTAGGCAAAGAAAATGACTGGTGGAGCTAAGGGAGGAGCTATATAGACAGCTCTGCTGTGGTGCTCTTTGCCACTTCCTGTTAGCAGGAGGATAATATCCCACAAGTAAAGGATGAATCCGTGGACTCGCCTTACCTTTATAGAAGAAATAAACATTTATGATTCAGATAGAGAATGTAATTTTAAACACATTTCCAATTTACTTTTATCACCAATTTTGCTTTGTTCTCTTGGTATTCTTAGTTGAATGCTAAACCTAGGAGGTTCATATGCTAATTTCTAAGCCCTTGAAGTCCGCCTCTTCTCTCAGGGCATTTTGCCAGTTTTTCATCAGTAGAGGGTGTTCGTTTATGTGTGTCATATAGATAACACTGTGCTCATGCACGTGAAGTTCCAGTGAGACAGTTTTGATTGGCTAAATTGGATGTCTGTCAAAAGAACTGAAATAAGGGGGCAGTTTGCAGAGGCTTAGATACAGAATAATGACTGAGGTAATAAGTGTATTTATATAACTGTGTTGGTTATGCAAAACTAGGGTATGGCTAATAAAAGGGATTATCTATCTTTTTAAACAATAAAAATTCTGGTGTAGACTGTCCCTTTAACACAGTGCAGCCAGAGCAAAGCGCTGAAGAGAACAGTGAAATACAGAGCAGCATGGCAAAGCAGCAGCACATTGATTGACTGTTACTCAGGGATTTTTTTTTAACCCCACCCCCTAGTCTGTCCTAGTCTGCAAATCTGTGACTCCTGAATGTAAGATTTTCTAGTGAGCAATGCACCTTTTTTTTATTACTACATTTTTACCTTATAATTATGTGATGTTAGACCAAAAGCAAAGGAAACAAATTTATTCAAGACAGATTTTAAAAACTTAAAATCTCTTTTTTTTTTCTCTGCAGCTATTTTGCAATGCAATTTTCAACTGTTGCAAGTTTAAATGCCTGATTTAAAAAAAAAAAAATTAAAAAAAAAAATTGAATCACAGAAAGTGTGTGTGTGTGTGTGTGGGGGGAAGGTTCTGCCCCTGGATTGCTACTAACATTTCAGCCAACTCTCGACATTTTTGACTGCAATTATTTTTCAATAGCCAAACTCCATCCACCATTTGCCTTATGCGGAGGAGTCCATCTAGGCTTTAGACTGCTAAAAATACATCTGCATATTGTTCTTAGACTAGTATTTGCTTTGAAAACATTACTCTATCTAGCATTAATTTAGTGTTTAAGGTTCCTTTAAAATGGATAGCATGGAAACACACATTTCTTAAACTCACAGGGTTCCTAATTAAAAACAATATCTTATAAAGGCAGATTTTTCCCACCAGGATAATGTCAGTACTTTGTAACTCCAAAGTGGTTTCAAATAGGTACTGAAATAAAAAGATGGCATTTTTATAGCCTTGAGTAACATTGCAATTTGAAATAGAAAGAAATCCACCGCCCCAAAAAGGACTTAAAGGGACACTATACCCAAACATTTTCTTTCATGATTAAGGTAGAGAATACAACTTAAAACTATATTCCAATTTACTTCTATTACCTAATTTGCTTTATTCTTTAGATATACTTTAATGAAGAAATAGCAATGCATAAGGTGAACCAATCACAGGAGGCATCTATGTGCAGCTACCAATCAGCAGCTACTAAGCATATCTAGATATGCTTTTCAGCAAAGAATATCAAGAGAATGAAGCAAAATAGATAATATAAGTAAATTAGAAAGTTGTTTATAATTGTATGCTCTTTCTAAATCATGAAAGAAAAAATTTGGGTTTCATGTCCCTTTAAAGGGATACTAAACCCAAATCTTTGCTTTCATGATCCAGATAGATCATGAAATTTTAAGCAACTTTCTAATTACTCCTATTATCAATTTATTTGTTCTCTATCTTTATTTGAAAAACAAGAATGTAAGCTTAGGAGTCGGCCCATTTTTGGTTTAGCACCTGGGTTGCGATTGGTGGCTAAATGTACCCACCAATCAGCAAGCACTATCCAGGGTGCTGAATCAAAAATGGGCCGGCTCCTTAGCTTAGATTTCTGATTTTTCAAATAAAGATAGCAAGATAACGAAGAAAATTTGATAATAGGAGTAAATTAGAAAAAGTTGCTTAAAATGGCATGCTCTGTCCAAATCATGAGGGGGGGGGGGGAGAAATGAAATTTATGCTTACCTGATAAATTTGTTTCTTTCTTGACACGGTGAGTCCACGAATCATCATAATTACTATTGGGAATATCACTCCTGATCAGCAGGAGGTGGCACAGAGCACCACAGCAAAGCTGTTCAATACCACTCCACTTACCCACAACCCCAAGTCATTTGACCAAAGGGAAAGGAGAAAGGAAGTAATATAAGGTGCAGAGGTGCCTGAGGTTTATGTAAAAATAAACTGTCTGAAAATACAGGACGGGCCGTGGACTTACCGTGTCAAGAAAGAAACAAATTTATCAGGTAAGCATAAATTTCATTTTCTTTCTAATGACACAGTGAGTCCACGGATCATCATAATTACTATTGGGATACCAATACCCAAGCTAGAGGACACAGATGATAAGGGAGGGAAAAGACAGTTAGCCTAAACAGAAGGCACCACTGCTTGAAGAACCTTTCTCCCAAAAAAAGCCTCAGCAGAAGCAAAAGTATCAAATTTGTAAAATTTTGAAAAAGTATGTAAAGATGACAAAGTGGCAGCCCAAGCTCAATTTTTGAAAGCCCAAGTAGAAGAAACAGGCCTTGTGGAATGAGCAGTGATTTTCTCAGAAGGCCGCTGACCAGCAGTCTCATACGCTAAGCGAATAATACTCCTCAACCAACAAGAAAGCGAAGTAGCCGTAGCTTTCTGACCTTTACGTTTCCCAGAAAAAAAAAACCCAACAAATAAGGAAGAAGACTGGCGAAAATCCTTAGTCGCCGGCAATAATGGCAAATAATATTTCAATGCACAAACTACATCCAGATTGTGCAACAAACGTTCTTTATGAGAAGAAGGATTAGGGCACAAAGAAGGAACCACAATTTCCTGATTAATATTCTTATCAGAAACAACCTTGGGAAGAAAACCTAATGCAGTACGAAGTTACTACCTTGTCAGAATGAAAAATAAGAAAAGGAGACTCACATTGCAACGCAGAGAGCTCCGAAACTCTTCAAGCCGAAGAAATAACAACCAAAAACAAAACCTTCCAGGTTAACAACTTAAAGGGACAGTCTAGGCCAAAATAAACTTTCATGATTCAGCTAGAGCATGAAATTTTAAACAATTTTCCAATTTACTTTTATCACCAATTTTGCTTTGTTCTCTTGGTATTCTTAGTTGAAAGCTTAACCTAGGAGGTTCATATGCTAATTTCTTAGACCTTGAAGCCCACCTCTTTCAGATTGCATTTTAACAGTTTTTCACCACTAGAGGGTGTTAGTTCACGTATTTCATATAGATAACACTGTGCTCGTGCACGAGAAGTCATCTGGGAGCAGGCACTGATTGGCTAGACTGCAAGTCTGTCAAAAGAACTGAAAAAAGGGGCAGTTTGCAGAGGCTTAGATACAAGATAATCACAGAGGTTAAAAGTATATTATTATAAATGTGTTAGTTATGCAAAACTGGGAAATGGGTAATAAAGGGATTATCTATCTTTTAAAACAATAAAAATTCTGGTGTAGACTGTCCCTTTAATATCCAAAGAATGCATAGGCTCAAACGGAGCATGTTGAACTCTGAAAACTAAATTAAGACTCCAAGGAGTCGCAAACTTAAAATATAGGCCGAATTCTAACCAAGGCCTGAGAAAAAGACTGAACATCTGGCACAACCGCCAGCGTTTATGTAACAAAATAGATTAAGCAGAAATTTGACCCTTCAGGGTACTAGCAGACAAACCTTTCTCCAGACCCTCCTGGAGAAAAGATACAATTCTAGGAATCCTAACTCCACTCCAAGAGTAGCCTTAGATTCACACCAATACAGATATTTATGCTATATCTTGTAATAAATCCTTCTAGTCACAGGCTCACTCGCCTGAATCATGGTCTCAACAACCGACATAGAAAAACCACGCGTTCAATCTCCAAGCAGTAAGCTTCAAAGAAAAGAGATTTGGATGAAGAAAGGGACCCTGAAGTAGAAGGTCCTCAACGGAAGACTCCACGGTGGAGACAATTATATTTCCACCAGATCTGCATACCAGATCCTGCGAGGCCAAGCCGGCGCAATGAGAATCACTGACACCCTCTCTTGCCTGATCCGAGCAATGACCCGAGGAAGAAGGGCAAACGGATGAAATACGTATGCCAGACTGAACTTCCAAGGAACTGCTAGAGCATCTACTAGAACAGCTTGAGGATCCGTACCTCGGAAGCTTGGCATCGTGACAAGATGCCATAAGATCCAACTCTGGTTGACCCACCTGAGAATCAAACTGGAAAACACTTCTGAATGAAGTTCCCACTCCCCCGGATGAAAAGACTGTCTGTTCAGAAAATCTGCTTCCCAATTGTCCACCCCTGCAATGTGAATCGCAGACAGACAGCAATTGTGAGTCTCTGCCCACTGCATAATCCTGGCTACCTCCATCACCAAGGAACTCTGAGTTCCCCCCTGATGATTGATGTAAGCCACGGACATTATATTGTCCGACTGAAATCTGGTAAACTGGGTTGAAGCCAATTGAGGCCAAGCTAGAAGAGCATTGAATATTGCCCTTTGTTCTAGGACATTTATAGGAAGAACCAATTCCTCCTGAGTCCACAGACCCTGAGCCTTCAGAGAACCCCAGACAGCTCCCCAACCTAGCAGACTGACATTTGTGGTCACGATCACCCAGGTAGGCCTGCGGAAACAGGTTCCCTGGGAAAGACGCTCCTGAGACACCCACCACAGAAGAGAATCTCTTGCAGACTAATCTAGAACAATCTTTGGAGACAGATCCGTATAATCCCCGTTCCACTGTCTCAGCGTGCATAACTGCAGAGGCCTGAGATGGAAACAAGCAAACAGAATGATGTCCATGACTGAAACCATCAGACCAATAACCTCCATACACTGGGCCAGGAGAGGACTGAAGAGCCAGACATGAATTGAACATTTTTTACTTTCTTGCCTCTGTCAAAAAGATCTTAATTTCCAGAGAATCTATAATGGTTCCCAAAAATACCACTCTTGTAGCCGGAACCAAGGAACTTTTTCATAAATTCACCTTCCAACCGTGGAAGCGCAGAAAAGACAACTCTGTGCGGGAGTTTGCTAGTTGAAAAGATGGCGCCTGAACTAGAATGTCGTCCAGATAAGGCGCTACTGCAAACCCCTGAAGTCTGAGAACTGCCAATAACGCACCCAGGACATTTGAAAACACCCTGGGAGCTGTTGCAATACCAAAAGGAAGAGCCACAAACTGAAAATGCTTGTCTAGGAAAACAAATGTCAAAAACTTGTGATGATCCTTGTGAATGCAAATATGCATCCTTCAGATCTACTGTAGTCATGAACTGACCTTCCTACACCTAACTTTACCCCTTCCTTGTAACTGATACAAGCAAAGAGAATGACTGGGAGTTGTGGGTAAGGAGAGTGGTATTTAACAGCTTTGCTGTGGTGCTCTTTGCCTCCTCCTGCTGATCAGGAGTGATATTCCCAATAGTAATTATGATGATTCGTGGACTCTCCCTGTCATTAGAAAGAAATTGGGTTTAGTATCCCTTTAACATGGCAACATTTTTTTGATGGCTGAAACAGACAATTCTGCTAACATACACACCTTGTTATAATGAGGAAACAAAATTGCTATTTGCATTTAAATATTTCTTTCATAAGAGCACCACCCGATTTCCTTAGGTTCTACATCATTGCAGGTAATATGCTGTACTGGATTATGATGGAACTGTTGAAGCAGATCTAAAAACAGATCTGACCCTCTCCAACAACAAACCATATGCATTACCTGGTAGCAGTTATCAAATCAAAAACCCCTGACATATCAATAGATATCAAGAGTAAAGCAAGGCTCTAGTATACTAGAAGTCGTGGAGGAAGAGCATATGACCGAGCCATTAACATATTGTGGAAATGGGAATTATATTCTACAAAGAAAACACTAATGTTGGGTTCTTATAATTTCAATAAAGGTTTGATGCAAAGTAAGATTTTTCCCACCAAGACAAGGTGAAAATGAAGAGGAATTGAACTAGTAATTAAAGTGAAGGTAAACTTTGATGAATGAAAGCCCGTTTTTTAAAAATGCTATTAAAAACAGGGGCACTTTCATTCAAAGTTTACAAAGCAGCCGTTTTGATTAAAAACGTACCTTTTTTTCTTTTCACAGCCAGAGCAGCTTCCCCCACCCGGAGATCCTCTCTTCACACGTCATCAATGACTAATCCATCTTCCTCCAATCACGGCATGGCCTCAGGCAATGACTACCCTGGGGGAAAGCCTTGATTGGAGGAAGCTGGATTAGTCATTGATGACGTGTGAAGAGAGGATCTCCGGGTGGGGGAAGCTGCTCTGGCTGTGAAAAAAAACAAAGGTAAGTTTTTAATCAAAACGGCTGATTTGTAAAACTTTGATGAATGAAAGTGCCCCTGTTTTTAATAGTATTTTTAAAAAACGGGCTTTAATTCATCAAAGTTTACCTTCACTTTAAGAAACAAAACAGACCTTGTCAAATCCCAAAAAAGCAGCGAGACACGGATACTAAACTTTAATTTGGGACTCCTACATTTTTGGGTTCTCCTAATTGCATTGCTTAATAACATAACTCTCTGGTCCCTAAAAACTGTATGGGTGGCCTCTAAGCTTAAAAAAGAAAATCTGTCAACTTCTGGCACAAAATGTTTATTGCCATTCCATCATATCTTTTAACATGTTTTTGTTTTAAAATGTATATTACAATTAGGACAAAATACATGTGCTTGATACGATTTATTGGAACAGTTACCCCTTTATATGTCTTACCTCAGAGTCTTGTTATGCTTGCACGTCTACCAGCTCAGGGGGCATTGGAGATTTGGGGTGCTTGCTCTCAAAGTGCTGCTTAAAGGTTTTAGGATCTGGCATCTGTGTCTATAAAAATAAAATAAATGTGTTGTGTCTTGATAGTATACATTATACTAATAAAAATCCATAGATTAAAATAAATGTAAAACATCTTTAAAGGGACAGCCAAGTCCAAAATAAACTTTCATGATCCAAATAGGGCATGCCATTTTAAACAACTTTCCAATTTACTTTTATCACCAATTTTGCTTTGTTCTCTTGTTATTTATATGCTAATTTCTTAGACCTTGAAGGCCGCTTCTAATCTGAATGCATTTTGACAGTTTTTCACCACTAGAGGGCGTCAGTTCATGTGTGTCATAAATAACTATAGATAACTAAGCTCACGCATGTGAAGCAACCTAGGAGTCAGCACTGATAGGCTAAAATGCAAGTCTGTCAAAAGAACTGGAATAAAGGGGGCAGTTTGCAGAGGCATTGATACAAGGTAATCACAGATGTAAACATTTTATTAATATAACTGTTTGTTATGCAAAACTGGGGAATAGGTAATAATGGGATTATCTATCTTTTTAAACAACAACAATTCTGGTGTTGACTGTCCCTTTAAGCGAGTGAAAGACTATCCCAAGTTGAAATCTAAAATTAAAATGGTAGTGAAAACAAGAAAATGTCAGTTTATATATTTTTTATTGTATTATATAAAATAACCAAACATAGTCAATTGTCAAAACCATATATGAATATAAACTATGAAGAAAACTTGTATTCTGGTAGATGGGGAAAACATTTTTTTTTCCATTTAGCATGAGGGATATTCTAGATACATATTAGAATACATTACAAATAGTTGGAAATGAGCCCTCTCAACTTCTACTCAAGTTCAGGCCATCATGCAATATATTAAAACCATGGAACAGTATGTGTTCAGGACGTTAAAGGGACAGGCAAGACCAAAAAAAACTTTCATGTTTCAAATAGGGCATGTAATTTTAAACAACTTTCCAATTTACTTTATCATCAATTTTGCTTTGTTCTCTTGGTATTCTTAGTTGAAAGCTAAACCTAGGAGGTTCATATGCTAAATTTCTTAGACCTTGAAGGCCACCTCTAATCTAAATGCGTTTTGACAGTTTTTCAGCAATAGAGGGCGTTAGTTCATGTGTTTCATTTAGATAACATTGAGCTCATGCACGTGAATTTACCAAAGAGTTAGCACTGATTGGCTAATATGCAAGTCTGTCAAAAGAACTGAAATAAGGGCGCATTCTGCAGAGGCTTAGATACAAGGTAATTACAGAGGTAAAATGTGTATTATTATAACTATGTTGGTTATGCAAAACTGGGGAATGGGTAATTAAAGGACCAGTTCACTCAATGTTAAAGGTGTTATTTAGCAGCAATATCACAGTATGATTAAAAGGAGAGCACCGATTTATTTATTTTAGTTCAATATGTAATATTTTTAACTTTATAGTTTGCTTCTTTGCGATTCAGCTCGGCGACCCTGGAACACCCTGATAAAAGAGATGTGCTTCAAAAATGTCTAACCCTGCCCCTTGGCCAATCAAATTGCTTAATTCAATTTTATGCTAAATAGCAGAGAAGCACACTCTCTACATCAAGGGAGCGCGCACACGTGACCGGGGGCGCGCTTCAAAGGAATCCAAGTGCATTTCTCCAGAGCACAGGACACTAATAGCGCTACATTCCAATATTACTCCGGTGATACTTAGGCTAGCGGTGCCTATATTATGTCATCAGAAACCGAGCAGTCAAACAAACAAATCCTTATATGATCCCTGTTAGTAATGTGTAAAGAAACGGTCAGCATTGTATTGTGAATTTCAGACACAGCTTGCAGGTTCTCTCTTATATCTCCAGAATTGTTCATTGCTTTGCACATAAACTCTTGACACTGACCTGTATGTAATAGGTACATTCCACAGCAATACAGCACAGAATTAATCTCAGAAGGCTATATGCGTTACATGAGGGCTGTGAGAGATAGAATAGCTTGCAAGCTGTGTCTGAAATTCACAATAAACTGCTGACTGTATCTTTCACATTACTAACAGGGATCATCTAAGGGTTTGTTTGTTTTATTGCTCATTTTCTGATAGAGATATATAGATATATACCAAACCAAAAAAAGGTGCACTCTCAGGTCTTTTTTTCAGTGAAGTAAACAATTACTTTATTGGAACGTTTTCGGGGATCTAGTCCCCTTCGTCAGGGACTAGATCCCCGAAAACGTTCCAATAAAGTAATTGTTTACTTCACTGAAAAAAGACCTGAGAGTGCACCTTTTTTGGTTTGGTATATCACATTTCAAGTTTGCACCCAGGCGGTTGTCAATTGGTGGGCTGAGCTGATATTTGGATGAATATATATACATATATATATACACACACACACACACACACACTGCTAGCCTAAGTATCAACACTAAAAAGTGCACCATGTATAAGCAACATCTCTTCATGTTGAGACTAAGTAGCGTTATGTGAGGGCTATGAGAGATAACCTGCAAGCTGTGTCTGTAATTCACAATACACTGCTGACCGTTTCAATCCACATTACTAACAGGGATCATCTAAGGATCTGTGAAAGATCATCTTACCTTCAGTATAAAGATGATACTAAAGTGCAGGAGAGTGCCTTCTGAGACTGTGCAACAATTACGGGCACAAGCAAAATAACAATGCAATGATGAACACGGACGCGCTTTTATTCAGTGCTCGTCTGTGTTCACACTTCTGGATGACATTTTGAGGGCGGGTCACAACCGCGAAGCAACTTAGGGCTAAACATACGCATTAAAAAGGCAAGAAAGGGTATAGACAACCTGTTGAAATTCATTTTATTAAAAAAAAAAATAATATCTTGTTGAAGGTAAAGATTTGTATTTATTGTTTCGCACTGGCATACTTAAATAATAAAGTACTTTCAATTAAAAATAAAACATTTTTTTGGGTGAACTGTCCCTTTAAGGGATTATCTATCTTTTAAAACAACAAAAATTCTGGTGTTGACTGTCCCTTTAAATAAAATGGACCTTTATGTGAAAACGTGATCATTGTGGACTGAATTGTTTCTAGATTGAACAGATCTTCACTCAACTGGTGCCACTAGGTCTTCTCATCCTAGGAGTCTGTACTTTTATTTCCTTCCTCCATTCTCTACCCCCCCCCCCTTTTTTTCTCTCTTCTTCTCCTTTCTTTCATTCTGGCCTTCTTTTTGTTTTAATACATTGCAACTTATATTATGAAATCATTCATTTATGTAGACTGCATGAGGGTTCCTTTACGATATCAGCTGATACTTAGATTATTATTGTACTTTTTCAGAATCTCTACGTTATGATACATTCCTTGTTTCGCCTCGCATCTATTAATGTTTCTTTTCTTATTAAGACGTTATCTCAATCGCGCGGAGGTTATTAATTAAAATGGAGATTTCATTCCCCCCGGCCATCGTTATTATAAGTATTTTTGGTTCTAAATTACATTTTAGTGTTATATTTCACGATATGTGATGTATTTTCTACAAGCTCTTAATTTTTTAGTGTCTTGACTTTATTTAACTTTTATACGTTGCTAAAGCCTCAATAAAAGAGTTAAAAAAAAAAATACTTTGTATAAAATGAAAATTCTTATGAAAATTCTTATTACTAACATTTTTTTTATTACAATAAAATAAACAACCTTAACCAACAATCTGATGATCCCTATACAAGTTCTGCCAGCACTACCATCACTTTCAAACAAAACTGCTTGCATAGTTAGCACAACTTAAAATCATGTAAAACTAAAAATTGTAGTCACAATGCTTCCATGAGAACACAAAAAAAAAGAAAAAAAAGGAATTTCTGACTGGTCCTAAAACCAAATATTTGTATTTATTAAAGTGACTGTAAATCCTAGGGTTTGTGAAATGCTAGGATTTACCATTGGAACAAATAAAGTAGACTTTCAGTCATGAAGTATAAAATACTTCATGCTGAAAGTTCCTTTATTTGTCTGAGGCGTTTGCCGTGCTCCCCTCAGGTCACCCATGGCAGAACGTTATTTTGCTGAGAGGTGACGTTTCCACATCTTAGACAATAGCCGTGTGGGCTATCCGGTTTGGCGCCAGTTGGAACGCACTGCTATTTGAAAAGAGGTGGAAACGTCACCTCACATCAAATAAAGTTCTGCTGTGGGATGCCTGAGCAGCTCAGTGCGGTGAACGCTTCCAAAAAATAAAAGAGCTTTCAGCATGAAGTATTTTATACTTCAAGACTGAAAAGTACCCTTGTTCGAATGGTAAATCCTAGTGATTTTTGGAGAACAATATCTTCTCTTTTGATGGGAGGCTGTAAAGGCAGATTTGAAGGACAGCAATGGGGGCTTCTTGCGCCCTCATCTATGCCTATCTACACCTTGATGCATGGGAATTACAGAACATCTTTGGTACGCTAAGTGATTTAGCTAATTTTGTGAAGGTATGGCTAAACGTATGTGGGCTAAACTTTTGTCCCGTGGAACGGTCTATTTAATATGATGAAATAATTTGTCTGGAAACTATTTTCCTTACTATGGAACATGATTCTAAATAATTAGCATTTTTGGACATCAAGATTTTGAAAAAAAGGGCAGCTGTATCACTACCTTAACCCCTTAATGACCACAGCACTTTTCCATTTTCTGTCCGTTTGGGACCAAGGCTGTTTTTACATTTTGCGGCGTTTGTGTTTAGTTGTAATTTTCCTCTTACTCATTTACTGTATCCACACATCTACCATTATTTCCATCATATCTTACGATTTGCTATAAAAAAAAAATAATACAAAATATGATGAAAAAAAAACACACTTTTTCTAACTTTGACCCCCAAAATCTGTTACACATCTACAACCACCAAAAAACACCCATGCTAAATAGTTTCTAAATTTCGTCCTGAGTTTAGAAATACCCAATGTTTACATGTTTTTTGCAAGTTATAGGGCAATAAATACAAGTAGCACTTTGCTATTTCCAAACCACTTTTTTTCAAAATTAGCGCTAGTTACATTGGAACACTGATATCTGTCAGGAATCTCTGAATATCCCTTGACATGTATATATTTTTTTTTAGAAGACATCCCAAAGTATTGATCTACCCATTTTGGCATATTTCATGCCACCATTTCACCACCAAATGCGATCAAATAAGAAAAATTGTTCACTTTCTCACAAACTTTAGGTTTCTCACTGAAATTATTTACAAACAACTTATGCAACTATGGCATAAATGGTCGTAAATGCTTCTCTGGGATCCCCTTTGTTCATAAACAACAGACATATATGGCTTTGCTTTTTGGTAATTAGAAGGCTGCTAAATGTCACTGCGCACCACACGTGTATTATGCCCAGCAGTGAAGGGGTTAATTAGGAAGCATATAGGGAGCTTCTAGAGTTAATTTTAGCTTTAGTGTAGTAGACAACCGCAAGTATTGATCTAGGCCTATTTTTGTATATTTCATGCCACCATTTCACCGCCAAATGCGATCAAATTAAAAAAAAAAAAAAAAAAAACTTTCAAAAATGCCGCTGCGCAACACACGTGTATTATGCCCAGCAGTGAAGGGGTTAATTAGGAAGCTTGTAGGGAGTTTGTAGGGTTAATTTTAGCTTTAATGTAGTGTAGTAGACAACCCAAAGTATTGATCTAGGCCCATTTTGGTATATTTCATGCTACCATTTCACCGCCAAAAGCGATCAAATAAAAAAAATTGTAAACTTTTTCACAAACTTTAGGTTTCTCACTGAAATTATTTACAAACAGCTTGTGCAATTATGGCACAAATGGTTGTAAATGCTTCTCTGAAATCCCCTTTGTTCAGAAATAACAGACTTATATGGCTTTGGCGTTGCTCTTTGGTATTAGAAGGCCGCTAAATGCTGCGGCGCATCACACGTGTATTATGGCTAGCAGTGAAGGGATTAATTAGGTAGTTTGTAGGGAGCTTGCAGGGTTAATTTTATCTTTAGTGTAGAGATCAGCCTCCCACCTGACACATCACACCCCCTGATCCCTCCCAAACAGCTCCCTTCCCTCCCCCACAATTGTCCCTGCCATCTTAAGTACTGGCAGAAAGTCTGCCAGTACTAAAATAAAAGAATATTTTGAATATTTTTTAATTATTTTTTTTAGCATATTTACATATGCTGCTATGTAGGATCCCCCCTTAGCCCCCAACCTCCCTGAACCCCCCCCCCCCAACAGCTCTCTAACCCTCCCCCTCTGCCTTATTGGGGGCCATCTTGAATACTGGCAGCTGTCTGCCAGTACCCAGTTTGCAAAAATAAATAAATTAGGTTTTATTTATTTATTTTTTTCTGTAGTGTAGCTCCCCCCACAGACCAACACCCCACCCCCTAACTGATCTTTTTTAATAGAATCTATTCCCCCCTTTTAACAAAAATATTTCTGTAGTGTAGCGGTTCCCACCAGCTCCCTCCCCATGCACGTGCCCGCCTCCCCGTGCACGCGTGTGCGTCCCCGGCCATCCCTGCCCACGATCCCGCCCCCTCCACATCACAAGGCCCATCGATGGCCGCCACCCGGCTCCCACCCATCAACGATACCGGCCATCGATGTCCGGTGCAGAGAGGGCCACAGAGTGGCGCCCTCTGCATCGGATGGCTAAAAATGGTTATTGCAGGATGCCTCGATATCGAGGCATCACTGCAATAACCGGAAAGCAGCTGGAAGCGAGCAGGATCGCTTCCAGCTGCTTTCCAGACCGAGGACGTGCAGGGTACGTCCTCAGGCGTTGACTGTCTTTTTTTTTTTTTGAGGACGTAACCTGCATGTCCTCGGTCATTAAAGGGTTAAATCATAGGAAACGTACATTGACCAATTTACTTCTTTTAGTATCTAGCTATCCTAATCATCTCATAAGGGCTATTCATATGTTGGAGAGTTCAAGCACCTTAGAAGGAATTATTCATCAAGAACTACATTTAAATGTCAAGCGTTGGAAATAAATGATAGGTTTGTTGCTAGAGGATACTCAAAGATCTATTTAGCAGGCACTCAACAGTGGTAGAAACAGTAATAGAGGTGACCTCCTATATAGTACAACTTTAAGATCAGAAAATAAATATAGGTTCATCACGAGGTACCACTTGCCTTTGGGATAAGATTAGAAACATCCTGAAAAATAGCTGCCATTATTTAACTGCCGATAAACAAACAGTGAAAGTAGTAGGTCCAACACCTTTGATAACAGCACAGAGATCCCCTAATTTACGTGACAAATTAGTCCATAGCCAATATGTTTCTAAACTTAGACATAATAATTGGCTAACAGGTTCTAGGATTCTAGGAAATCATCCCTGTGGAAATTGTGTCTCTTGCAAATTTATGGAAAACACAAAAACATTTTCTGGTAATGACGGTAAAGAAAGTGAGATCCAATATTTTTTTTTTTTTGTGAAAATAATTTTTTATTGAGGTAATGGAAAATAATCACATAACAGAGAGTGTGTCCAGGCACGGATCATAAACAGGTAGTATAGTTATACAATTCTCATAAAGAAACTAGATTGAAACTAAAGCATTAAAGAACCAGCATTGCAATTATCAATGTCATTATATTCAAACAAGAGCAGTGCCATATGTAGACAAATGAAAACCGTTCTTATATGATCTATCAGGCTCAATAGACAGAGAGTGGCAGCTTACATGAGTTTGAACACAAGTCCTGAAACTATGAACATAGAGTGCAAAGTAAACAAGAGTGTCTGGAACACATAACAAGAAAACCTCATTTTTTTATAATATATATCTAATGATCCCTACTCTGATGTAAAAGATACTCTATAAACTAGTAACGGTATGATGTAGGGGGTTGGCTTTAGTCTGGCCTCTCTTGGGCCAGAGTATATAGGGGGGAATTTCAGCGGGCAAAAGCCGCTTAGTATAAGGGGGGGGGGGGGGGGGAGTTATAAGGAGGGGCAGAGTCTTAAGAGATATCTATGTAATATATCAAAGTTGCCCAAAATGTTAAGTTTGTTAGTGTTGGTGTAAACAATTTGAGAAACCTTCTAAATAGAGCATAGTAAAACAAACCAGCATGAGGTAATACAAATAAGGAGAGAGAGGAGGGACGTGACCTGGTGTTATGAGACGGAGTGTTGTTGTTACAATACAATATGATGTGGTCAGATTCCCACTGGGTTTCTTAGAAACCCAGTAGGGTGGGAAAGGAGGCATATAAGACATTAAAGCGCTTTCCAGAATTCTAAGTGTGAAAATCTGCTGTGTGCAAGACTCTCAATTGTTGCCTGTAGTATATATGCTAAGATGGGGAAGAATGTGAAAGCTAAATGGAGTTAAGGCTTGAAGTGAAAACTCACTAGAATGGAATATGAGTGTCCTGGTTGCTAAAGAGCGTGCTCAGTAAAATCTATATGCATGTATAACCCAGGGTTTACGGTTATGAAAGTAGAGTATTTCTTACAGGTGAGATTGTCAACCAGTTCCATTGGTAATAGGTCCCTATGAGCATGGGAGAGTAGCTGAGGGGGTTACATAAAGTATTAGTAGCGAGAGTGCTGCATAAACCATATGGCTGTAGGGGAAAGGTTAAACAGAGCCGCTGCCCTTGGGAGTAAGTAGCACCTAGATGTTAAAAGTAATTTACAACTGAAGGAATGTTAGTCTATAATAATGTTGGGGATATCTCATCTGGAGGAAGGCATAGAGAATGGGTATAGACGGGAAGTGGATATACTACCATTGTAAGGTAAGAAAGATTGCAGGAGTGTATGATTTTATACAGATAGTCTAGAGTGTAGATAGGGACAAATCAATATGATATATATCATGAAGTATGGGGCTATATAGTACTACTGGGGTGAACTGAACATTATTATAAAATACTGGAGAGAATGGTTTGTGGTTTAGCACCATCAAAGATGGCAAAATATGGATGGAGTGCCCACTGTAATAAATAGATAGGGGAAAGGGAGGTGGAGGTGATTTGCTTCATGAATACAGTGAAAATAAATGGGAATAAAAGAAGTATAAGAGACTATTAATTAAATATGTAGTACATGGAGGCTACTTCTGGACTCCACAGTATGTCGTAGATAAAAGTAGAAAGCAATTTAGTTGTAATGCTTACACATAGGTTGGACCTCTGATATACTAAGGTGAGAGACATAGGATATATAATACAAACTAAAAATAACATATATATGCATATACATTCATGGATAAGCAAGGCTATGCCTTTTAGTGGTAACAATATTCTGTATAGCAGTGTTATCAAACTTTTAGCAATAATCTGTAGGAAGCCACGGCAGGATAGCTAAAGATTTTGAGAACTCAGAGTTGACATTTCCTTATCCAAAAAGCTATACCCCTTACCAAATGGCAATAATATAGAAATGTTTTGGGGGCTTGAGATGGTCAGTTCAATAAGACTATATAGTGGTAGGGGACAGAAGAAGATCTGCTGAGATTAATCTAGGCTTTGAGATATTTCACAGCACTAATGTATTGAGAGAATTCTCAGGCCTCATGAGCTGTGATAAACCTAAAGGCCCAATACACAATGCAGCCCATTCTTTGCAAATATTATAGATAGGGCCCTTCTATTTTGCTTGTATCAGGAGGGTTAAAAGAGAAGTTAGGGCCAAATATGTTTAGGTATAGTCTGGGGGGTGAACATACCACATTAGTAACTCTAATACTAAAACAACCAAGAGTATGCAAAGTAGTTAGATATAATAAACAGACCAAGTCACATAAAAAAAAAGTAAAGCAGGTTAACATGCAGGTTAGTACAGTCGTTAGGACATTAAACATATTGAGAAACATATGCTGACATTGTGGGAACAATAGTAGACATCAGCAGCATCAAAGCCCCCAGTGTCCACTAACAGGGTCTTTATAGTATGTCAGCCTATGCCTTCTATTGGTGACTGGGGGCTATAATTAGTGGGGCTTCTCATTCTCCTTGTCTTCCAAGTCCCTTTGTACAGTACAGATAGCGAGATGTCACAATATGTGATTTTTGGGGAGCACCCGGTATTTGATAGAGTGTTCAGGTGGACTTTCCTCTGTTGTGAGTGAAGAAAGGCTCCCAAGAAGTGCTGCGTTGTGCGCTCCGTAGTGAGAGATCTTATCTCAGGACCTACGACGATCGGCCGCCTCGCCATAGAGACCTGTGGAACTGTGGGAATCTCGAAGCACTCATCAAGCTGTCTGACCATAAGAGCCCGAGAAGTCTTGAGTGTGAATCGCCAAGGCCTGTGGACGATATGGAGCAGACGCCATGCGAGATCGGGAGTCAGAGGTTTCATCCGAGCAGGGTAGTGGTAAGTCACTCTCGTTTTCTACCTGTGCAGGGCAAGAGATTGATTGAGAGGCCTCATGATCAGGTAATACAAGCTCTCCGCTTCGCAGAAGGAGGATATTATGTCGCAGATCATTAAATTGGAAGACCATGGTGCTTTCCAGAGCGGCAATTGCAGCAATGAATTCCGCCTCCATTTTATGTTGGTGTTACAAGCGCGCTTGGGAATGTTCCTCCTCTCTATATTATCTTCCTAGTCTGTGGGGTTTGAAAAGTTTATGAGCTGTCAAGTGCTTTATTATATTCCAGATATTCAATTGTCTGAAGTTAGTTGTTATATTTGGCGCACCGGGAGAGGATATCAGGGATCCTAGGCCTAAAGGCCTCAATAGACTGAATCAGATTATAAACGGAATAAAAGTCCCTGTGCTTGATAGATTCGTGACCAGCGGGCAATCCTCTAAGTGACTGCACAATATTTTTCTGCAAAAGCGGTTTTGCTTCTATAGAATTCGAGATTTGTAGAATCACAGGCTAGAGAGCTCTGATTTTGCGTCCTCTCCCGGTGCTACTTGGACACGCCCCCCCGAGATCCAATATTTTTTAACTACAAAATGGAGGGAGTGATTTATTTACTCTCTCCTGTTCATGCCCAACATTCTATGTAGGTAAAACTACAAGAATGTTGAAGGACTACATAAAACAACACAGACAACATGTGAGCAGAGGTGTCTACTACTATCGTAGCTAAGAACTTCAACCTCTTCCAAAGATTCCCTGAAATTTGTTGGTAGCAATAAGGGGATTGCTAATGGTAGATGTGGAAACCAAGAAAGATGCATCTTAAGAAAAGAAAGTGCCTGAATTTATATTTTAAAGGCCCTCTAACCACGTGGACTTAATGAAAAAAAAAACTTTTCTGGTTGATTAAAGTCATTGCAGTTTTAATGTAATGTTGGCCTTATTGAGGTAAAATACTTCCTTCCATACTTTGCAATGTTGTCCTATTTAACAGGTCACACATAAGATTCATTAGGGTATTTAAACCTTAGGTGTTCTCTTGTATGTGATATTTTATTTCTCTATGAGCTCTAATAAATTATGTTTGTGATATAGTGCTTAGGTATATGAATGTGGATACAATTGCTAATAATTTCACCTCTGCAGGCATTACCAGTTTATGCTTTAAAAAGCAATATACACTCAATATCAATATCCCTGAAGAAGCCCCATGAGTATTGAATGGGGGTGAAACACAAGTAGGCAAGGCAGAACCTAGTACTATGTGTAGGCTAGACGTTTCTGTATTAAGAGCTGTATTGACCTTTTTGGCAAGTAATGGCAGACACTGATGTGTAAACTACCTTCCACACTTTGCATGCAGATAAGTGTGTACATGCTTGGAAGAGGTGGACTTTTGGCACTAGAGGATCTTATGGAACATTAGTCTGCAGAAGTAAAGCGGACGTTTACACACTACGTCAAAAGCAGGGTGGTGAGAGGTCCTCCGCTGTTACCACAGGACGCGGTCTGGATATTAACTTCTGCGGAGGGGTAAATTGCGGTGTGTACTAAGAGTCGCTTGTTCTATGCCCACCAGTGAGGAGGCTAAGTGGGACTCACTAATTTTGAGCCCCCACATTTTGCATATGCTAAAGCAGTTGCATGTACTAATTTTGTGTGTGGCTAAATCACTGGACTGCCGTATGAAGCAACTGAGTGGAATGCACTAATTTTAAGCCTTGCTAACCCGCTTGTGCTAAAACAACTGCATTTACTAAATACTGTGCATGAGAAATTCTCCAACTTTACCATCTGGTCATATATTTACTACAATGTTAACCAACTGCTTTTGTTATATAACCACGTGCCTTGTATATGCTTTTTGAGTGTATTTTATATACTGTTGCTGGGATAGCATAGATCCCATTTGAAACCTGCGTGGACGTTACCCACCTAATTGGAGGGGTTCAGTCTGCTAGTCCCACTAACAATCTTTAATTCACAGTTGGTATTTGAATTTATGCCTTCTTTACATTTTTGACTGTATTCAGATACTGTTGCTGGGATCCCATTTGTAACCCAAGTAGATTTTTTACGGAGGGGAGATGTCCCATTTCATGCTCAGTAACACTAGGCATTTTGGTCAGGCCTAACGCTTTATCTCCCTGCATTTAAATAGTTTGTGCTGACATATTGACAGCCTGCAGTTTATGGCTATTGGGCATTACACATTATAAACAGGGAATATGGAAAACAAAGTGGAAATAACTCAGGACCTGCTTCTATTGCAAATTTTTACTCACTAAGGAATGCCAGTGAAAGGGATGAATGCAGTGATAGAGAACTTTTTCACATTGGATAGATCCCAGCAGAAATTGACCACACTATTTGAGGAGATGGAATTCTTAATAAACAAAGAGAATAAATACAAAAAGGGACATATGGAGCTTATAGAATTACTTAAATCTCAAACTCATACATAGGGGACTAAGGATTAATAAATACCCTACATTTACTACAGAGGATAAAGCTTTTATTGCTGAATGGAATGAGACTGAGTGTTCTTGGAACTTGATGCGCTTACTCATATATAAGAAAACATGAGATTTCAGTTAAGATTATCCAAGTACAGGACGAACTGAATAAGCGATGTGACAACAGTGACTTTGCCAGATTTGACAAACTTCTACAGGAGGCAGGAGCAGAAGACAAGTCACTTTTGTTAGAAATCAAGCATTACAAATATATTAGGGATCAGATGGACTTTAATAACAATACTGTTTGTTTGTAATAGAAAAGAAAGGGCACAGAAATAGAGAGAATACAATCAGAGTTCTGGGATAAACAGCAGAGGGGGGGGTTATAGGGGCATGGGTAGAGGCAGACAACAGAGAAGGATTTGGTTCTCAGAGAGTGAGGCCGAATCACAAGGTGAAAGTTCAGCCTCAGGTGATGAGGAACTGGCATTATAACATCCAGCACACAATAAACCTGCCCACACACAACATCTAGATGCAGTGGTAAGACCAAAAGAAAAAAACACTGTCCTTCCTCCCCCCATACTAAAAAAACACGACAACCAATTCCAGATATACTACACACACTACTGATACTGTACATCATCCAGAGACCCCTAATAGAATGGAAAGCATTGAACTTACTCAGGTTTTTCCCCTCCCCCCCGAAAGGAGACGGGGGGGGGGGGGGAAGGTACAGGGAGGGTACACACTCCGAAGGAACCAGAGACAAACAAGATATCAGTGATAAACGTATCCTCTTACTAACTAAACACTCTGGAGTGCAAGGTCTCAAGTTTGGGAATGGGTTTTGCCCCAACCAATACCTTTAATCTTTTTTATACCCTGGTGGGTGTGAACAAACTGGTATGTAAAATTACATTGAAAAAACACTTTTCAAAAATAAACAGTAGCTCAATAGAGCTTGAATATGACGATTCTTTGGATAACTTGGATTTCAAAGGTCTGTGTAGCCTTTCAACATTGGAGGCCCTAAATACAGTTTATGAAGAAACTGACGTGAGTAGCCAAAAAGCCCCTAGATTAAAATGCCCCTCTAGATTGTATCCGATACAAAGCAGGGGGTACATCATTGAAAGGTTCCAGAGTAGAGTCTGACCTTACTAGGTTATATTATATGGACAAGAAATACAATTACAACCTGACGAGAAAAGAAAGAAGAGCATTAACTGCACTCAGCAACAACACTTCATTAGTGATTAGAGCCGCCGACAAGGGGGGTTCTGTGGTAGTTCTGAATAAGGAGGACTTTATCAGTGAAGCCCACAGGCAACTACATAACGCCAATGATTATTGTATTTTGGGTTCAGATCCTCATCCTACATATCTCTTTAAGAGGAAACTTAAGGATCTCATTGACAATGGCGTTGAGGGAGGCTTCATTGATAAGGACACCAGCAACTATCTACTGGTGTCACATCCCACGACCCCCATTTTCAATCATCTACAAAAGGTCCACAAATCGCTTGAGAATGTGGTAGGTAGACCTATAGTCAGTGGCATTGGCTCTCTTCTAGAACATACCTCGGAGTGGTTGGATCAAATTCTGCAACCAATGGTCTCCAAACTTTGGAGCTATGTAAGAGATATCATGCACATATTGAAACTGTTAGAGAGCATAAAATGGAGAGGTTATGTTTGGCTCACGGTAGATGTAAGATCACTCTACTTCTCTATTCCCCATGTCAAAGGCTTACTTTATGGACAAGTATCATGGGGATGACCCTGAATTCTGTGAATATGTAACTCGAGTGGCAGAATTTCTGTTATCACATAACTACTTTGAGGGGGTATTCTACCTCCAGATTTGTGGGACTGTAATGGGGGCAAAATTTGCCCCCTTGTACGCCAACCTCTTTATGGGGTGGTGGGAGCAGGACCACATCTATGGGGGTGGGAGCCCCCTCGACTTGAAGATAGTTTTCTACAGAAGGTTTATCAATGATCTTCTGTTTATATGGAAGGGGGAACAAAGTGAATTACCCTCCTTCATAAGTTACTTGAACAACAATGACCTAGGATTAAGTTTCACCTTTGAGTCCAATCCTAAAAGTATCAACTACCTTGATGTAACACTCTTGGGGGTAAGTGGTGAGAATATACATACTACAGTATACAGAAAACCCATTTTGAGCAACACATTGCTACATGCAAAAAGCTTCCATCCCAAGAGTGTATTCAAAGGCATCATAAAGGGACAATTCATCCGTCTAAAGCGCAATTGTTCGGACCCTGCACAATTTGAAGCAGAAGCTGAGCAATTGACTAAGAGACTGCAAACTAGGGGCTACTCTATAGGCTCTATTTTTAAAGCATTAGAGGATGTTAGGGAATTGGACAGGAGAGATCTATTGTGCCCCAAAGTAGGAAGCATTAAGAACAAAGATGCTCAAGATGCCCTTTTCTTTATAACAGATGGTTCAGAACAATACACACAGATTTGTGGCACTATTAAAAAAACTTCTCTATGCTCAAAGCAGATGAAGATTTGGCTAAATTATCGACAAAATCTTGCAGATTTACTTACCGGCGCAACAAAACAATAGGGAAACATTGTATCTCCCACTAAACTTCCTGTATAAAGAACCCAGGAATCGTCTTGGCTTATGCATAGAGGAATGTTTAAATGCCACAACTGGGACTGTGTAGCCTGCGAAAAGGTTGAAATGGGGGAACAATTCAGTTCATTAGTCACAGGACAAGTCTTTTTCAAAAATATGTGTTTGAACTGTAGGTCCACCTATGAAATTTATCTCATCTCCTGTGTGGACTGCAGTAAACAATATGTGAGCCTCACCACACGTGAGGTCAGATCAAGATCAGGGAAAACCTCTCGAGCATCAGGGTGGGGAGCGCAAGCACCCCTCTGGTACAGCACTTTGTTACTAAACATGACAAGAATTTGGATACATTCCGATGGACATGTACAGAGAGGGTCCTAAAACCTCCCAGAGGGGGAGATTGAGATAAGTTGTTGGCGAAACGGGAGATTTTCTGGATTTTCACATTGAAAACCAGACACGCACTAGATCTTAATTCGTCATATGACTTAAATAGTTTAGCAATTATTCCTAGTAGTTAATTATCACTGAGGCTACATTCCAAAGATTATCATACACACTATTTATATTTGGGACGAAAGTGTCCAAAATGAAGCTATCTAGGATAACCTAAACACATTATACATGATATAGGGCACTCCTAGACATTGTTAGGGTTCCTTCTATGTAACTAATCCACTCTCACATATCTCTACACTTTTATTTTATTTGTCTTTGTAACAGTACTAATGAGCTATCTTCACTGAGAAATAACAGGTTTAACCAGGAGTAACCATCCTTCAGTATGATTATATCATTGAGGCTCTGTATGAATACCTATGAAGTGTTATGTGTTTGAGATTATCATAGGGATGGTAGTACATTAATATAGGATTAAAATATAGCCATGAGATACCCTACAGTATTTTTAGGTTTATCAGTATTGTAGCCAAGTCACTCATTAAGGATAGCTCCTAAATAATGAACCAATTTAGTTCTGTTAATCATGTACCATGTACACACCCCTATATACTACATGCACAAAACCTGCCATATTTAATGGGCATCACGGTTAAAAGTTGTATATACTAAAATTCCATATATACAGAGGTGTTTTAGTTCAGTTTAGATAATTGGCCTAGGTCCAAGATTCTAGGTACACACTCTAGGTTTATGTTATAGTCCCTATAGCTATAGAGTAATAGTATATATTGGCATTATAAGTTTAAGGTTCCTGGTTACTATTGTAATGTAATATAGGAAAGGCAAAGGTTAATATGCAAGTGTTGCACAATTACCATTGTCCATTAGGAGTCATTTGCTCATTTTAAGAGGCGGGGGATTAACCTCCGTAAACTAGCAACTTTGATAACAGCACCACGCCGAAACATGTCAGCTGTTATAGCTGTCTCCTATTGGGACAACCTCACTACTGTTTTCACATTGTTTAAACACAATTTTTTTAGATAATAAAGGATTACTTGAATTTTTAACTGGTGCTCCGCTACTACGTTTTTTCTACCAAGTAGACGTTACCCAACTAATTGGTGGGGTTCACTGTCGGCTGGGTGTTGCTAGCCCCATTAACACAGTCTTTATAAGTGTTTAAGCCTTATGTTACAACAGCTACCTATTGATTTCAGTAAGTAATGGATTGTATGCTTTGCACTTCTTCTCAAACTATTTTTTTGAGAGAGTGAAACCTATCATGAATTGAAGTATTTTGTAGTAATATTTTGAAATGTATTTAATAAAACGATTTTGTACAATTAAAATTAAATATCTTTCTTAAAAGAGTGCTCGACTCCCTCCCTCTCTGGTGAGAGAAGCTATATCTTCTTTTTAATCTTTCTTATTGAGTTAAAGGAGTAGTTTTCATTATTGTTCTTCACTTTTTTTCACTTTGTTGAGCATCTGTGAGCGTACAGTTTAGACGTTTGACAGTGAATGCAAACAACAATTTGATTAATCTCTCTATTTGTATATGAGCCTTCAATAGCAAGTATTACAATAACAACTATGGAAGATAAAATTGTGTTGATGAAGTTCTCACCCGACACACAGGACATGTAAAGACTAGGGCAGCTTTAGCCGCAGCCTTCTGATCAGTGCCATGTTTTTTTTTCTCAGCTGCCTTCTTGGCATTCTTTTGCTGGGACTGGATCTTCTGCTGTCCACGTGCCATGCTGCAGCATAAGAGGAAAGACGGGCTTGTGTTACAAAAAAAAAAAAATCTAAACAAAATTGAATTACATATCAGTAATACACTCTTTTGCTACAATGAGTTCTCCTGCTCATATGTGCATGCATCATATAATATACAGCTGCATTATGGATATAAAAGCATTTTATCCCACCTATGCATTACAACAGCATACAGAGATAACTAATGGAAATCACAAAACTTCATATACTATGCAATATTCATATCTGTAGACTAGACTCGCCAAGGTACATTGCAACAATCTATTCTACAGTATTACACTTGTCTTAATACTACTCACTCACGATGAAATCATCACCTTTCCATGCTGAATAATTTTGCTAATTTACAACCATCAATCTTTCTACCAATAATTTACTCCAATTGATAGTTACAATAGACATGTACTTGTCTCAGATACCGCCTCGGTAATATTACTACCTCATCCAAAAAATGCATTGTGGCAGATGTTAAACACAGGTGCTGCGAAGGTATTGATGATATGCAACAAACATCTCCCTTTCACAGCATAGCACCGATATCTGCTTCAATATATATCTGTCAACTGAGCTTTGCGCTCTGACTTCAAATTATACACCAGCAACCTACTAAACTTACATCTATCTAACTAGCCTTCTTGTCGTTCTTCTCCTCCTCTTTCGCCTTCCTGGACTTCCTCGTCCCGTCAAATACCCCTCACCACAACACAGGCGCTGGTCTGATCCGGGTTACTCCGGTTGCTTCCAGTTTTGATAGAACGTCATTTCCGTTTTGATGGCGAACAATAGCGTTGCCGAGCAACAACCTTCTCGCACAATAGAGAGGAATGCCTAAAATGAGCGGAAATATAGCTAGTATAAGACTTTATCGAATGTAAACATTGACGCCTGTGGTGATTAGCTGAAACTACACCCAGAATCAGCTGATCATAAGGGGAATAAGCCATTAAAATCACAGTATATTGTAAAAGTGTTTTCATTAAAGGGTCAGTCTACTCCAGAATTTTTATTGTTTAAAACTATAGATAACCCTTTTGTTACCCACTCCCCAGTTTTATATAACCAACACGGTTATATAAATATACTTTTTACCTCTGTGATTACCTTATATTTAAAGGGACAATATACACTAGTTTTTTCCGCTTTCCATATTACCCAACATTTCTCCTCTCTCACCTTTTCATTTAGCTAGCACTCACTTAGGCCCTGATGTTAAAAGGACAGTCTACTTGAAGATGTTTATTGCTTAAAAAGATAAATCATCCCTTTATTACACATTCCCCAGTTTTTCATGACCAACACTGTTATATTAATACACCATACCCTCCAACTGTCCCGATTTTCGCGGGACAGTCCCGATTTTAGGGGTCTGTCCCTCTGTCCCGACTTGCTAGCCATCTGTCCCGATTTGCCCCAGGCATTTAAAAAAAAAAAAAAATAAATCCTTTTTTTTTTTTTTTTTTTTTTAAATTCTATTGGGCCCATACTCAGAAGCAGCTGTCTTTGCTCTCACAGGGTTAGATACCTGTTATATTCCCTGTGGAAAAGGAATGGTGTGGGTTAAGCAGGAGTAAGAAGGCTGTATACACTCTGACCACGGGTAATGGTGACCTCTCTAACCTACCTCTGGTAGTGATGATGTCTAACCCCTGATGATAATAGTAGCATGCCTTCAGTTTTATACAATGAGCAGTGCTAATACCAGGGTAACAAACAGTGGCAGCCGCAGACTGCCAGCTAATGTGCTTGCCAACCCCAGGACCCCATACAATGAATTATAGATACCCATATATGATGTAGTGTTTGTGTCTATCTGTATCCATAACTGTGTGTGTATATCTGTATGTATAAGTTTATGATATGTAGTGTGTGTATGTCTGCATGTATAAGTGTATGCTATGCAGTGTGTATGTGTATCTGCATGTATAAGTGTGTATCTGCATGTATAAGTGTATGCTATGTAGTGTGCGTGTGTCTGCATGTATAAGTGTATACTATGTAGTATACTATGTAGTGTCTGTGTATCTGCATGTATAAGTGTATACTATGTAGTATACTATGTAGTGTCTGTGTATCTGCATGTATAAGTGTATGCTGCATGTATAAGTGTGTGCTATGTAATGTGTGTGTGTCTGCCTGTATAGGTGTATGCTATGTAGTGTGTGTGTATATTCATGTGTAAGTGTATGCTATGTAGTGTGTGTATCTGCATGTGTAAGTGTATGCTATGTAGTGTGTGTGTATCTGCATGTGTAAGTGTATGCTATGTAGTGTGTGTGTATCTGCATGTGTAAGTGTATGCTATGTAGTGTGTGTGTATCTGCATGTGTAAGTGTATGCTATGTAGTGTGTGTGTATCTGCATGTGTAAGTGTATGCTATGTAGTGTGTGTGTATATTCATGTGTAAGTGTATGCTATGTAGTGTGTGTATCTGCATGTGTAAGTGTATGCTATGTAGTGTGTGTGTATCTGCATGTGTAAGTGTATGCTATGTAGTGTGTGTGTATCTGCATGTGTAAGTGTATGCTATGTAGTGTGTGTGTATCTGCATGTATAAGTGTATGCTATGTAGTGTGTGTGTATCTGCATCTGTAAGTGTATGCTATGTAGTGTGTGTGTGTGTATCTGCATGTATAAGTGTATGCTATGTAGTGTGTGTGTATCTGCATGTATAAGTGTATGCTATGTAGTGTGTGTGTATCTGCATGTGTAAGTGTATGCTATGTAGTGTGTGTGTGTGTGTGTATCTGCATGTATAAGTGTATACTATGTAGTGTGCTACTGTGCATTTTTGCTGACTTTAAAGGCCAGAATTTAGAATATTAATGGGGAATGCAGAGAGCAGTTATAAAAATATTTAGCAATGTCTGTGCAAAGGATAATTAAATACATAGCTCACATAGCCATACCAATGGTTTGAGCTTGTGTTTGATTTGCTGCCTAAGTGTATTAAAATCTATGAATTTATTAAATTTTTTATTTATATTACTTTGGTCTTATGATTTTTTTAAGCCCCGCCCACATATTTTTTTTTGCGGGGGGGGGGCCCTCTTTTGAATTTTGAAATGTTGGGAGGTATGATACACTATTTACCCTGGCAGACATCCCAAGTCTCCCTGAAGTTCAGGGAGTCTCCCTGATTGTAATAGCGGCTCCCTGATGCCAGCAAATGGAGTGCAATCTCCCTGAAACTCCAAGTACTATGATCCAATTGGTCCAAATCTGGA
This sequence comes from Bombina bombina, assembly GCF_027579735.1. Lineage (NCBI taxonomy): Eukaryota > Metazoa > Chordata > Amphibia > Anura > Bombinatoridae > Bombina > Bombina bombina. Next base: position 550,009,022 of record NC_069501.1, on the reverse strand, counting down.
AAAGTGTTTCTTTATGGAATGTCTTTAGCTGCTGGGACGTTATAGTACCCTCAAAGGATGCATCAGTAACCAAAAAGCCCCCACTGATTTTAATAAAATAAAACACAAATACTACCTTATTTACTGCACGTAATTAAACTTCGTATTCTAAAATATTTGAGCATTCAACAAGCGTACAATCACTGGAAAATAGGTTTGTTGTATGTGGTTGTGCAATAAAGCTACTTTTTGTTTAATGTGACTTTAGTGGGAAGCTACTTTAATGATAAGTATATCTTATTTAGGGTTTCAAGGTGTCCAATATATAACTGGGAGGGGGGGCGGCGCAGTAGCCGGAGAATCCACCTCCCTGAAATTAGTTTTTGCAGGTTGGGATGTCTACCCTGGTGATTACCTTGTTTCTAAGCCTCTGCATACTGCCCCCTTATCTCAGTTATTTTGACAGACTTGTATTTTAGCCAATCAGTGCTGACTCTTAAATAATTCCATGGGAGTGAGCACAATGTTATCTATATGACACACATGAACTAGCTCTGTCTAACTGTCAAAAACTGTCAAAATGCAGGCAGTTCAACAGCTTGGAAATTAGCATATAAACCTACATAGGCTTAGTTTTCCACAAAGAATACCAAAAGAACAAAGCAAATTTGATGATAAAAGCAAATTGGAAAGTTGTTTAAAATTGCCTGCCCTATCTGAATCATGAAAGTTTAATTTAGACTACACTGTCCTTTTAAAGTGTTTCCAAATATACCAGCTGCAGAGTGTAAAATGTGTGGAAAATTGTTAATTTAGGTATATTTTAGTATATAAAATAGCTGTTTATGCTATCCGAAACCACAATACAGGGCTAGATTACAAGCGGAGCGATATTTTACCATGCACCCAATAAAGGGGCAAATTTGACTTTCCCCCTGCGCTGCGCTAGGTTCTTTGCCGTGTCTCACAACATGAGAATGAGGCTCCTATTGGAGCCTATGGCCGCGCTCTTGTGAGCTCAATGCTTCCAGGCAATGCGATCACAAGGCTGTGTTCACATTGTGCTTAACTTGTAATACCAGCGCACATTTGCGCTGGTATTACAAGGATATATGGCTATATCCTTAGAAACTTAAACCACTAGGTTTAAGTGAAGAACCAATTCTCTAGGGGAGTGTGAATGAAACAAAGCGGTTAAGAACCGGCTCACTGATGTGTGGATAATTGAGGCTCTCTAATTCCACGTTAATGTGAACAATTATGAAAACAGATTAAAAAGCGGATAACATTATCAGGGGAGAGAGGTCAATACGGTCCCTCTAATAGTGGGAAAAAGATCAAAATATATATGTATATATAAGCCTTTTTAAAAATGGCAGCAGTGGTAACGGTACTGTCAGTGTGTCCCATAATTGTCTGGGTAAGAACTATCAACATTTTTATACTCATTGCAAATGTTACTATAAGATAGTGATATATCCTTAGATAATGACAGCCGTGTAGGTTATAATCAGTCTTAGGAAGTGTCGTCCTAAGGACTTGGCATCAGTGTTGTGCTACAATTGAAGAAATTAATCTAGAAGCAATTCCTTAAGTGCCTGATTAATTCAGACTTAGGAGTGGTGTCAAATTTTACCTCGAATATAACGGTGAACCTAGTCGTCATTGTCACCGACTGATAGTCAATATGGACTGATAGAGTTCAAAAAATCAATCTAAAAAATACTCTAAAGAATCTAGAAATTACCTAATGAAGAGGGAGGAGTGGATTGATACAGGGACTTGGGTAACATATAGATATAGTGGTCAATATCTGAGTGAAATACAATAACATATCATTCATTGGTGATATGGGTAGGGGAACAGACTCAATGTGGTGTTGGATAGTAGTGGCCCACCAATGGTGTATGGAACTAAAGGACATCGGCAACATTACCCAAGGTATCAGTAATATGTAAATCACAGTCAAAACTAGGATAAGAAAGGGCCATAAAAATGACCTGCATCGCTTATAGAAATGATCCAGTACTACCTGGAATAGGAATAGACCCTACAGCTATTGGGGTACATAGCTGGGGAGAGGTACCATAACGCTAGAGGAGCTTAAGATTTATTAATCCCTATCTTTAAGATATGGTAAACAAACCCCCGGACATAAAACCCCATTTTTAAGTCATATTAAGGAGGTGGGAGAGATCTTCTCTATTATTTAGTCCCTTAGGGTGAAGGCAATCGAGATTGAAGATCTATTTGGACTCAGTTGTCAGTAACATTTTCTCAAAATCGCCTCCTCTCCACCTTTTGTTGACCTTCTGGATACCTATAAACCTAAGATCTCTTATGTCTCCTTTATGCTTTATTGAAAAATGTTTGTACAAGGGTGTTTCCATGCTACATTTTTCAATTGATAGTAAATGCTTGCGTATCCTTTCTCTGAGGGCTCGTGACGTCTGGCCCACATATTGTAGTCCACATGAACATTGTAACATGTATATAACACCCTTGTCATGGCATCTGAACATATCGTGGATCCTATGTATTTCTACAGTGTTATGACATTTAAATGTTGAAGATTTGATTCCACATTTACATGCCTTACAAGATGGGCAAGGAAAAAAACCTTTAATCTCTTTTCCAAACACGTCTGTTAGTCCAGTCGTTTTCATCTTTTGCATGCTTGGTGCTACCATACTTTTCAGATTTCTGGTTTTTCTATAGATGAACCTGGGTTTTGAAGGTAGTCTCTCCCCAATTAACTCATCATCTTTAAGGATTGCCCAATGTTTATTAAAGATGTTTTCAATGATGTTTTTGTTCGCACTGAATTCAGTGATCATTGGGATGTCGAGAAACCCATTTAATTCTTCCTCAGATCTTCTTATTTTGTTTCTGTATTTAGTCAGCTCAGTTTGTTCTATTTTACCCACTTCCAGAATTTTCTGTTCCAACATCGTGTCGGAGTAGCCTCTTTCTAAGAATTTAGTTTTTATAACTTGAGACTGTTCTTCCCATCTCTCTTGGGTAGAGCAGTTCTTCCTCATCCTTAGTAACTGTCCTTTAGGTATGTTGTTCTTACAGCTCTCATGGTGGCAACTATTTTTCCTTCATTTACCATTATCTTACGATCCAGGAAGACTATTTTGGTGGTACTTGACTCGTAAGTGAATTTCAGATTATTCAGATTGCGATTCATGATTTCAATCGTGAAATCCAAATCTGTCTTCGTCCCCTTCCATATAATCAGAATGTCGTCAATATAACGGCGGTAGAGGACCAGGTCCACGCTAGCCGGGCAGGAATCCCAAAATATGCGTTCCCATTTCCCCATGTAGAGGTTCGCATAACTAGGCGCGAACCTGGTCCCCATCGCCATGCCACAGATCTGTTTGTAGTAGGTTCCGTTGTTATAAAAATAATTATGATCCAAAATGTATCTAATACTCTCCAGAATGAATTCCATCTGGTTCGTAAGGACTTCAGGGTCTTTCCCAAGAAAGAATTCCACCGCTTCTATCCCTTGTTGGTGTGGGATGCTGGTATACAAGGATGTAACATCGCATGTTGCCAGAATGAAGCCATCTTCCCAGGTTATTTGTTCAAACAGATTTAATACTTGGGTCGAGTCTTTAAGATATGAAGGAAGCTGTTTTGACATATTTCTGAAGATATAAATCCACATTTCTCTTGTAAGGTGTATCCAGTCCACGGATCATCCATTACTTGTGGGATATTCTCATTCCCAACAGGAAGTTGCAAGAGGACACCCACAGCAGAGCTGTAATATAGCTCCTCCCCTAACTGTCATAGTCAGTCATTCTCTTGCAACTCTCAACAAGCTAGGATGTTGTAGGAGAGAGTGGTTAAATATAGCTAGTTTATTTTCTTCAATCAAAAGTTTGTTATTTTTAAATAGTACCGGAGTTGTGCTATTTTATCTCAGGCAGTAAATAGAAGAAGAATCTGCCTGAGGTTTCTATGATCTTAGCAGGTTGTAACTCGACCCAAGTATTAAATCTGTTTGAACAAATAACCTGGGAAGATGGCTTCATTCTGGCAACATGCGATGTAACATCGCATGTTGCCAGAATGAAGCCATCTTCCCAGGTTATTTGTTCAAACAGATTTAATACTTGGGTCGAGTCTTTAAGATATGAAGGAAGCTGTTTTGACATATTTCTGTAGATATAAATCCACATTTCTCTTGTAAGGTGTATCCAGTCCACGGATCATCCATTACTTGTGGGATATTCTCATTCCCAACAGGAAGTTGCAAGAGGACACCCACAGCAGAGCTGTAATATAGCTCCTCCCCTAACTGTCATAGCCAGTCATTCTCTTGCAACTCTCAACAAGCTAGGACGTTGTAGGAGAGAGTGGTTAAATATAGCTAGTTTATTTTCTTCAATCAAAAGTTTGTTATTTTTAAATAGTACCGGAGTTGTGCTATTTTATCTCAGGCAGTAAATAGAAGAAGAATCTGCCTGAGGTTTCTATGATCTTAGCAGGTTGTAACTAAGATCCATTGCTGTTCTCACATATGTCTGAGGGGATTACACAGATGAGGTAAAACTTCAGCGAGAGAATGGCGTGCAGTTTATTCTGCTATCAGGTATGTGCAGTTATATTTTTTTCTAGAGATGGAAAACACTAGAAAATGCTGCTGATACCGGATTAATGTAAGTTAAGCCTGAATACAGTGATTTAATAACGACTGGTATCATGCTTACTCCCAGGGGTAATACCCTTATGATATTGCAATATAAAACGTTTGCTGGCATGTTTAATCGTTTGTATATATGCTTTGGTGATAAAACTTTATTGGGGCCTAGTTTTTTCCACATGGCTGGCATTAATTTAAACTAGAAACAGTTTCCTGAGGCTTTCCACTGTTGTAGTATAAAAGTTACAGTTGGTGCAGTTAAAATTACAAACTGTGACATCCAGCTTCCCTCAAAGGCCCTCTGAATGCTATAGGACATCTCTAAAGGGCCCAAAGGCTTTCCAAAGTCGTTTATTGGGGAAGGTAGGGCCACAGCTTGCTGTGGCAGTTGGTTGTGACTGTTAAAAAACGTCTATTTCGTTGTTTTTTTTATCCGTTTTTTGAACTAAGGGGTTAATCATCCATTTGCAAGTGGGTGCAATGCTCTGTTAGCCTATTATACACACTTTTTTTCACTGTTTTTCAAATTCTGACAAAATTTGTTTCTCTTAAAGGCACAGTACCGTTTTTTATATTTGCTTGTTAACTTGATTTAAAGTGTTTTCCAAGCTTGCAAGTCTCATTGCTAGTCTGTATAAACATGTCTGACATAGAAGAAACTCCTTGTTTATTATGTTTAAAAGCCATGGTGGAACCCCCTCTTAGAATGTGTACCAAATGTACTGATTTCATTTTATGCAATAAAGATCATTTTCTGTCTTTAAAAAATGTATCACCAGAGGAATCTGACGAGGGGGAAGTTATGCCGACTAACTTTCCCCACGTGTCAGAGCCTTTGACTTCCGCTTAAGGGACTCACGCTCAAATGGCGCCAAGTACATCTAGGGCGCCCATAGCGTTTACTTTACAAGACATGGTGGCAGTCATGGATAATACACTGTCAGCGGTATTAGCCAGACTACCTGAACTTAAAGGTAAGCGAGATATCTCTGGGGTGAGACAAAATGCAGAGCATACTGACGCTTTAAGAACCATGTCTGATACTGCCTCACAATATGCAGAAGCTGAGGAAAGAGAGCTTCAGTCAGTGGGTGATGTTAATGACTCAGGAAAGATACCTGATTCTAATATTTCTACATTTAAATTTAAGCTTGAACACCTCCGCGTGTTGCTTAGGGAGGTTTTAGCTGCTCTGAATGACTGTGATACCATTGCAGTGCCAGATAAATTGTGTAGACTGGATAAATACTTTGCAGTGCCGGTGTTTACTGATGTTTTTCCAAATACCTAAAAGGTTTCCAGAAATTATTAATAAGGAATGGGATAGACCAGGTGTGCCGTTCTCTTCCCCTCCTATTTTTAGAAAAATGTTTCCAATAGATGCCACCACACGGGACTTATGGCAGACAGTCCCTAAGGTGGAGGGAGCAGTTTCTACTCTAGTAAAGCGTACTACTATCCCTGTCGAGGACAGTTGTGCTTTTTTTTTTTTTTTTTTGATCCAATGGATACAAAATTAGAGGTTACCTTAAGAAAATATTTATTCAACAAGGTTTTATCCTACAGCCCCTTGCATGCATTGCCCCTGTCACTGCTGCTGCTGCGGCGTACTGGTTTGAGTCTCTGGAAGAGACTTTACAGGTAGCGTCTCCATTGGATGACTTACTTGGCAAACTTAGAGCACTTAAGCTAGCCAATTCTTTTATTCTGATGCCATTGTTCATTTGACTAAACTAACGGCTAAGAATTCTGGTTTTGCTATACAGGCGCGCAGAGCGCTATGGCTTAGATCATGGTCAGCTGACGTGACTTCAAAATCTAAGCTACTTAACATTCCCTTCAAGGGGCAGACTCTATTCGGGCCTGGTTTGAAGGAGATTATTGCTGATATCACTGGAGGAAAAGGTCATGCCCTTCCTCAGGACAGGTCCAAATCTAGGGCCAAACAGTCTAATTTTCGTGCCTTTCGAAACTTCAAGGCAGGTGCGGCATCAACTTCCTCTAATGCTAAACAAGAGGGAACTTTTGCTCAATCCAAGACGGTCTGGAGACCAATCCAGACCTGGAAAAAAAGTAAGCAGGCCAAAAAGCCTGCTGCTGCCTCTAAGACAGCATGAAGGAACGGCCCCCTATCCGGTAACGGATCTAGTAGGGGGCAGACTTTCACTCTTCGCCCAGGCGTGGGCAAGAGATGTTCAGGATCCCTGGGTGTTGGAAATTATATCCCAGGGATATCTCCTGGACTTCAAAGCTTCCCCCCCAAAAGGGAGATTTCACCTTTCACAATTATCTGCAAACCAGATAAAGAGAGAGGCATTCTTACACTGTGTACGAGACCTCCTAGTTATGGGAGTGATCCATCCAGTTCCAAAAGAGGAACAGGGACAGGGTTTTTACTCAAATCTGTCTGTGGTTCCCAAAAAAGAGGGAACCTTCAGACCAATTTTGGATCTAAAGATCTTAAACAAATTCCTCAAAGTTCCATCATTCAAGATGGAAACTATTCGTACCATCCTACCAATGATCCAGGAGGGTCAATATATGACTACAGTGGATCTAAAGGATGCTTATCTTCACATTCCGATACACAAAGATCATCATCGGTTTCTCAGGTTTGCCTTTCTAGACAGGCATTACCAGTTTGTAGCTCTTCCCTTTGGATTAGCTACAGCCCCAAGAATCTTTACAAAGGTTCTAGGGTCGCTTCTGGCGGTCCTAAAGCCGCGGGGCATAGCAGTAGCACCTTATTTAGATGACATCCTGATACAGGGGTCAAACTTCCAAATTGCCAAGTCTCATACGTAGTTCTGGCATTTCTGAGGTCGCATGGGTGGAAAGTGAACAAGGAAAAGAGTTCTCTATCCCCACTCACAAGAGTTTCCTTTCTAGGGACTCTGATAGATTCTGTAGAAATGAAAATTTACCTGACGGAGTCCAGGTTATCAAAGCTTCTAAATTCCTGCCGGGTTCTTCATTCCATTCCGCGCCCTTCGTTGGCTCAGTGTATGGAAGTAATCGGCTTAATGGTAGCGGCAATGGACATGGTGCCGTTTGCACGCTTACATCTCAGACCGCTGCAACTATGCATGCTCAGTCAGTGGAACGGGGATTACACAGATTTGTCCCCTCAACTGAATCTGGACCAAGAGACCAGGTATTCTCTTCTCTGGTAGCTATCTCGGGTCCATCTGTCCAAAGGTATGACCTTTCGCAGGCCAGATTGGACAATTGTAACAACAGATGCCAGCCTTCTAGGTTGGGGTGCAGTCTGGAATTCCCTGAAGGCTCAGGGATCGTGGACTCAGGAGGAGTCTCTCCTTCCAATCAATATTCTGGAACTAAGAGCGATATTCAATGCTCTTCAGGCTTGGCCTCAGTTAGCAACTCTGAGGTACATCAGATTTCAATCGGACAACATCACGACTGTAGCTTACATCAACCATCAAGGGGGAACAAGAAGTTCCCTAGCGATGTTAGAAGTTTCAAAAATAATTCGCTGGGCAGAGATTCACTCTTGCCACCTATCAGCTATCCATATCCCAGGTGTAGAGAACTGGGAGGCGGATTTTCTAAGTCGTCAGACTTTTCATCCGGGAGAGTGGGAACTCCATCCGGAGGTTTTTGCACAACTGATTCATCGTTGGGGCAAACCAGAACTGGATCTCATGGCATCTCGCCAGAACGCCAAGCTTCCGTGTTACGGATCCAGGTCCAGGGATCCCAAGGCGACACTGATAGATGCTCTAGCAGCGCCCTGGTCTTTCAAACTGGCTTATGTGTTTCCACCGTTTCCTCTGCTCCCTCGACTGATTGCCAAGATCAAGCAGGAGAGAGCATCAGTGATTTTGATAGCACCTGTGTGGCCACGCAGGACCTGGTATGCAGATCTAGTGGACATGTCATCCTTTCCACCATGGTCTCTGCCTCTGAGACAGGACCTTCTACTTCAGGGTCCTTTCAACCATCCAAATCTAATTTATCTGAGGCTGACTGCCTGGAGATTGAACGCTTGGTTTTATCAAAGCGTGGCTTCTCCGAGTCAGTTATTGATACCTTAATACAGGCACGAAAGCCTGTCACCAGGAAAATTTAACATAGGATATGGCATAAATATCTTTATTGGTGTGAATCCAAGGGTTACTCATGGAGTAAGGTCAGGATTCCCAGGATATTATCTTTTCTCCAAGAAGGTTTGGAAAAAGGATTGTCAGCTAGTTCCTTTAAGGGACAGATTTCTGCTCTGTCTATTCTTTTGCACAAGCGTCTGGCAGATGTTCCAGACGTTCAGGCATTTTGTCAGGCTTTAGTTAGAATCAAGCCTGTGTTTAAACCTGTTGCTCCACCATGGAGCTTAAATTTGGTTCTTAAGGTTCTTCAAGGAGTTACGTTTGAACCTCTTCATTCCATAGATATCAAACTTTTATCTTGGAAAGTTCTGTTTTTGGTAGCTATTTCCTCGGCTCGTAGAGTCTCTGAGCTATCTGCCTTATAATGTGATTCTCCTTATCTGATTTTTCATACGGATAAGGTAGTCCTGCGTACCAAACCTGGGTTCTTACCTAAGGTGGTATCTAACAAGAATATCAATCAAGAGATTGTTGTTCCATCCTTGTGTCCTAATCCTTCTTCGAAGAAGGAACGTCTATTACACAATCTGGACGTGGTCCGTGCTTTAAAGTTTTACTTACAAGCTACTAAAGATTCTCGTCACACATCTGCTTTGTTTGTTGTCTACTCTTGACAGAGGAGAGGTCAAAAGGCTTCGGCAACCTCTCTTTCTTTTTGGCTAAGAAGCATAATCCGCTTAGCCTATGAGACTGCTGGACAGCAGCCTCCTGAAAGGATTACAGCTCATTCCACTAGAGCGGTGGCTTTCCACTTGGGCCTTTAAAAATGAGGCTTCTGTTGAACAGATTTGCAAGGCGGCGACTTGGTCTTCGCTTCATACTTTTTCAAAATTTTACAAATTTGATACTTTTGCTTCTTTGGAGGCTATATTTGGGAGAAAGGTTTTACAGGCAGTGGTTCCTTCCATTTAAGTACCTGCCTTGTCCCTCCCTTCATCCGTGTACTTTAGCTTTGGTATTGGTATCCCACAAGTAATGGATGATCCGTGGACTGGATACACCTTACAAGAGAAAACACAATTTATGCTTACCTGAAAAATTTATTTCTCTTGTGGTGTATCCAGTCCACGGCCCGCCCTGTCATTTTAAGGCAGGTAATTTTTAAATTTAAACTACAGTAACCACTGCACCCTATGGTTCCTCCTTTCTCGGCTTGTTTTCGGTCGAATGACTGGCTATGACAGTTAGGTGAGGAGCTATATTACAGCTCTGCTGTGGGTGTCCTCTTGCAACTTCCTGTTGGGAATGAGAATATCCCACAAGTAATGGATGATCCGTGGACTGGATACACCACAAGAGAAATAAATTTATCAGGTAAGCATAAATTAAGTTATTCAGATAGATTACTACTCAGGGAGCAAATACCAGAAATTATTGGTCTCCCTGGTGGATTCAGAAGCGATTTGTGGATTTTTGGTAAATGGAATATTACCGGGGTGATAGGATAGCTTATATTAATATAGCTAAATTCCTTTTCATTTAAAATCCCCAATCTCTTTGCCTCATTCAGAATCTGTGAGAGCTCTTTCCTATAGGCTTCTTCTGGGTTAGATGGTAATTTTAGATAGGTATTTTTGTCTCCAAGGATTCTTTAATTTTCACGTCTGTAGTCGTTCTCGTTCATGATTACAATCCCTCCTCCCTTGTCCGCTGGCTTAATTATTATATCGTAATTTCATTCAAGCTGTTTGATCGTTTTGATCTGTTGGTCAGTGAGATTATGGTTTTTGATCCTCAATTTTTTAGGCTGTAAGTCTCTTATTTCCATACAGACAATAGTTTTGAAAGCTTCAATTGCTGCACCCTTACTGTGGGTTGGGTAGAAACCTGATTTTGGTTTCAAATTCGTGTGAGCATAGATATCTGTCCCTTCTGTATCCGTATGTTCTCTTGTTGTCCAACCTGGTCTATCTGATGGGGATTTAGAAAAAAATCTTTTCAGAGTAAGCTTCCTGACAAACTCCTTTGTGTTCACAAAGGTTTGAAATTTGTCCAGGCTTCTACTGGGGGCAAAAGATAGCCCAAATTTAAGAATGGAGGTTTCTTCCTTGGTCAGTTCAAGTGTATGCTTCTCTGGATGTGATTGGATGATATAGTTTGGAATGTATTCCAATGCCAGAACCCTATATGTTAGAGCATCATTGTCATTCTATAAATTGTGAGCGATAAATGCATAATCGTCAATGTAGGGAATAGATGATCTGAAAACATATAGTGACCACTTCGCTAGAGGTGGAATGAAAAGGAAAAACTATGTTTGAGATATCTATAGGGATCAAATACAAGAAGGAAGAGGTCATACTAAATATGCATAGCTACTTAGAATAATCAATTTAATATTATTTGTATATCTGATGGCTAGGTCCTACGAAATTTAAACGTCATGATGGGTTTGTTCATTACATGAACGTTCTTAACCTCGATGCTTGGTCCTTATTTTAAGTGTATAAATATATCATTTTATGTATAATTTTGTAGCCACATATGGGTGGTCAAATATATGGCTATATCCTTAGAAACTTAAACCGCTAGGTTTAAGTGAAGAACCAATTCTCTAGGGGAGTGTGAATGAAACAAAGCGGTTAAGAACTGGCTCACTGATGTGTGGATAATTGAGGCTCTCTAATTCCACGTTAATGTGAACAATTATGAAAACAGATTAAAAAGCGGATAACATTATCAGGGGAGAGAGGTAAATACGGTCCCTCAAATAGTGGGATAAAGATCAAAATATATATGTATATATAAGCCGTTTTAGAAATGGCAGCTATGGTAACGGTAGTGTCAGTGTATCCCATAATTGTCTGGGTAAGAACTATTGACATTTTTATACTCATTGCAAATGTTACTATAAGATAGTGATATATCCTTAGATAATGACAGCCGTGTAGGTTATAATCATAATTCCTAGTCTTAGGAAGTGTCGTCCTAAGGACTTGAATGAATCTAGAAGCAATTCCTTAAGCGCCTGATTAATTCAGACTAGGAGTGGTGTCAAATTTTACCTTGAAGTAAAATTTGACACCAATTTTACTGCGAGGTAAAATTTGACACCACTCCTATGTCTGAATTAATCAGACGCTTAAGGAATTGCTTCTAGATTTATTTCTTCAATTGTAGCACGACACTGATGCCAAGTCCTTAGGACGACACTTCCTAAGACTGATTATAACCTACACGGCTGTCATTATCTAAGGATATATCACTATCTTATAGTAACATTTGCAATGAGTATAAAAATGTCTATAGTTCTTACCCAGACAAGTATGGGACACACTGACACTACCATTACCACTGCTGCCATTTCTAAAACGGGTTATATATACATATATATTTTGATCTTTATCCCACTATTAGAGGGACCGTATTGACCTCTCTCCCCTGATAATGTTATCCGCTTTTTAATCTGTTTTCATAATTGTTCACATTAACGTGGAATTAGAGAGCCTCAATTATCCACACATCAGTGAGCCGGTTCTTAACCGCTTTGTTTCATTCACACTCCCCTAGAGAATTAATTCTTCACTTAAACCTAGCGGTTTAAGTTTCTAAGGATATAGCTATATATTTGACCACCCATATGTGGCTACAAAATTATATATAAAATGATATATTTATACACTTAAAATAAGGACCAAGCATCGAGATTAAGAGCGTTCATGTAATGAACAAACCCATCATGACGTTTAAATTTCGTAGGACCTAGCCATCAGATATACAAATAATCTTAAATTGATTATTCTAAGTAGCTATGCATATTTAGTATGACCTCTTCCTTCTTGTATTTGATCCCTATAGATATCTCAAACATACGTTTTTCCTCTTCATTCCACCTCTAGCGAAGTGGTCACTATATGTTTTCAGATAATCTATTCCCTACATTGACGATTATGCATTTAGCTCTCACAATTTATAGAATGACAATGATGCTCTAACATATAGGGTTCTGGCATTGGAATACATTCCAAACTATATCATCCAATCACATCCAGAGAAGCATACACTCCCATTCAAGTATGATGCGAGCAGTACTTAGAGATTGGCCAATCCTATGACCAGGTTCATCTCACACCCTCATTACAAGCATAGACGCCTATTGTGACGTCACGACCAATCAGCTAGCTCAAATTACGGACCTGAAACAAAGTCCGATTTACTATTCTAATCATAACATTTTGGCCTCGGGTTTTACCAATCTTCAAAATTCTCTATATAACTATGTAGTTATTGTTATATACACTGAGTATGATTATAGATTGAACTATTATGTTATATTCCCTGACCGGAAGTGACGTCACACTTAAAGGGACAGTCTACACCAGAATTTTTATTGTTTTAAAAGATAGATAATCCCTTTATTACCCATTTCCCAGTTTTGTATAACTAACACATTTATAATAATATACTTTTAACCTCTGTGATTATCTTGTATCTAAGCCTATGCAAACTGCCCCTTTTTTCAGTTCTTTTGACAGATTGCAGTCTAGCCAATCAGTGCCTGCTCCCAGATAACTTCTCGTGCACGAGCACAGTGTTATCTATATGAAATACGTGAACTAACACCCTCTAGTGGTGAAAAACTGTTAAAATGCAATCTGAAAGAGGTGGGCTTCAAGTTCTAAGACATAAGCATATGAACCTCCTAGGTTAAGCTTTCAACTAAGAATACCAAGAGAACAAAGCAAAATTGGTGATAAAAGTAAATTGGAAAATTGTTTAAAATTACATGCTCTATCTGAATCATGAAAGTTTATTTTGGCCTAGACTGTCCCTTTAACACGGAGACAAGGTATATTACCATACATTACGATTTAAATTACTCGTTTTGTCAAAAGTGAGGATTATTCACTGATTTTATAACTGCCATTAAGTTTTAAACCTTTATATTTTTATTGATAAACAAGTTTTGAAACCTGGAAGTCAATTAATTGTATACATCCGGTTCTTGGCTTTATAAGGCTACCAGCAACCACTTGATAACCAGTCTTGATAAAGGCCTATCACGGGCCGAAACGCCTAGACCGACTGGTAAGCCTTATTCTTATATTCTTTTGATTTTAGTACGTTATTGCACTATGTTTATTTATTTCTTTTAAGTTGAGGACGTTTCATTCATCAATTCCAGACACTTAAGCACTCACTTCGTATGAGAAGCATTCTTTTTTTCCCATAGGTCTCAGTACCTGCTCCTATATCCTACTGAGTTACAAGTCACCTTGCTATCAGATTCCTTTCAATATTTTTTTGTGTATTTTTTTGTGTATTTTTTTGTGATTGACTATCTGTGCACCCCATTATTGTTCACATATTTTTTTATTTTTTTTTTACACTAATTTTTAATATAGGACATTTTTTTCACTGAGGATTTTTTCACTGAGGATTTTCATCACTATATTTTTTCACTATAGACTTGTTTTTCACTTGGATAGTTCTATACACTGAGGATTATCTGTCTTTGTATTGAGAATTGGAGTTAATTTGGACACTTCACACTACAGTATTTTTTTTTTTTTTCAGGACGGACTGAGCCACCACTTAACAGTTTTTTTTTTTGGATTAATTTTATGGGACACTCATTCACTATTTTCTATGACATCCACCATTAGCGGGGATTTTGCATCCCGCAGGGAGTTCTGCCTTTTTTTTTTCTTTGATTTCACATTATATTTTTTATTGCATTTTTTATTGCATTGTCTTTACTCTCTGTATTTTATTGATTATTGTACCAATTTTAGCATGGATCCATGATTTTTACTTTGTTGTATTAAAGTGATTTTAAGACTTTTATTTCACTGTTCATATATTCTATCATATCCCTTGCCTCCGGTTGGGTAGGCGCCTGGGGTCTCATCTATATTGTGCATTCCCCCTTCTGGTGGTTGCTAGGTACCATCATCCCCAGGCTTTTAGGGGTTCTTTAGTTGCCGCTGGTCCATATCTCCTTTATCCATATACCTTACCTAGTAGGTCCTAGCTGCCTCCTATACCTTCTACCATTTGCCATTCAGCTTATTTAGGACACTTATTTTACACATTTTCTAGTTTTTATTCTAGTTCTTTTCTTTATCACTCTCATCCACATTCATATACTAGCCTCTATATGGAATCCCTTGCCGCTATCCGGCAAGACATCCTTATAGATGTGAATACTAGCGGCAAACTAAAACATACATAAGTAGATGATGATGATACTTTGGACATACAATCTATATTCAAAGACTTAGAAAAATTATTAATTTCTGAAGTCAAATTCAAGGCAGAAATATCTTTTCTTAAAAAATGCCTTGAACTGGATATTATACCAAAGGGACTCATTACCCACAAGGAATGCGCTTTCCCTTTATCAGAATCTATCTCTGAGAAATGGAGATTAGTCCTCATTAATACATCTAGACAATTAATGAAGTTAATTATAGAATATAGGGAGTCCTTAGCTCTAGAAATGGACCGTGAGATAAAAGAAAACAAGGAAATTTTACTAAATCTAGAAAGCCTAGGACAGGAGTCCAAGGATATTACAGAAAAGAAGGACCATTTGGTCAAGAAAGTTAAAAAAGCAAGAGAGGAAGTGATACAAAAGAAAACTAGGAAACTTCAGAGAGAATTAGAAAATAAAGCTAGCAGGGAGGTTGACGAAAACACTGATAGGAATGCAGACACTAGTAATGCAATTACTGAGATCCAACCGACAGCTAACGCACCTAAATCTAACAGCGACCGTCAGAATCCCACACCTAACCAAGGACATAGGACAAACCACACTAGATGTGGGCAACACAAGAGAAGTGACTATGACTCACACAGTAACCCTAGGGATTATCACACACAACAATATAATAGAAGTAATTATACCCAACAACATTATTCCAAAAGAGACTATTGGACACGACCTGGAGATAACTATAATTACACCAGAAATCCCGACCACTGGGGATATGGTGGAAATAGGAACATGAGGTGGAGAGATGAATACTCACCAGATAGGAGAAGAGGGTCTGTAGCTTCAGGATGTGTGCCATTTATTAGTTTGTCAATCAGGGTGGTGGAGCATCCTACAAAATAATTGTTAAAGGCATTTGCTACATCTAAGGGGAGTTGCAGGTTTTGGTTATCCACATTGACAGTGGAGGGTTGGGAGTGGATTGGTGGATTTTGTAGGTTATTTATGAGTTTCCAAAATTTTCTAAGGTTACATATATTATTGTTCAGATTTTCACAGAAATATTGCGCCTTAGCCAATTTTGTTTGTTTAGTACATATATTTCGCCATTGTCTTTATACACAGTGATCATTCATAGAGCCAGTATGCTTGAACTTTGACCACAATGAATCCTGAAATTGGTACATTTGAATGAGGTCAGCTGTGATCCAATTCAAGTGTGCTCCTTTTACTCTCACCTTACGCAGCGGTGCATGTAAATTCCAAACTTGTAGGAGTTCAGACTGAAAGAATTCAACTGCAGAGTCTAGATCTGGGATTAGGTTTAATCTGTGCCAGGGGAGGTTCTTGATGTCATTTAGAAATGATTGAAGATTACATTTTTTGAAGGACCTGGTGATTTTAACCTTGGGAGAGGATTTAGTAGCCTTTATTTTGCGCACACAGTACACTAAGCAGTGGTCACTGAAATTGTTAGGGAGAACACCTGCCTCTCGGGAGAAGTGGAGAGAATCCAGTCGAGCAGGGTATGATTATGGCTTTTGATGTTTATGCGAGTTGGGGAGGAGATTAATTGCGTTAGCTGCAAAGATTTAAACAGCGAGCGACAACTGTTATTTTTTGGATTCAGCCAATCGATGTTAAAATCTTCAAAAACCAAAATTTCACTTTTTGGGTTTTGAGTTATGGATTCACTAAGGAGCTGTGCTATGTCCGAAATGGAATGCACAGGGGAGCTTGGTGGGCGGTAGATTCCTGCAACAATGATTGATTTACTGCACTGGATCTCAATTTTGCCAGAAAGGAAATCAAAGATGGCAGGAGAGCTAGATTTTTGTATGGGGGTAAACTTTGTGTAGTTGTCAACATAAATTACAATGCCGCCTCCTCTCTTTGCTCTGTCAATTCTATGGCATGAATACCCATGTATTGCAATGGCAGAGTCAGGTATTTTTGCAGTTAGCCATGATTCAGAGATAACAATTATTTTTGGCTTGTATTGTAAACACCAAGCTTGCAGTGCATCGATTTGTGGAAATAAGCTGCGTATATTACAGTGCACAAAGGAGAGGCCTTTTTTAGCTGGAAGGCTAGGAATGGAATTTGCTGGGGGACCAGGGTTAGACTCTACATCATTTGCAAGGGCAAGTAGCATAAGGAATAGGAATTTGGACATAGTTTTTGTTTGGCTATATAGTGAATGGTATACTTTATAATTTTGTGAGGTGGGGGTAGGAGGGTTATCTTTTATAACTCTCCACCAGCACTCAGCAGTTAAGTTACAGCAACAGAGCAGGCCATGGTGTATGATAATTTGTTTTCCAGTTTGAGGTGGGTGATTATGGCGGTAATGAAGTGAACAAAATTGGAGTGAGAAAACGGTTATCACGAATATCAGTATGGTCATATTTTGATACATGTTAGTGCTATGAGGTGTGTAGGTGAAAATAAATAAAAAATAGTACAATATAAAAAATAAATATATATATGTATATACATACACACACACATATATATATATATATATATATATATATATACACATACACATATATATTCACACACTATTGATGTGGGATATATAGCTATTTGTAGGGAGAGAGGGTATGTATTCTAAAGGGTTAAGTGAATGGAAGGATGTGCTGATTAGTGTTTGCAGCTGTCAGTTTAGGAAAATGAAAGGTGTTTGGGAGACTATCTATAAATGGGGGAATGAACCTGGGGTGGGTGGGGTGAGGGGCAGGGTGGGAGGGTAACTATCTTCCTTTAGCTACCTGATGCAGAGAGCAGTGTCAGCTGAAAATGTGGGTCTGTGAATGTTCTTTAAAGACTTGTTGTAAGTATACTTTAAGTCAGCTGGGGGAAAGAAAAATTAGTGTTAGATTGGTCTGCAAAAAAAGTTAAGGGAGGGTGCTAGGGGTCATACAGGCAAAAAAACACAGGGAAAGATCACAATGAGGAATTACATTGAACAATCCAACGAATCCCCAAGGGATCCAACTATAAGAGAAGATAGGAGGACCCAACCACACAAGAGAAGAACGGAAACGTGGATTAATCATCACAACTCCAGAACTGATGGAGTTGAGTCACCTTCTTTTTTAGGGCGCAATCCCACCTACAACAAAGAGAGATTTCCGATACAGCAAATGAATGTAGAATGGGAAGAACCAACGACATCAAGAATAGGAAGAAGACCCATAGAGGAAGCAGAGGAGGGACCAAAATAAAGAAAATTTCAAACCCAGACGTTAAAGACAAAGAAGATACAAAGGGATCTGATGGCATCTTCAATTTAAGCTCCCACAAATTGACCAAGGAAGAAACCTCCATTCTTAAATTTGGGCTATCTTTTGCCCCCAGTAGAAGCCTGGAAAAATATCAAACCTTTGTGAACACAAAGGAGTTTGTCAGGAAGCTTACTCTGAAAAGATTTTTTTCTAAATCCCCATCAGATAGACCAGGTTGGACAACAAGAGGACATACGGATACAGAAGGGACAGATATCTATGCTCACACGAATCTGAAACCAAAATCAGGTTTCTACCCAACCCACAGTAAGGGTGCAGCAATTGAGGCTTTCGAAACTATTGTCTGTAAGGAAATAAGAGACTTACAGCCTAAAAAATTGAGGATCAAAAACCATAATCTCACTGACCAACAGATCAAAACGATCAAACAGCTTGATAGAAATTATGATATAATAATCAAGCCAGCGGACAAGGGAGGAGGGATTGTAATCATGAACGAGAACGACTACAGACGTGAAAATGAAAGAATCCTTGGAGAAAAAAACACCTATCTAAAATTACTATCTAACCCAGTAGAAGTCTATAGGAAAGAGTTCTCACAGATTCTGAATGAGGCAAAGAGATTGGGGATTTTAAATGAAAAGGAATTTAGCTATATTAATATAAGCTATCATATCACCCCGGTTACAGCAAAAAGAATGTAGCAAAAGAATGTTTTGGTACCACTTACCAAAAATCCACAAATCGCTTCAGAATCCACCAGGGAGACCAATAATTTCTGGTATTGGCTTCCTGAGTAGTAATCTATCTGAATATGTGGATTTAAATCTACAGAAATATGTCAAACAGCTTCCTTCATATCTTAAAGACTCGACCCAGGTATTAAATCTGTTAGAACAAATAACCTGGGAAGATGGCTTCATTCTGGCAACATGAGATGTTACATCCTTGTACACCAGTATCCCACACCAACAAGGGATAGAAGCGGTGGAATTCTTTCTTGGGAAAGACCCCAAAGTCCTTACGAACCAGATGGAATTCATTCTGGAGAGTATTAGATACATTTTGGATCATAAATATTTTTATAACAACGGAACCTACTACAAACAGATCTGTGGCATGGCGATGGGGACCAGGTTTGCGCCTAGTTATGCGAACCTCTACATGGGGAAATGGGAACGCATATTTTGGGATTCCTGCCCGGCTAGCGCAGACCTGGCAACATGCGATGTTACATCCTTGTATACCAGCATCCCACAACAACAAGGGATAGAAGCGGTGGAATTCTTTCTTGGGAAAGACCCTGAAGTCCTTACGAACCAGATGGAATTCATTCTGGAGAGTATTAGATACATTTTGGATCATAATTATTTTTGTAACAACGGAACCTACTACAAACAGATCTATGGCACTGCGATGGGGACCAGGTCCGCGCCTAGTTATGCAAACCTCTACATGGGGAAATGGGAATGCATTTTTTGGGATTCCTGTCTGGCTAGCGCGGACCTGGTCCTCTACCGCCGTTATATTGACGACATTCTGATTATATGGAAGGGGACGAAGACAGATTTAGATTTCACGATTGAAATCATGAACCGCAATTGGAAATTCACTTACGAGTCAAGTACCACCGAAATAGTCTTCCTGGATCTTAAGATAATGGTAAATGAAGGGAAAATATAAACATTTACACATTTTAAAGCTGTGGACAGTTATAACTATATCCACAAGACCAGTTGCCACCATGAGAACTGGAAGAACAACATACCGAAAGGACAGTTACTAAGGATGAGGAAGAACTGCTCTACCCAAGAGAGATGGGAAGAACAGTCTCAAGTGATAAAAACTAAATTCTTAGAAAGAGGCTACTCCGACACAATGTTGGAACAGAAAATTCTGGAAGTGGGTAAAATAGAACAAACTGAGCTGACTAAATACAGAAACAAAATAAGAAGATCTGAGGAAGAATTAAATGGGTTTCTCGACATCCCAATGATCACTGAATTCAGTGCGAACAAAAACATTATTGAAAACATCTTTAATAAACATTGGGCAATCATTAAAGAGGATGAGTTAATTGGGGAGAGACTACCTTCAAAACCCAGGTTCATCTATAGAAAAACCAGAAATCTGAAAAGTATGGTAGCACCAAGCACGCAAAAGATGAAAACGACTGGAGTAACAGACGTGTTTGGAAAAAAGATTAAAGGGTTTTTTCCTTGCCCATCTTGTAAGGCAGGTAAATGTGGAATCAAATCTTCAACATTTAAATGTCATAACACTGGAGAAATACATAGGATCCACAATATGATCAGATGCCATGACAAGGGTGTTATATACATGTTACAATGTTCATGTGGACTACAATATGTGGGCCAGACGTCACGAGCCCTCAGAGACAGGATACGTGAGCATTTACTATCAATTGAAAAATCTATCATGGAAACACCCTTGTACAAACATTTTTTAATAAAGCATAAAGGAGACATAAGAGATCTTAGGTTTATAGGTATCCAGAAGGTCAACAAAAGGTGGAGAGGAGGCGATTTTGAGAAAATGTTACTGACAACTGAGTCCAAATAGATCTTCAATCTCGATTGCCTTCGCCCTAAGGGACTAAATAATAGAGAAGATCTCTCCCACCTCCTTAATATGACTTAAAAATGGGGTTTTATGCCCGGTTGAAACACCTGATCCTCCAGCAACCAGTCTCACTCCACATCTATGAGTCTTTTAGAGACTACCCAGTATACTAATACACTGTTTGTAATTATTTCTAATTTCATCATAGTGACTTTAACTCCACACCAGAATCTTCAGCTCAGTCACCCATATCTTCCACAAGGGGTTTATATTTGTTTACCATATCTTAAAGATAGGACTTAATAAATCTTAAGCTCCTCTAGCGTTATGGTACCTCTCCCTAGCTATGTACCCCAATAACTGTAGGTTATATTCCTATTCCAGGTAGTACTGGATCATTTCTATAAGCGATGCAGGCCATTTTTATGGCCCTTTCTTATCCTAGTTTTGACTGTGATTCACATATTACTCATACCTTGGTTAATGTTGCAGATGTCCTTTAGTTCCATACACCATTGGTGGGCTACTACTATCCAACACCACATTGAGTCTGTTCCCCTAGCCATATCACCAATGAATGATATGTTATTGTATTTCACTCAGATATTGACCACTATATCTATATGTTACCCAAGTCCCTGTATCAGTCCACTCCTCCCTCTTCATTAGGTACTTTCTAGATTCTTTAGAGTATTTTTTAGATTGATTGTTTGAACTCTATCAGTCCATATTGACTATCAGTCGGTGACAATGATGACTAGGTTCACCGTTATATTTGAGGTAAAATTTGACACTACTCCTAAGTCTGAATTAATCAGGCGCTGAAGGAATTGCTTCTGGATTAATTACTTCAATTGTAGCATGACACTGATGCTAAGTCGGTATTGTGAGAATAGGTGGCGCAAATGAATGTTATTCCCCTATGTATAGTGTATTGTATTGGTTCAGTTTTGTTGTTTACTGATGATTCAATTTCCTAAATTCAATTTTGTAAGTTTAGCGAGTATCGCTATGAATGCTATATGGCGCAAATGGATGCTATTCCTCAATGTGTAATGTATTGTGTTAATTTCAATATAGTAAGTTTAGCGTGTCGCTATGTCTTAATTTTAAATTTTTGTTCTTGTATATGCTCCGCTTGTATCGCTATATGACAAATTTAAAATTAAGACATAGCGACACGCTAAACTTACTATATTGAAATTAACACAATACATTACACATTGAGGAATAGCATCCATTTGCGCCATATAGCATTCATAGCGATACTCGCTAAACTTACAAAATTGAATTTAGGAAATTGAATCATCAGTAAGCAACAAAACCGAACCAATACAATTCACTATACATAGGGGAATAGCATTCATTTGCTATTATTCTCACAATACCATATTTCTAAAAAACATTGGGATAAAGTTTTTTCAAAGGTGTGCTAAAATTCCCCATCCTAACTTACAGTCTAAACATATCCTCACTGATGCTAAGTCCTTAGGACGACACTTCCTAAGACTGATTATAACCTACACGGCTGTCAATATCTAAGGATATATCACTATCTTATAGTAACATTTGCAATGAGTATAAAAATGTTGATAGTTCTTACCCAGATAATTATGGGACACACTGACACTACCGTTACCATAGCTGCCATTTCTAAAACGGCTTATATATACATATATATTTTGATCTTTATCCCACTATTAGAGGGACCGTATTGACCTCTCTCCCCTGATAATGTTACCCGCTTTTTAATCTGTTTTCATAATTGTTCACATTAACGTGGAATTAGAGAGCCTCAATTATCCACACATCAGTGAGCCGGTTCTTAACCGCTTTGTTTCATTCACACTCCCCTAGAGAATTGGTTCTTCACTTAAACCTAGCGGTTTAAGTTTCTAAGGATATAGCCATATATTTATCCACCCATATGTGGCTACAAAATTATATATAAAATGATATATTTATACACTTAAAATAAGGACCAAGCATCGAGGTTAAGAGTGTTCATGTAATGAACAAACCCATCATGACGTTTAAATTTCGTAGGACCTAGCCATCAGATATACAAATAATCTTAAATTGATTATTCTAAGTAGCTATGCATATTTAGTATGACCTCTTCCTTCTTGTATTTGATCCCTATAGATATCTCAAACATAGTTTTTCCTTTTCATTCCACCTCTAGCAAAGTGGTCACTATATGTTTTCAGATCATCTATTCCCTACATTGACGATTATGCATTTATCTCTCACAATTTATAGACTGACAATGATGCTCTAACATATAGGGTTCTGGCATTGGAATACATTCCAAACTATATCATCCAATCACATCCAGAGAAGCATACACTCCCATTCAAGTACGATGCGAGCAGTACTTAGAGATTGGCCAATCCTATGACCAGGTTCATCTCACACCCTCATTACAAGCATAGACGCCTATCGTAACGTCACAACCAATCAGCTAGCTCAAATTACGGACCTGAAACAAAGTTCGATTTACTATTCTAATCATAACATTTTGGCCTCGGGTTTTACCAATCTTCAAAATTCTCTATATAACTATGTAGTTATTGTTATATACACTGAGTATGATTATAGATTGAACTATTATGTTATATTCCCTGACCGGAAGTGACGTCACACTTAACACGGAGACAAGGTATATTACCATACATTACGATTTAAATTACTCGTTTTGTCAAAAGTGAGGATTATTCACTGATTTTATAACTGCCATTAAGTTTTAAACCTTTATATTATTATTGATAAACAAGTTTCTCTTGTTAAGTGTATCCAGTCCACGGATCATCCATTACTTATGGGATATTAACTCCTCCCCAACAGGAAGTGCAAGAGGATTCACCCAGCAGAGCTGCTATATAGCTCCTCCCCTAACTGCCATTACCAGTCATTCTCTTGCACCCAACGTATAGATAGGATGTGTGAGAGGACTGTGGTGATTATACTTAGTTTCATACCTTCAATCAAAAGTTTGTTATTTTATAATAGCACCGGAGTGTGTTATTCCTTCTCTGGTAGAATTTGAAGAAGAATCTACCTGAGTTTTTCTATGATTTTAGCCGGAGTAGTTAAGATCATATTGCTGTTTCTCGGCCATCTGAGGAGAGGTAAACTTCAGATCAGGGGACAGCGGGCAGATTAATCTGCAAAGAGGTATGTAGCAGCTTATTATTTTCTGACAATGGAATTGATGAGAAAATTCTGCCATACCGATATAATGTAAACTCAGCCTTAAATGCAGTAGCAGCAACTGGTATCAGGCTGTCATGTATGTATATTTTACACTTCAGTATTCTGGGGAATGGCACTTCACTGGAATTATACTGTATGCATAAAACTTTAGCCTAATTTGCAGGGACTAGCAACAGGCTTTTTAATAACACTCAATTTATTAATGTTAAACGTTTTTTGCTGGCATGTAAAATCGTTTAATTTTCTGAGGTACTGGGTGAAAAAATGTTTTGGGCACTATTTTTTTCCACTTGGCAGTCGTTTTATTTAATTTATGACAGTTTACTGATCTCTCTCACTGTTATGTGTGAGGGGGAGGGGCCTTTTTTGGTGCTTTTGCTACGCATCAAAAAATTCAGTCAGAAGTTTATTGTCTTCCCTGCATGATCCGGTTCATCTCTACAGAACTCAGGGGTCTTCAAAACTTGTTTTGAGGGAGGTAATCACTCACAGCAGAGCTGTGAGATTGTAGTTGACTGTGATAAAAAAAACGTTTATTTCTGTATTTTTTTTTTTTTTTTTTCTGCTATCAGGGTTAGTTATCCTTTGCTAATGGGAGCAATCCTTTGCTAAAATTGTGTTTTTTACAAAGATTTGATGCTATAACTTTTCAGTTTATTAATTTTCAACTGTCATAACTTTTTCTGTGCTTCTTATAGGCACAGTACGTTTTCATATTATAGTAAATTACTTGAAAAGTATTTCCAAGTTGCTAGTTTATTTGCTAGTGTGTTAAACATGTCTGATTCAGAGGAAGATATCTGTGCTATATGTGCTAAAGCCAAAGTGGAGCCCAATAGAAATTTATGTACTAACTGTATTGATGCTACTTTAAATAAAAGTCAATCTGTACAAATTGAACATATTTCACCAAACAACGAGGGGAGAGTTATGCCGACTAACTCGCCTCACGTGTCAGTACCTGCATCTCCCGCTCGGGAGGTGCGTGATATTGTAGGGCCGAGTACATCTGGGCGGCCATTACAAATCACATTACAGGATATGGCTACTGTTATGACTGAAGTTTTGGCTAAATTACCAGAACTAAGAGGTAAGCGTGATCACTCTGGGGTGAGAACAGAGTGCGCTGATAATATTAGGGCCATGTCAGACACTGCGTCACAATTTGCAGAACATGAGGACGGAGAGCTTCATTCTGCGGGTGACGGTTCTGATCCAAACAAACTGGATTCAGATATTTCAAATTTTAAATTTAAGCTGGAAAACCTCCGTGTATTACTAGGGGAGGTGTTAGCGGCTCTGAATGATTGTAACACAGTTGCAATACCAGAGAAAATGTGTAGGTTGGATAAATATTTTGCGGTACCGGCGAGTACTGACGTTTTTCCTATACCTAAGAGACTTACTGAAATTGTTACTAAGGAGTGGGATAGACCCGGTGTGCCGTTCTCACCCCCTCCGATATTTAGAAAGATGTTTCCAATAGACGCCACCACACGGGACTTATGGCAAACGGTCCCTAAGGTGGAGGGAGCAGTTTCTACTTTAGCTAAGCGTACCACTATCCCGGTGGAGGATAGCTGTGCCTTTTCAGATCCAATGGATAAAAAGTTAGAGGGTTACCTTAAGAAAATGTTTGTTCAACAAGGTTTTATATTGCAACCTCTTGCATGCATTGCGCCTGTCACGGCTGCAGCAGCATTTTGGTTTGAGTCTCTGGAAGAGACACTTGAATCAGCTCCATTAGATGAGATTACACACAAGCTTAAAGCCCTTAAGTTAGCTAACTCATTTATTTCAGATGCCGTAGTACATTTAACTAAACTTACGGCTAAGAATTCCGGATTCGCCATTCAGGCACGCAGAGCACTGTGGCTAAAATCCTGGTCAGCTGACGTTACTTCTAAATCTAAATTGCTTAATATACCTTTCAAAGGGCAGACCTTATTCGGGCCCGGGTTGAAAGAAATTATCGCTGACATTACAGGAGGTAAAGGCCATGCCCTGCCTCAAGACAGAGCCAAACCTAAGGCTAGACAGTCTAATTTTCGTTCCTTTCGTAATTTCAAAGCAGGAGCAGCATCAACTTCCTCTGCACCAAAACAGGAAGGAGCTGTTGCTCGCTACAAACAAGGCTGGAGACCTAACCAGTCCTGGAACAAGGGCAAGCAGGCCAGGAAACCTGCTGCTGCCCCTAAGACAGCATGAATCGAGGGCCCCCGATCCGGGAACGGATCTAGTGGGGGGCAGACTTTCTCTCTTCGCCCAGGCTTGGGCAAGAGATGTCCAGGATCCCTGGGCGTTAGAGATCATATCTCAGGGATACCTTCTAGACTTCAAATTCTCTCCCCCAAGAGGGAGATTTCATCTGTCAAGGTTGTCAACAAACCAAATAAAGAAAGAGGCGTTTCTACGCTGCGTACAAGATCTTTTATTAATGGGAGTGATCCATCCGGTTCCGCGGTCGGAACAAGGACAAGGGTTTTACTCAAATCTGTTTGTGGTTCCCAAAAAAGAGGGAACTTTCAGGCCAATCTTGGATTTAAAGATCCTAAACAAATTCCTAAGAGTTCCATCGTTCAAAATGGAAACTATTCGGACAATTTTACCCATGATCCAAAAGGGTCAGTACATGACCACAGTGGATTTAAAGGATGCTTACCTTCACATACCGATTCACAAAGATCATTACCGGTATCTAAGGTTTGCCTTTCTAGACAGGCATTACCAGTTTGTAGCTCTTCCATTCGGATTGGCTACGGCTCCGAGAATCTTCACAAAGGTTCTGGGTGCTCTTCTGGCGGTACTAAGACCGCGAGGAATTGCGGTAGCTCCGTACCTAGACGACATTCTGATACAAGCTTCAAGCTTTCAAACTGCCAAGTCTCATACAGAGTTAGTACTGGCATTTCTAAGGTCGCATGGATGGAAGGTGAACGAAAAGAAGAGTTCTCTCTTTCCACTCACAAGAGTTCCCTTCTTGGGGACTCTTATAGATTCTGTAGAAATGAAGATTTACCTGACAGAAGACAGGTTAACAAAGCTTCAAAATGCATGCCGTGTCCTTCATTCCATTCAACACCCGTCAGTAGCTCAATGCATGGAGGTGATCGGCTTAATGGTAGTAGCAATGGACATAGTACCCTTTGCACGCCTACATCTCAGACCGCTGCAATTGTGCATGCTAAGTCAGTGGAATGGGGATTACTCAGACTTGTCCCCTACTCTGAATCTGGATCAAGAGACCAGAAATTCTCTTCTATGGTGGCTTTCTCGGCCACATCTGTCCAGGGGGATGCCATTCAACAGGCCGGACTGGACAATTGTAACAACAGACGCCAGCCTACTAGGTTGGGGCGCTGTCTGGAATTCTCTGAAGGCTCAGGGACAATGGAATCAGGAGGAGAGTCTCCTACCAATAAACATTCTAGAATTGAGAGCAGTTCTCAATGCCCTTCTGGCTTGGCCCCAGTTAACAACTCGGGGGTTCATCAGGTTTCAGTCGGACAACATCACGACTGTAGCTTACATCAACCATCAGGGAGGGACAAGAAGCTCCCTAGCAATGATGGAAGCATCAAAGATAATTTGCTGGGCAGAGTCTCACTCTTGCCACCTGTCAGCAATCCACATCCCGGGAGTGGAGAACTGGGAGGCGGATTTCTTAAGTCGTCAGACTTTTCATCCGGGGGAGTGGGAACTTCATCCGGAGGTCTTTGCCCAAATACTTCGACGTTGGGGCAAACCAGAGATAGATCTCATGGCGTCTCGACAGAACGCCAAGCTTCCTCGTTACGGGTCCAGATCCAGGGATCCGGGAG
Organism: Bombina bombina; assembly: GCF_027579735.1. NCBI lineage: Eukaryota > Metazoa > Chordata > Amphibia > Anura > Bombinatoridae > Bombina > Bombina bombina. The sequence continues at coordinate 549,981,225 of NC_069501.1, read as the reverse complement.
CGGTTCTGATAGATGCTTTGACAGCACCTTGGACCTTCGGGATGGCTTATGTGTTTCCACCCTTCCCGATGCTTCCTCGATTGATTGCCAGAATCAAACAGGAGAGAGCATCAGTGATTCTAATAGCGCCTGCATGGCCACGCAGGACTTGGTATGCAGATCTAGTGGACATGTCATCCTGTCCACCTTGGTTGCTACCTCTGAAACAGGACCTTCTGATCCAGGGTCCCTTCAAACATCAAAATCTAATTTCTCTGAAGCTGACTGCTTGGAAATTGAACGCTTGATTTTATCAAAACGTGGTTTTTCTGAGTCAGTTATTGATACCTTAATACAGGCTAGGAAGCCTGTTACCAGAAAGATTTACCATAAGATATGGCGCAAATACTTATATTGGTGCGAATCCAAGAGTTACTCATGGAGTAAGGTTAGGATTCCGAGGATATTGTCTTTTCTACAAGAAGGTTTAGAAAAGGGTTTATCCGCTAGTTCCTTAAAGGGACAGATTTCAGCTCTGTCCATTCTTTTACACAAACGTCTGTCAGAAGTTCCGGACGTTCAAGCTTTTTGTCAGGCTTTAGCTAGGATCAAGCCTGTGTTTAAAACTGTTGCTCCACCATGGAGTTTGAACTTAGTTCTTAATGTTTTACAGGGGGTTCCGTTTGAACCCCTTCATTCCATTGATATCAAGTTGTTATCTTGGAAAGTTCTGTTTTTAATGGCGATTTCCTCGGCTCGAAGAGTCTCTGAGTTATCTGCCTTACATTGTGATTCTCCTTATCTGATTTTTCATTCAGACAAGGTAGTTCTGCGTACTAAACCTGGGTTCCTACCTAAGGTGGTCACTAACAGGAATATCAATCAAGAGATTGTGGTTCCATCTTTGTGTCCTAATCCTTCTTCGAAAAAGGAACGTCTGCTACACAATCTAGATGTAGTCCGTGCCCTGAAATTTTATCTACAGGCAACTAAGGATTTTCGACAAACGTCTTCCCTGTTTGTCGTTTATTCTGGTCAGAGGAGAGGTCAAAAAGCTTCGGCTACCTCTCTCTCCTTTTGGCTTCGTAGCATAATACGGTTAGCCTATGAGACTGCTGGACAGCAGCCTCCTGAAAGAATTACAGCACATTCTACTAGAGCTGTGGCTTCCACTTGGGCCTTTAAGAATGAGGCTTCTGTTGAACAGATTTGCAAGGCTGCAACTTGGTCTTCTCTTCATACTTTTTCCAAATTTTACAAATTTGACACTTTTGCTTCTTCGGAGGCTGTTTTTGGGAGAAAGGTTCTTCAGGCAGTGGTTCCTTCCGTATAAAGAGCCTGCCTGTCCCTCCCGTCATCCGTGTACTTTAGCTTTGGTATTGGTATCCCATAAGTAATGGATGATCCGTGGACTGGATACACTTAACAAGAGAAAACATAATTTATGCTTACCTGATAAATTTATTTCTCTTGTAGTGTATCCAGTCCACGGCCCGCCCTGTCACTTTAAGGCAGGTAATTTTTCCATTAAACTACAGTCACCACTGCACCCTATGGTTTTCCTTTCTCTGCATGTTTTCGGTCGAATGACTGGTAATGGCAGTTAGGGGAGGAGCTATATAGCAGCTCTGCTGGGTGAATCCTCTTGCACTTCCTGTTGGGGAGGAGTTAATATCCCATAAGTAATGGATGATCCGTGGACTGGATACACTACAAGAGAAATAAATTTATCAGGTAAGCATAAATTATGTTTTTGAAACCCGGAAGTCAATTAATTTTATACATCCGGTTCTTGGCTTTATAAGGCTACCAGCAACCATTTGATAACCAGTCTTGAGACTTATTGTTATATTCTTTTGATTTTAGTACGTTATTTTGCTATGTTTATTTCTTTCTTTTAGGTTGAGGACGTTCCATTCATCAATTCCAGACACTTAGGCACTCACTTCGTATGAGAAGCATTCTTTTTTTCCCATAGGTCTCAGTACCTGCTCCTATATCCTACTGAGTTACAAGTCACCTTGCTATCAGATTCCTTTCAATATTTTTTTGTGTATTGTTTTGTGAGTTTTGTGATTGACTATCTGTGCACCCCATTATTGTTCACATATTTTTTTTTTTTACACTAATTTTTAATATAGGATATTTTTTTCACTGAGGATTTTCATCACTATATTTTTTCACTATAGACTTGTTTTTCACTTGGATAGTTCTATACACTGAGGATTATCTGTCTTTGTATTGAGAATTGGAGTTAATTTGGACACTTCACACTACAGCATATTTTTTTTTCAGGACGGACTGAGCCACCACTTAACAGTTTATTTTTTAGGATAATTTTATGGGACACTCATTCACTATTTTCTATGACATCCACCATTAGCGGGGATTTTGCATCCCGCAGGGAGTTCTGCCTTTTTTTTTTCTTTGATTGTCTAAACCTTTATATTGCTTTGATTTCACATTATATTTTTATTGCATTGTCTTTATTCTCTGTATTTTATTGATTATTGTACCAATTTTAGCATGGATCCATGATTTTTACCTTGTTGTATTAAAGTGATTTTAAGACTTTTATTTCTCTGTTCATATATTCTGTCATATCCCTTGCCTCCGGTTGGGTAGGCGCCTGGGGTCTCATCTATATTGTGTAATCCACCAGGAAGGCCCATTGTAGCCGGTGTTGATTCTATCCTTTCCCATATTGTGATTGTATTGGATTCTATAGCCTTGTGTGACTTTGTCTAATTCTTATCTTAAGGATACAGGGGATTTTTTAATAAGTTGCGCAACCTAAGTTTGACAAGAAATAACTGTATATTGTACACTATGGACGTTATTAGTCTGTATACTGATATTAGACATGAAAGCGGTATTGCAGCAGATACTAAGACACTACATAACTGCAAGGAGTATACAACTGAACAAAAGTAATTTTTTGAGGAGTTATTAAGATTAGTTCTCTATCAGAATTATTTCCTCTTCCAAGATTCTTTTTACCCTCAGCTACAGGGAACTGCCATGGGTTCCAATGTCGCCCCCACATATGCAAACATCTACATGAATGCATATGAAGAAAAGTTTGTCTATGAAAATAAGTTGTTCTTTAAACATTGATGATGTATTTGGTGGGTGGTATGGCGACATTGTAATTCTGAAAGAATTTGTACAAGATCTGACTAGTAGCACTGATTCAATTATATTCACATTGTGTGCGAGTGAGGTTAACATTAATTTCCTGGATACTATGGTGTATCTTAGGGATGGAAACTTGTCCACAGACCTTTATGTGAAACCCACAGAAAGGAATAGTCTGTCACATTTCCAAAGTTTCCATCCCAAGAATACTTTGAGATCTTTACCACGTAGCCAATTTATGAAGGTTAAACGCATAGTATCCGATGAGGAGGTTCAGTCAAGAAGATAGGAGGAAATGGCTAATAAATTTCAGAGTAGAGGTTACCCCACTAATTCGATATCGAAAGAGTTGATTAATGTACAGTCCCCTATTGTTCCAAAGCAAAAAAAGAAAAAAGGTAAAGATAATCGTGTGATCGTGGTTATGGATCACAGTGACCATAGTCAGGAGATTATGAAAATTATGAAGAAACTTTGGTCTATCCTTAAGATGTGTCACCCTGAAATTATAGAATTTGGCCAACCACCAATGCCGGCATATAAGAGGAGGCACAATCTAAGAGATGAGTTGGTTCACACTGATTTAGGCAGTAACAAGGGGGCTAAACAGAGTTATTTAACCTACAAAAGCAATGGCTGCTTTCCTTGCCTTAACTGTGGTAACTGCAACTACCTTTTGTAATGATCAGCAATTCGATTGCTGTTTCTTTAGTCTGATTATGAGTATTCTCTGATAAATAGTTTGTATGTATCATGTGATTAAGTCTGTCTGCTAGTGAGGAGACAGAGTCTTAATCACCTGGTATAATGTAGCCCGGAATATTCACCTCAAAATTATAAGTAGTAAGATCAGGTGAATTATGTCTGGGTCAAGAGATAAGTTTGTACTATGCAAACTCTTAGATAATAACTAGCAGTTTATATAGGTTTGTGACAGATAAGTGAGGTCCCCTTTAAGGTAAGACTGTGCCTTTAAATAATACACCTTGCGGTAAAGATAAGTTCACAGTCTTAACGGCAATGCTAATACTTGTATACGGAACCTGGCTCTAGCAGCTGTGTGCGTGCAGCCTCTCTGATCCTCTCCGCAGATTGCGGGCTGTGTCTGTTAGACTGGAAGTTGTTAGAGCGGCGTGTGTGCTGCAGCTATTCCGGAACAAGTAGACAGGAATTATTAGGTGCAGCGTAACACGCTGTTAGTGAAAAGACTTCTGAAATCCTTTCGGGGAAATGAGTTCCGCTTGCTTGGCAACAGGTGACTTCTGCCTTAGATGAGAAGTAGCTTCAGTTGAGGGAGACAGAGCTAATCACAGAACAAGTGATACTCTGTTTTGAACTAGTAACAAGAAAGGCTTGAGAGTGAGTGGGTATCAACCTTCAATAAACCAGCAAAGGTTTATGGGAATAGAAAGCTTTTAAAGGAAAAGAGAGCCTGATAATTTATTCTTAAGGTGGTATGTGAGATGTAACAACATAAGTTAAGGTGGAACTGAGGAGTTCATGACACCTTTGTTCACCCCCAGACTGGTAAAAAGTATGCCATTAGGGGTTATTTTATGTGTGACACTACTTTTGCAATTTATCTGATTAAAAGTCCTTGTGGGAAGGTCTATATTGGAGGGTTTCCCCCCTTTTGGAACAGAGTGCTCAACTCCTGAATGATGCAGATATCTTCTTTTCTGCATTAACTTCCATATTTGGGACTTCTGGTCGCACTTCTGCTGCAGAGTTCTCTCTTTTGGATCTTCGCCAGAGCAATAGATCTGTGGCACAATACGCCATCGAATTTCGCAAGTTAGCACATGAGACCAGTTGGGATTGCAGTGCTCTCAAGGCGGCCTTCCGGAGAGGCCTGCATGAGCGCATCAAGGATGAGCTCACTTATCGTGATGTTCCATCTTCCCTGGATTATTTTATAGCACTCTGTATCAGTCTGGATTCTCGCTTTCAGGAGAGACAAGATGAGAGAGAGAGAGAACTCGCAGAATCCTTCCCTCTCGTCCACCCACCCGTCTAGCCACTAGGCTGTCCTCTACCCATCTAGCACCTCCAGTTACCTATGAAGAGGAACCCATGGATCTCTTTTCCCTTAAGTCCTCTGAATCTGAAAGACAGAGAAGAAGGAGGTTAAGACTGTGCTTCTATTGTGGTTCCAATCCTCATCAACTAAAGAATTGTGACATACTGCCGGGAAAAGCCAACGCTTAGAGGATAAAAATGGGGTACCTCTAAGTTGACTGGACTGAGGGACAGTTGGCCTCCTGGGGTAGATCCTGTTTTCACTCCTGCCTTACTAAGGTTACTCCGTTACATCACATCCCTATAGCCAGCCTTTTGACCCCTTCTATCCTTTACTCAGTATATGCAGAATTTATGGATGTTTTTGAAATGAAAGCAGCTGATGTGCTACCACCTCACTGCCCTTACGAATGTAAAATTGACCTCTTTCCTGGAGCCCCACTTCCTAAAGGAAGGACTTATCCACTGTCCAAAGCTGAAATCAAGGCCATGGAAGAATATATCCAAGAGAACTTAGCTAAAGGCTTTATTCACCCTTTCTCCTCTCCTGCTGGGGCTGGGTTCTTTTTTGTCGGTATCAACTACAGAGCCCTAAACAACATTACAATCAAGAACCGTTATCCTATTCCCTTGATCACTGAATTATATTATTTGCTCCAAAATACTTGCTAGTTTACAAAATGAGATCTTTGTGGGGCGTACAATCTCATTTGCATCTTCCCGAGACATGCCTTTTGGGCTGTGCAATGCCCCTTCGGTTTTTTAAGCATTCGTCAATGATGTCTTCCGTGACCTCCTTAATCGTACTGTCATTATCAATTTGGATGACATCCTCATATTCTCCACCACCCTGGAGGAGCATCATGAGCATGTGAAACAGGTGCTTCTTTGTCTCAGAAACAATTGTCTAGTAGCCAAGTTGGAAAAATGTAAATTTGATCAAGTCAGGATTAAATTCCTTGGATATATCATCTCCAAAGAAGGTTTTGCCATGGATCCCACTAAGCTAACAGCAGTTCTGGAATGGCCTCAACCCACCACATTGAAGGAGTTACAGAGATACTTTGGGTTTTCCAACTATTATTAAAAGTTTATAAAGAATTTGTCCAGAATCGTTGCTCCACTCACTGAGCTAATTAAACAAAGCAGAGACTGTAAAAAGTGGCCTCCAGTAGCCGTGGACGCTTTCTCTCATCTGAAAATGGCCTTTTGTATGGCCCCTGTGCTACGTTATCCTGACCCTGATTTACAGTTCACCTTAGAGGTTGATGCCTCTGAAATAGGGGCTGGTGCAGTCTTAACCCAAAGAGGCCTTTCAACCTCTAAATTGCATCCTGTAGCCTTTTTCTCTAAATGGTTCTCTCCTGCTGAGAGGAATTACGATGTGAGAAATTGTGAACTCTTAGCCTTCAAGATGGCCCTTACTGAATGGTGTCACAGGCTAGAGGGTACTCCCAATCCCATTCAGATCCTCACGCATTACAAAAACCTGACATACTTATAAACTGCTCATCAACTTAAAGGGACACTGAACCCAAATTTTTTCTTTTGTGATTAAGATAGAGCATGCAATTTTAAGCAACTTTCTAATTTACTCCTATTATCAAATTTTCTTCATTCTCTTGGTATCTTTATTTGAAATGCTAGAATGTAAGTTTAGATGTCGGCCCATTTTTGGTGAACAACCTGGATAGTTCTTGCTGATTGGTGGATAAATTCATCCACCAATAAAAAAAGTGCTGTCCAGAGTACTGAAACAAAAAAAGCTTAGATGCCCTCTTTTTCAAATAAAGATAGCAAGAGAACGAAGAAAAAATAACATTAGGAGTAAATTACAAAGTTGCTTAAAATTGCATGCTCTATTTAAATTGCAAAAGAAAAAAAATTGGGTTCAGTGTCCCTTTAATCCTCGACAGGCCAGGTGGGCCTTATTCTTTTCTCATTTTAACTTCATAATCTCTTACTTTCCTGGAACTAAGAATAAAAAGGCTGATGTGCTTTCCCATCAGTTTCCTCAGTCTACTGACTCTTCTGAAGCTCCTATCGAACACATCATTCGTCCCTCCTGTGTGGTTGCTCAGCTTAACACCTCTCTTCTTCAAAGACTGCATCGTGCCCAGTCAAGAAAACCCTCCGAAGCCCCTACGGCTCCTGAGATCCTTTTTTTTACCCGCAAACGTTCGCACTCCTGTGCTATCCTGGGCTCAAGACAGCAAGCTATCAGGTCATCCTGGTTTGACAAGAGCCTTTAAACTTCTCTCCCAACACGTTTGGTGGCCTACCATGAAGTCGGACTCTCAGGAATATGTCAAAGATTGTCAGACTTGTGCTGTTAATAAGATGCCCCAATTCTTACCTCATGGCCTACTCCAACTATTGTCCATTCCTAAACAACCATGGACACACATAGCCATGGATTGTGTTGTAGACCTCCCTCCTTCTGACCATCATATAGTCATCTGGGTTGTGGTGTATCGGTTCTCCAAACTTGCTCATTTTGTACCTTTACCTAAGTTACCTACAGCCCAAGAATTGTCGACTCTTTTCTGTTACACGTGGTACGGCTCAATGGTATACCCGTAAATATCGTCTCTGATAGAGGACCTCAATTTGTTTCTACTTTTTGGAGAAGCTTCTGCAAATTGCTTGGAACCACTGTTTCTTTTTCCTTTGGTTATCACCCCCAGACTAACGGGCAGACGGAGAGAATCAATCAGGAACGTGAAGCTTATCGTAGAGCATATGTCAATTGACAGCATACTAATTGGTCTGGGTTGTTGCCCCTAGCTGAACTGGCAGAGAACACTTATTGGCATTCTTCTCTACAATGTTCTTGTTTCCAGGCTGCAGCTGGTTATCAACCTCGTGTTTTTCCTCTTTCTGCTCAGTCTACAGGAGTTCCTACTGCAGAACGTCGCTTCACTGACTCACTTCCCATTGACAACGAATACGCTCATAGTTACACTCAACCGTCTCCAGATACAAGAGATTTGCCGATCATCATCGAGCTAATATTTGTGCCTTTTTTGCAGGTGATCATGTCTGGGTCTCTACGTCAACCTGGTCACAAATTAGGACCTCGGGTATATTGGTCTGTGAAAGACTGAGTGAATGTGCAAGGCCTTAGGCAAGGCCACTCTGTAAGCAACACGAGAAAGTCTGAGAACGTGCCTAAGGCCTTGCACATTCACTCAGTCTTTCACATCTTGTTGCTCAAACCCTACATCATGAATAGGTATACTTGACTCAGACATTCTACACCTCCACTCCTGATTCATGGTGAACCGGAGAATGAGGTTGCCAAAATCCTGGATTCCAGAATCAAGGGCAGGCAGCTCCAATACCTTATACACTGGAAGGGTTACTCTGTGGCAAAGCGTTCCTGGGTCCCTGCCCTTAATTTGCATGCTTTACCTTTGGTCTCCAGGTTCCATGCTGCTCACCTCTCGAAGCCGACTCTGGTTCCCAGAGGGAATCCTTGAGTGGGGGGCTCTGTCACGCCACTCATCTCTAGGACAGTGCTTTGCACACTTGCTGCCATGGAAGTAGGCTTCCTGCATCCAGAAATACAGGATCCAGCTGAAAATCAGTGTCAAGTGGAAGAGTGTAGGTGGGGTAGGAGAGCTCTGTGATCATTAGATTATTTGTTTTCCAAAATGATGCAAAATGACTGCTATATGATTTTCAACACTTTCAGGATACAGAACTTGTCAGCTCCTGAATCCCTTACGTAAAGGGTTAGGGCTAAATTGCACCAAATACAAAATAAATACATTAAAAAGAGAGAGAGAGAGAAATGGGACACATTCCACGCAAAGCTCCAAAAATGGACTAGACAAAATTATTGGCACCCTCAATTTAATATTTGGTAGCACACCCCTAGGAAAAAATAACTGAAATCACTTGCTTCCTGTAACCATCAATGAGTTTCTTACACCTCTTCACTAAAATTTTGGACCACTCTTCTTGCGCCAACTACTTCAGGTCTCTCAGATTGGAAAGGTTCCTTTTCTCAACTGCTGTTTTGAGATCTCTCCACAGGTGCTATATGGGATTAAGATCTGGACTCATTGATGGCCAATTCTGTACTCTGCAGCGCTTTGTCTTAAACCATTTCTGGGTGCTTTTTGACGTGTGCTTTGGGTCATTGTCCTGCTGTAAGACCCATGACCTCTGACGGAGAACCAACTTTCTGCCAAAGGGCCCTACATTGCACCACATAATTTTTTGTAGTCTTCAGATTTCATAATGCCATGCACACAGTCAAGACATCCAGTGCCTGAATCAGCAAAGCAACCCCAAAACATCAGTGAACCTCCACCATGTTTGACGGTAGGTACTGTATTCTTTTTTTTAAAAGCCTAATTTCTTTTTCTAAAAACAGTAGAATGATGGGCTTTATCAAAAAGCTGTAATTTTGTTTCGTCTGTCCACAGCAAATTCTCCCAAAAGGATTTTGGCTTCCTCAGGTAAGTTTTGGCAAACTCCAATCTGGCTTTTTTATGTTTCTGTGTCAGCAATGGGGCCCTCCTGGGTCTCCTACCATAGCGTCCCTTTTCATTTAGATGGTGACATATAGTGCAAACTGACACATTTGTACCCTGTGCCTGAAGGTCAGCTTGAATTTGTCTGGAAGTTGATCAAGGTTTTTTTATCCACCATTCAAACAATCCTTTGTTGCAATCTTTGATCAATTTTTCACTTTCGTCCACGTCCAGGGAGATTAGCTACAGTGCCGTGGGCTGTAAACTTCCTGACAATGTTACGCACAGTGGACACAGGAACATTAAGATATCTGGAGATGGACTTGTAACCTTGAGATTGTCCATGCTTTTCCACAATTTTTACTCTCAATCCTCAGACAATTCTTTGCTGCTCGTTCACTTCTCCATGCTCAGTGTGGCACACAGAGACACACAACAGAAAGGTTGAGTTAATTTTTCACCATTTTAACTGGTTGCCGGTGTGATTTCTATATTGTCAGCACAAAATTATGGCAACATCACAAACTTGGAATGCAATTATTTCTTACAATTTTGAGAAGGTGCCAAAAATTTGGCCCAGTCCATTTTTGGAGTTTTGCGTGGAATGTGTCCACTTTTTTGTGTCATACTAATACAAACAAAAGAAATAAACATGAGAATGCCTAAACATTTGAAATTGCAACAATTTTCTGGGCGAAGTAGTGCATTATCTGACTGAAATGCAGGGGTGGCAATATTTTTGGCCATCACTGTAGGTAGATAGATATACAATTCACAGGAACATTTTTAATCAATATTAATATACAATGTGTTTTAGTGTGTATGCACTGTAAATATTTTGCATTCCAATGTTGTTCTATGTATTTTTAAATAGATATTCCTATATACTGTATATCTATATATACCTATACCCAGGGGTGGAAAAATATCCCTATGGTTTACTAGTCAGGGGTTAAAAGCTACTTGCCCAGAGGGAAAAAGTTAGTCACTCTATGTTAAAGATAGGAATAAGTCAAAATTCTAAGTCGTCCGCTGCAATTTATAAGTCTAACTGGACCACTGGAAATATCAAGTCCTGCCTACATGTATACTGTGTATATATATATATATATATATATATATATATATATATATATATATATATATATAGCAATTCTTATTGAATGAAGGGCACTCTCAGGATTTTTGTGTACAAGTTTATCCTTTTATATGATTTTAATAATAAATAAGTGGTGTTGGGTGTATATTTTTTTAACTTTAGTTTGTATAAATGTGTTTGTATATATTGGTTGTTTTTTTCTTTTATTCTACAGATGTTGTTTGTCTTGAAGAAGGCTTATATGAAAGCCGAAACGTCGACTATGAAGATTTGTTGTTATTTGAAATAAATATCTTTTTTTGCAAATTCAAAAATCCTGAGAGTGCCCTTCATCCAATAAGAATTGCTCTATATGTTCCGCAAAGGACTGCACCCAGGTGTGTGATAGATAATCAAGGTTGGAGTGCTGGAACACCTGATATCTCTAATATATATATATATATATATATATATATATATAAATATAAATATATATATATATATGTGTGTGTGTACATATACAGTACTGCACACAAGCCTTGCTGATGCAAAAGTATGATTTTATGTCTATCAATTTTTTTGATCTTTGGCATTTTGAATGGAATACGGGGCCGTATAACCCTGTTTCCATGCGAGGTGGCAGTCAGCAATCCACCCAATCGTATACGATCGGGTTGATTGACACCCCCTGCTAGCGGCCGCGAATCTGCAGGGGGTGGCATTGCACAAGCAGTTTACCAGAACTGCTTGTGCAATGATAAATGCCGACAGCGTATGCGTATTGACTTTGTTGCCTACTTCCTGTAATCGCCATGTTGTTCTCTTACTAACACACTTGCTAATACTAAAATGTCTTTCTTTCTCACATCCTGTCATGTATCTGTCTGTACTTTTCCAGTTATTTAATTTTTTCATAGTAAAACAAAACATACATTTAGTTTTGTCTTAGCTTTGCAATATTTGGTAAACACCTAAAAGTCAAGGCCTTCCTGTCAAAAGTATAAGCTAATCAACCCAAAAAGTACCTGGATAAACTAAATAATACACAAATATAAAAGTAACACTGATATATAGGGTGTAAGGATATGGGTGATCTGTGGGAGTCCTCCTCAATTCTAGTGATTCAAGTGGTTTCTTGCCTCAAAAACAAAATATAGTGCAATACAATTTGGTGAAAAAGAAATATTATCTTCACATTCGTAGTCCAGTTACTCACACTTTGCTGAGCCTACCATGCTCTAGGTACAGGCGCACACTCGGTTTTATACTGCCAGGTAACCAGTATATACCAACCGCAAACAGCTGCTTCAGGTAAAAAACATAATTTATGTAAGAATTTACCTGATAAATTCATTTCTTTCATATTGGCAAGAGTCCATGAGCTAGTGACGTATGGGATATACAATCCTACCAGGAGGGGCAAAGTTTCCCAAACCTCAAAATGCCTATAAATACACCCCTCACCACACCCACAATTCAGTTTAATGAATAGCCAAGTAGTGGGGTGATAAAGAAAGGAGTAGAAAGCATCAACAAAGGAATTTGGAAATAATTGTGCTTTATACAAAAAATCATAACCACCATAAAAAGGGTGGGCCTCATGGACTCTTGCCAATATGAAAGAAATTAATTTATCAGGTAAACTCTTGCATAAATTATGTTTTCTTTCATGTAATTGGCAAGAGTCCATGAGCTAGTGATGTATGGGATAGATGTGGAACACCACGCAAGAGTCACTAGAGAGGGAGGGATAAAAATTTTCCGCTGAAAAAATAATCCACAACCCAAATTAGAAGTTTATTCTTTTAATAACAAGAAAAACTTAAAACATCAGCAGAAGAATCAAACTGAAACAGCTGCCTGAAGAACTTTTCTACCAAAAACTGCTTCCGAAGAAGCAAATACATCAAAATGGTAGAATTTAGTAAAATTATGCAAAGAGGACCAAGTTGCCGCTTTGCAAATCTCCTCAACTGAAGCTTAATTCTTAAAAGCCCACGAAGTGGAGGCTGATCTAGTAGAATGAGCTGTAATTCTCTGAGGCGGGGCTTGACCCGACTACAAATAAGCTTGATGAATCAAAAGCTTTAACCAAGAAGCCAAGGAAACAGCAGAAGCCTTCTGACCTTTCCTAGGACCAGAAAATATAACAAATAGACTAGAAGTCTTCCTGAAATATTTAGTAGCTTCAACATAATATTTCAAAGCTCTTACCACATCCAAAGAATGTAAGGATCTTTTCAAAGAATTCTTAGGATTAGGACACAAGGAAGGGACAACAATTTCTCTACTAATGTTGTTAGAATTCACAACCTTAGGTAAAAATTGAAATGAAGTCCGTAAAACCGCCTTATCCTGATGAAAAATCAGAAAAGGAGATTCACAAGAAAGAGCAGATAGCTCAGAAACTCTTCTAGCAGAAGAGATAGCCAAAAGGAAAAACACTTTCCAAGAAAGTAGTTTAATGTCTAAAGAATGCATAGGCTCAAATGGAGGAGCCTGTAACGCCTTCAAAACCAAATTAAGACTCCAAGGAGGAGAAATTGATTTAATGACAGGCTTAATACGAACTAAAGCCTGTACAAAACAGTGAATATCAGGAAGTTTAGCAATCTTTCTGTGAAATAAAACAGAAAGAGCAGAGATTTGTCCCTTCAAAGAACTTGCAGACAAACCCTTATCCAAACCATCCTGAAGAAACTGTAAAATTCTAAGAATTCTAAAAGAATGCCAAGAGAATTTATGAGAACACCATGAAATGTAAGTCTTCCAAACTCGATAATAAATCTTTCTAGAGACAGATTTACGAGCTTGCAACATAGTATTAATCACTGAGTCAGAGAAACCTCTATGACTTAGCACTAAGCGTTCAATTTCCATACCTTCAAATTTAATGATTTGAGATCCTGATGGAAAAACCGACCTTGAGATAGAAGGTCCGGCCTTAAAGGAAGTGGCCAAGGTTGGCAACTGGACATCCAAACAAGATCTGCATACCAAAACCTGTGTGGCCATGCTGGAGCCACCAGCAACACAAACGATTGTTCCATGATGATTTTGGAGATCACTCTTGGAAGAAGAACTAGAGGCGGGAAAATGTAAGCAGGATGATAACACCAAGGAAGTGTCAGCGCATCCACTGCTTCCGCCTGAACATCCCTGGACCTGGACAGGTATCTGGGAAGTTTCTTGTTTAGATGAGAGGCCATCAGATCTATCTCTGGAAGACCCCACATCTGAACAATCTGAGAAAACACATCTGGATGGAGAGACCACTCCCCTGGATGTAAAGTCTGACGACTGAGATAATCCGCCTCCCAATTGTCTACACCTGGGATATGCACCGCAGAGATTAGACAGGAGCTGGATTCCGCCCAAGCAAGTATCCGAGATACTTCTTTCATAGCTTGTGGACTGTGAGTCCCACCCTGATGATTGACATATGACACAGTTGTGATATTGTCTGTCTGAAAGCAAATGAACGGTTCTCTCTTCAACAGAGGACAAAACTGAAGAGAAAAAATAGAAAAAAGCAGCACCAGCATTGAAATTAAAAAAAAATCCTTTATTTTATCATGCATTAACATGAGGAAATGCGTCTGACCCTGCACTTTTTTCTTTCCTGCTGCCTGTCATATGCTGCTACAGCCTTTTCCTGTTGGATTTAACTGTCAATGATGGTGTGTTTAAACCTTTGCAGTATACTACAATAAACAGGTATTTAATTTACTCTGTTGAGTCCTGTGTCTCTCTGCAACTGGGTGCAATAGAAGCTATTGGGACATTTGTATTACTGAGCGCAGATGGAGCGCTCTTTTCCTTTGCACCGGAGCAGCAGAGTGAATCCGGATACGTCACAGTAACGTCAAAGGGGGTGTGTGGACTACGTGAAGAGCACCACGTGACTTAGATCGTCTACACAGTCGGAGTTTGAGCGATACCCTGGTTGTATTTGTTCCTAAACATGGCCCTCTTATACTGGGTCATGTTACATGCATATTTAACCCCTTAATGTCAAAAACAACAAAACATTAAAAGTATATGTGAATAACATAAAATATGCTACAGTATACATTATCTTATGTTCATATATGCTGAGTCAGGTTGTAAGAACACATACAGGGAGTGCAGAATTATTAGGCAAGTTGTATTTTTGAGGATCAATTTTATTATTGAACAACAACCATGTTCTCAATGAACCCAAAAAACTCATTAATATCAAAGCTGAATATTTTTGGAAGTAGTTTTTAGTTTGTTTTTAGTTTTAGCTATTTTAGGGGGATATCTGTGTGTGCAGGTGACTATTACTGTGCATAATTATTAGGCAACTTAACAAAAAACAAATATATACCCATTTCAATTATTTATTTTTACCAGTGAAACCAATATAACATCTCAACATTCACAAATATACATTTCTGACACTCAAAAACAAAACAAAAACAAATCAGTGACCAATATAGCCACCTTTCTTTGCAAGGACACTCAAAAGCCTGCCATCCATGGATTCTGTCAGTGTTTTGATCTGTTCACTATCAACATTGCGTGCAGCAGCAACCACAGCCTCCCAGACACTGTTCAGAGAGGTGTACTGTTTTCCCTCCTTGTAAATCTCACATTTGATGATGGACCACAGGTTCTCAATGGGGTTCAGATCAGGTGAACAAGGAGGCCATGTCATTAGATTTTGTTCTTTTATACCCTTTCTTGCCAGCCACGCTGTGGAGTACTTGGACGCGTGTGATGGAGCATTGTCCTGCATGAAAATCATGTTTTTCTTGAAGGATGCAGACTTCTTCCTGTACCACTGCTTGAAGAAGGTGTCTTCCAGAAACTGGCAGTAGGACTGGGAGTTGAGCTTGACTCCATCCTCAACCCGAAAAGGCCCCACAAGCTCATCTTTGATGACACCAGCCCAAACCAGTACTCCACCTCCACCTTGCTGGCGTCTGAGTCGGACTGGAGCTCTCTGCCCTTTACCAATCCAGCCACGGGCCCATCCATCTGGCCCATCAAGACTCACTCTCATTTCATCAGTCCATAAAACCTTAGAAAAATCAGTCTTGTGATATTTCTTGGCCCAGTCTTGATGTTTCAGCTTGTGTGTCTTGTTCAGTGGTTGTCGTCTTTCAGCCTTTCTTACCTTGGCCATGTCTCTGAGTATTGCACACCTTGTGCTTTTGGGCACTCCAGTGATGTTGCAGCTCTGAAATATGGCCAAACTGGTGGCAAGTGGCATCTTGGCAGCTGCACGCTTGACTTTTCTCAGTTCATGGGCAGTTATTTTGCGCCTTGGTTTTTCCACACGCTTCTTGCGACCCTGTTGACTATTTTGAATGAAACGCTTGATTGTTCGATGATCCCGCTTCAGAAGCTTTGCAATTTTAAGAGTGCTGCATCCCTCTGCAAGATATCTCACTATTTTTGACTTTTCTGAGCCTGTCAAGTCCTTCTTTTGACCCATTTTGCCATAGGAAAGGAAGTTGCCTAATAATTATGCACACCTGATATAGGGTGTTGATGTCATTAGACCACACCCCTTCTCATTACAGAGATGCACATCACCTAATATGCTTAATTGGTAGTAGGCTTTCGAGCCTATACAGCTTGGAGTAAGACAACATGCATAAAGAGGATGATGTGGTCAAAATACTAATTTGCCTAATAATTCTGCACTCCCTGTATAGAGTTTACATATAAGGCTATCTTAAGAATTAATCAGGTATCTTGCCAAGGTCTGGATGTTTATAATTTCATGCACACACTGCATATATTATAATAGGTAAACCTGATATATTAATCAGACCATTGAATTATATCTCCACCACTAAAATAAATGAAGGCAATCTAAAACAATGAATTATTTGCTCTTTTTTGATTAACCTTATTGAACCCATCAAATATGAAAGAAATAAACACTACATTGTATTACAGCTCATCTCCCCCTTATTAGGAGATCTTTTATACCTAATTAGTTACACAAAGTAACTAATGTCCCATTCAAGGTTCAGGCCATCAGGAATCCTGGTTTTAAGTTTGTAAATCCAGTATAATTCTTTCCTGTCTACAATTTTGTACCTGTTCCCACCTCTTAAAGGGACCTTGGCTATATCAATTATTTTAACCTTGAAGTTTCCTTCATTAGTGAAATGTATTAAATTAAAATGCCTCGCCACCGTGGAGTCTTTACAATAGTTTTTAACATCGTTAACATGTTCTCTCACTCTCACATTGACCTCTCTGGTCGTTTTCCCAACATATTGGATTTTGCTAAATTTGCATTCCAATAAGTATACTGCAAATTTGGTTTTGCAGTTGGCATAAAAAGAGATATTATACTCCTGTTCATCTACGGTGGATTTGAATGTAGTAGTCCTTTCCATCATATTACATGTCAGACATGTCCTTGCTCCACATCTGAAATAACCTTGTTTCCTTAACCAATTTTCTCCTGTTAAGTGTAGTCAGTACACGGGTCATCCATTACTTATGGGATTATATCTCCTCCCTAACAGGAAGTGCAAGAGGATCACCCAAGCAGAGCTGCTATATAGCTCCTCCCCTCTACGTCATACCCAGTCATTCTCTTGCACCTAACTAATAGATAGGACGTGTGAGAGGACTGTGGTTGTTAAACTTAGTTTTTATTTCTTCAATCAAAAGTTTGTTATTTTAAACGGCACCGGAGTGTGCTGTTTCTTCTCAGGCAGCATTAGAAGAAGAATCTCCCTGAGTTTATCTATGATCTTAGCGGTCGTAACTAAGATCCACTTGCTGTTCTCGGCCATTCTGAGGAGTGAGGTAACTTCAGAACAGGGGATAGCAGGCAGGGCTCACCTGCAAGGAGGTATGTTGCAGTATATTATTTTCTAAGGAATGGAATTGACTGAGAAAATACTGCTAATACCGATGTAATGTAAGTGCAGCCTTAAATGCAGTAGTAGCGACTGGTATCAGGCTGATATGTATGTATGTATACTCTGAGGTATTTCTGGAATGGAATTTCACTAGAAAATACTGTCTATATTTAAGTAATATTTGAGCCTACACTGCAGTGAAAGCGACTAGCAGCAGGCTTATTAATAACATTTCATAATTTCATTTTTAAAACGTTTACTGGAATGTTAATCGTTTTTTCTGAGGTACTTGGTGATAAAACTTTATGGGCATGATTTTTTACCACATGGCTGTCATTTGTTTCTGAATAAAATCAGTTTACTGAGCTTCCCCACTGTTGTAATATGAGTGGGAGGGGCCTATTTTAGCGCTTTATTGCGCAGTAAAAATTTAGTCACAGTCTTCCTATTTCTTCCTCCATGATCCAGGACGTCTCTACAGAGCTCAGGGGTCTCCAAAACTAGTTTTGAGGGAGGTAATCACTCACAGCAGACCTGTGATAGTGTGTTTTGACTGTGATAAAAACGTTAATATTAAATTGTTATCCGTTTTTTGGGTATTAAGGAGTTAATCATCCATTTGCTGGTGGGTGCAATCCTTTGCTAACTTAATACATTTACTGTGAAAAATTGGTTGCTATAACTATTTTGGTTCATTGTTATTTCAACTGTGACAGTTTTTTTGTGCTTCTTAAAGGCACAGTAGCGTTTTTTATATTGCTTGTAAATTTATTTAGAAAAGTATTTCCAAGCTTGCTAGTCTCATTGCTAGTTTGTTTAAACATGTCTGACACAGATGAATCTCTTTGTTCACTATGTTTAAAGGCCAATGTGGAGCCCAATAGAAATTTGTGTACTAATTGCATTGATGCTACTTTAAATAAAAGCCAATCTGTACATGTAAAGAAATTATCACCAGACAACGAGGGGGAAGTTATGCCGACTAACTCTCCTCACGTGTCAGTACCTTCGCCTCCCGCTCAGGAGGTGCGTGATATTGTGGCGCCAAGTACATCAGGGCGGCCCATACAAATCACTTTGCAAGACATGGCTAATGTTATGACTGAAGTACTATCTAAATTGCCAGAATTTAGGGGTAAACGCGATCACTCTGGGGTAAGAACAGAGTGCGCTGATAATAATAGAGCCATGTCTGATACTGCGTCACAATTTGCAGAACATGAGGACGGAGAGCTTCATTCTGTGGGTGACGGATCTGATCCAAGTAAACTGGACTCAGACATTTCAAATTTTAAATTTAAGCTTGAGAACCTCCGTGTATTACTAGGGGAGGTATTAGCGGCTCTGAATGATTGTAACACGGTTGCAATTCCAGAGAAAGTATGTAGGCTGGATAAATATTTTGTGGTACCGGCGTGTACTGACGTTTTTCCTATACCTAAAAGGCTTACAGAAATTGTTAACAAGGAGTGGGATAGACCCGGTGTGCCTTTTTCACCCCCTCCTATATTTAGAAAAATGTTTCCAATAGACGCCACCACACGGGACTTATGGCAGACGGTCCCTAAGGTGGAGGGAGCAGTTTCTACTCTGGCTAAGCACACCACTATCCCGGTGGAGGATAGCTGTGCTTTTTCAGATCCAATGGATAAAAAGTTAGAGGATTACCTTAAGAAAATGTTTGTTCAGCAAGGTTTTATATTACAACCCCTTGCATGCATTGCGCCTGTCACGGCTGCGGCGGCATTCTGGTTTGAGTCTCTGGAAGAGACCCTTAGCACAGCTCCATTGGATGAGATTATAGACAAGCTTAAAGTCCTTAAGCTAGCTAATTCATTTATTTCTGATGCCGTAGTACACTTAACTAAACTTACGGCTAAGAACTCCGGATTCGCCATTCAAGCGCGTAGAGCGCTGTGGCTTAAATCCTGGTCAGCCGATGTGACTTCTAAATCTAAATTGCTTAACATTCCTTTCAAAGGGCAGACATTATTCGGGCCCGGTTTGAAAGAAATTATCGCTGACATTACTGGAGGTAAGGGCCATGCCCTGCCCTGCCTCAAGACAGGGCCAAACCAAGGGCTAAACAGTCTAATTTTCGTGCCTTTCGTAACTTCAAGGCAGGAGCAGCATCAACTTCCTCCGCTCCAAGACAGGAAGGAACTGTTGCTCGCTACAGACAGGGCTGGAAACCTAACCAGTCCTGGAACAAGGGCAATCAGGCCAGAAAACCTGCTGCTGCCCCTAAGACAGCATGAAGTGAGGGCCCCCGATCCGGAAACGGATCTAGTGGGGGGCAGACTTTCTCTCTTCGCCCAGGCTTGGGCAAGAGATGTCCAGGATCCCTGGTCGTTAGAGATCATATCTCAGGGATATCTTCTGGACTTCAAAGCTTCTCCTCCAAAAGGGAGATTTCATCTTTCAAGGTTGTCAGCAAACCAGATAAAGAAAGAGGCGTTTCTACGCTGTGTACAAGACCTTTTACTAATGGGAGTGATCCACCCAGTTCCGCGGTCGGAACACGGACAAGGGTTTTACTCAAATCTGTTTGTGGTTCCCAAAAAAGAGGGAACCTTCAGACCAATCTTGGACTTAAAGATCCTAAAAAAATTCCTAAGAGTTCCATCGTTCAAAATGGAAACTATTCGGACCATCTTACCTATGATCCAAGAGGGTCAGTACATGACCACAGTGGATTTAAAGGATGCCTACCTTCACATACCGATTCACAAGGATCATTACCAGTATCTAAGGTTTGCCTTCCTAAACAGGCATTACCAGTTTGTAGCTCTTCCCTTCGGGTTAGCTACAGCTCCAAGAATCTTTACAAAGGTTCTGGGCTCTCTTCTGGCGGTACTAAGACCGCGAGGAATAGCGGTAGCTCCGTACCTAGACGACATTCTGATACAAGCGTCAAGTTTCCAAACTGCCAAGTCTCATACAGAGTTAGTTCTGGCATTTCTAAGGTCGCATGGGTGGAAGGTGAACGTAGAAAAGAGTTCTCTATTGCCACTCACAAGAGTTCCCTTCTTAGGGACTCTTATAGATTCCGTAGAAATGAAAATTTACCTGACAGAGGACAGGTTATCAAAACTTCTAAATGCTTGCCGTGTCCTTCATTCCATTCAACACCCGTCAGTGGCTCAATGCATGGAGGTAATCGGCTTAATGGTAGCGGCAATGGACATAGTACCTTTTGCACGCCTGCATCTCAGACCGCTGCAATTGTGCATGCTAAGTCAGTGGAATGGGGATTACTCAGATTTGTCCCCTATGCTAAATCTGGATCAAGAGACCAGAGATTCTCTTCTATGGTGGCTTTCTCGGCCACATCTGTCCAGGGGGATGCCCTTCAGCAGGCCAGATTGGACGATTGTAACAACAGACGCCAGCCTGCTATGTTGGGGCGCAGTCTGGAATTCCCTGAAGGCTCAGGGATCATGGACTCAGGAGGAGAGACTCCTTCCAATAAACATTCTGGAATTAAGAGCAGTTTTCAATGCTCTTCTGGCTTGGCCTCAGTTAGCAACTCTGAGGTTCATCAGGTTTCAGTCGGACAACATCACGACTGTGGCTTACATCAACCATCAGGGAGGGACAAGGCGTTCCCTAGCGATGATGGAAGTCTCAAAGATAATTCGCTGGGCAGAGTCTCACTCTTGCCACCTGTCAGTGATCCACATCCCAGGCGTGGAGAACTGGGAGGCGGATTTCCTAAGTCGCCAGACTTTTCATCCGGGGGAGTGGGAACTTCATCCGGAGGTGTTTGCCCAACTGCTTCATCATTGGGGCAAACCAGATCTGGATCTCATGGCGTCTCGCCAGAACGCCAAGCTTCCTTGTTACGGATCCAGGTCCAGGGACCCGGGAGCGGTACTGATAGATGCTCTGACAGCACCTTGGGTCTTCAACATGGCTTATGTGTTTCCACCCTTCCCGATGCTTCCTCGATTGATTGCCAGGATCAAACAGGAGAGAGCATTGATGATTCTAATAGCGCCTGCGTGGCCACGCAGGACCTGGTATGCAGATCTAGTGGACATGTCGTCCTGTCCACCATGGTCTCTGCCTCTGAGACAGGACCTTCTGATTCAGGGTCCTTTCAAACATCCAAATCTAATTTCTCTGAGGCTGACTGCATGGAGATTGAACGCTTGATTCTATCAAAGCGGGGATTCTCGGAGTCAGTGATTGATACCTTAATACAGGCTAGGAAACCTGTTACCAGGAAAATTTACCATAAAATATGGCGTAAATACTTATATTGGTGCGAATCCAAGAGTTACTCATGGAGTAAGGTTAGGATTCCTAGGATATTGTCTTTTCTACAAGAAGGTTTAGAAAAGGGTTTATCTGCTAGTTCGTTAAAGGGACAGATCTCAGCTCTGTCTATCCTTTTACACAAACGTCTGTCAGAAGTTCCAGACGTTCAGGCTTTTTGTCAGGCTTTGGCTAGGATTAAACCTGTGTTTAAGACTGTTGCTCCTCCGTGGAGCTTAAACTTAGTTCTTAACGTTCTGCAAGGTGTTCCGTTTGAACCCCTTCATTCTATTGATATCAAGCTGTTATCTTGGAAAGTTCTGTTTTTAATGGCTATTTCCTTGGCTCGAAGAGTCTCTGAGTTATCGGCCTTACATTGTGATTCTCCTTATCTGATTTTTCATTCAGACAAGGTAGTTCTGCGTACTAAACCTGGGTTCTTACCTAAGGTAGTCACTAACAAGAATATCAATCAAGAGATTGTTGTTCCATCATTGTGCCCTAACCCTTCTTCAAAGAAGGAACGACTTCTGCACAATCTGGACGTCGTCCGTGCCCTGAAATTTTATTTGCAGGCAACTAAGGATTTTCGTCAAACTTCTTCCCTGTTTGTCGTTTATTCTGGACAGAGGAGAGGTCAAAAAGCTTCGGCTACCTCTCTCTCTTTTTGGCTTTGTAGCATAATACGTTTAGCCTATGAGACTGCTGGACAGCAGCCTCCTGAAAGGATTACAGCTCATTCTACTAGAGCTGTGGCTTCCACTTGGGCCTTTAAGAATGAGGCCTCTGTTGAACAGATTTGCAAGGCTGCAACTTGGTCTTCACTTCACACTTTTTCAAAATTTTACAAATTTGACACTTTTGCTTCTTCGGAGGCTGTTTTTGGGAGAAAGGTTCTACAGGCAGTGGTTCCTTCTGTGTAAAGATCCTGCCTGTCCCTCCCGTAATCCGTGTACTTTTAGCTTTGGTATTGGTATCCCATAAGTAATGGATGACCCGTGGACTGACTACACTTAACAGGAGAAAACATAATTTATGCTTACCTGATAAATTCCTTTCTCCTGTAGTGTAGTCAGTCCACGGCCCGCCCTGTTTTTTACGGCAGGTCTAAATTTTAAATTAAACTCCAGTCACCACTGCACCCTATAGTTTCTCCTTTCTCGTTTGGTTTCGGTCGAATGACTGGGTATGACGTAGAGGGGAGGAGCTATATAGCAGCTCTGCTTGGGTGATCCTCTTGCACTTCCTGTTAGGGAGGAGATATAATCCCATAAGTAATGGATGACCCGTGGACTGACTACACTACAGGAGAAAGGAATTTATCAGGTAAGCATAAATTATGTTATCTCCTCTACTGGTCTCCCCACTTGTGACCATACTGGGAGCTAGCTTCGCAGCCAAAGTTTCAGGCTTCTTTGACACAAATCTGCAATTCGGTATAAAGTTCTGTAATATGTCATCACCACCTAATATTGGGAGATTCTTCTTCAATATTCTCACAATATCAAAAAACTGATAGGTGTATTCTGTTGTGAAAACTATACTATTATCGAATTGCAGAGAAGTGTCTTTACTGTCCTTGGATATATTCCTGTTTTTTAGCCTTCCAATATCCATTTTTGTTTTTTCTAATTTAGTGGAGTCATAGCCTCTAGCGGATAATCTCACAGTGATTTCATCAGCTTGCTGGGAATAAATTTGGTCATCATCAGTATTCCTCCGCAGTCTGATGTATTGGCCTCTTGGAATCGCCTTTATCAAATGGGGGGGGGGGGGGTGGCACGAGCTTGCATGTAGGATAGTGTTACCCGCTGTTAATTTGCGGAATGTTTCAGACACTATCACTCCAGTCTCAGCCACCCCCTCCAATGACATATCCAAGAAGTCAACACATTTATGACTATATCCTCCTACAAACCTTAGACTCATCTCATTATTATCAAGGAAGGCTAAAAAACTCTGAAATTTGTTGTCATCCCAAGGCTCATCAATGATCAAGATCAGATCATCAGTGAACCTTTTGTAGTAGCGTATATTACCAGTAAACAACGCATATTCACTGTTGCAGGGGGCAAATTTTGCCCCCATTGCTGTTCCACAACGCTGAAGGTAAAACTTACCATCAAATGTCAAAAAATTGTGGGTAAGCACAAACTCCAAGATTGCACAAATGTAAACCTTAAC
This sequence comes from Bombina bombina, assembly GCF_027579735.1. Lineage (NCBI taxonomy): Eukaryota > Metazoa > Chordata > Amphibia > Anura > Bombinatoridae > Bombina > Bombina bombina. The sequence continues at coordinate 549,957,226 of NC_069501.1, read as the reverse complement.
ATCCTCCTCATACGCTGTATATTTATCCAAAAAATACCTCACCGCCATAATCCCCATATTATGAGGGATGGCTGTATAAAGGGATACAATATCTACTACTACCCAGCAGTAATCTTTACTCCACTTGATGCTTTTAAGGCCTTCCAATAAATGAGATGAGTCTCTCAAGTAACTAAACAACTTTTTCACTATCGGCTGAAGTATCGAATCCAACCACTCGGAAAGGGGTTCAAGTAAGGACCCAATGCCCGACACTATCGGCCTTCCCGGCGGCCGTGTTGGATTTTTATGCACTTTGGGCAAGTAGTGAAAAAGTGGTGTAATGGGAAATTCAGGAACAAGCACTTCCACGTCCTCAGGCTTAAAGACCCCTAAACAGATACCGTCGTCTAATAGAGATAATAATTCTCGTTTAAACACATTTGTTGGATTTCCACTTAAAGGGATATATGTAGTGGAGTTATTTAATTGGCGCTGCGCCTCTTATAAGTAGTCACCCTTATTTAAAATCACGATGTTTCCTCCCTTATCGGAGTTTCTAATGACTATACTTTGATTACCTTTAAGAGAGTCTAATGCCAATTTCTCTGCCCTTTGTAAATTATCTTTAACCTTCTTTTTGGTTAATGATAGATTCAAGATTTCCCTTTCCACTGTCTTCTGAAACAAATTGACTGCACCTCCCCTAAACTGAATAGGGTAGAAGTCTGAACCATATTTTTTAGGTCTTCTAGGTGCAGTCTCCTCAGACAGTACATCATGGGAAGTCTGTAAATCTATCATTGTACTTAACGTACAGGCATCCTGAAAAGAAACTTCCTCTCCTAATAGTTTCTGAGTGTTGTCCTGTTTCTCTACATTACTGATATTGTCTGGTTGTAATGCAAAAAATCTTTTCAAAGTCAACTTGCGGACAAACCTATTAACATCAATGAATGTGTTAAATGGTGAAAAATCTTTGGTAGGTGCAAAACCTAAACCCCTGCTAAGTATACTTATTTGATCTTTATTTAACACATAAGAAGAAAGGTTAATAACATTTAAGTCCAACTGTCCCAACTTTTGTTTTTTTATTTCTTTTTTCTTTTTGTTTTTTGACCTTCTGACCCATCTAAAGGGACCTTGGGGCCTTTCTTGGACTCTTTCTTGTTGTTCTTCTTCTGTTCTTTCGGTTCTTTTGACCTCGTAGATGGACCTTCACTCTCAGTATCATCCGCGCTAGTTACCTGCAGAGAATGGAAAGAAACAGAGGAAGAAGAAGAGGGAGAAGAGGAAGGGGAGGGAGAAGAAGATGACTCCACTGATTCAGTTATCTCTTGATCAGAAGACTCTGCATCAGTTGATGAAAAAAACACTTTTTTTGGATTCTTATTTTTCAAAATTGGTTTAAGATTTTGCTTGTCATCTTTGTTGTTTTTCTTATTATTCCACCTCCTTCCTTTACCAGTATAGGCTTTCCAGGTGTTTTTCTGGGCTAATGGCCATTGGTACACCCCGTTTGTTTCATAGTCAAGTCTATCTCGGTTACATTTTTCTCCCTTTCGTTCAGCAAGAATGGCATCTAATTTGTCCATCTACGAGGTCAAAAGAACCAAAAGAACAGAAGAAGAACAACAAGAAAGAGTCCAAGAAAGGCCCCAAGGTCCCTTTAGATGGGTCAGAAGGTCAAAAAACAAAAAGAAAAAAGAAATAAAAAAACTAAAGTTGGGACAGTTGGCCTTAAATGTTATTAACCTTTCTTCTTATGTGTTAAATAAAGATCAAATAAGTATACTTAGCAGGGGTTTAGGTTTTGCACCTACCAAAGATTTTTCACCATTTAACACATTCATTGATGTTAATAGGTTTGTCCGCAAGTTGACTTTGAAAAGATTTTTTGCATTACAACCAGACAATATCAGTAATGTAGAGAAACAGGACAACACTCAGACACTATTAGGAGAGGAAGTTTCTTTTCAGGATGCCTGTACGTTAAGTACAATGATAGATTTACAGACTTCCCATGATGTACTGTCTGAGGAGACTGCACCTAGAGGACCTAAAAAATATGGTTCAGACTTCTACCCTATTCAGTTTAGGGGAGGTGCAGTCAATTTGTTTCAGAAGACAGTGGAAAGGGAAATCTTGAATCTATCATTAACCAAAAAGAAGGTTAAAGATAATTTACAAAGGGCAGAGAAATTGGCGTTAGACTCTCTTAAAGGTAATCAAAGTATAGTCATTAGAAACTCCGATAAGGGTGGAAACATCGTGATTTTAAATAAGGGTGACTACTTAGAAGAGGCGCAGCGCCAATTAAATGACTCCACTACATATATCCCTTTAGGTGGAAATCCAACAAATGTGTTTAAACGAGAATTATTATCTCTATTAGACGACTGTATCTGTTTAGGGGTCTTTAAGCCTGAGGATGTGGAAGTGCTTGTTCCTAAATTTCCCATTACACCACTTTTTCACTACTTGCCCAAAGTGCATAAAAATCCAACACGGCCGCCGGGAAGGCCGATAGTGTCGGGCATTGGGTCCTTACTTGAACCCCTTTCCGAGTGGTTGGATTCGATACTTCAGCCGATAGTGAAAAAGTTGTTTAGTTACTTGAGAGACTCATCTCATTTATTGGAAGGCCTTAAAAGCATCAAGTGGAGTAAAGATTACTGCTGGGAAGTAGTAGATATTGTATCCCTTTATACAGCCATCCCTCATAATATGGGGATTATGGCGGTGAGGTATTTTTTGGATAAATATACAGTGTATGAGGAGGATGTTAAGGTTTACATTTGTGCAATCTTGGAGTTTGTGCTTACCCACAATTTTTTGACATTTGATGGTAAGTTTTACCTTCAGCGTTGTGGCACAGCAATGGGGGCAAAATTTGCCTCCTGCTTTGCCAACTTGTATGTGGGTTATTGGGAGGTTAAATATCTTTACAACAGTGAATACGCGTTGTTTACTGGTAATATACGCTACTACAAAAGGTTCATTGATGATCTGATCTTGATCATTGATGAGCCTTGGAATGACAACAAATTTCAGAGTTTTTTAGCCTTCCTTGATAATAATGAGATGAGTCTAAGGTTTGTAGGAGGATATAGTCATAAATGTGTTGACTTCTTTGATATCTCATTGGAGGGGGTGGCTGAGACTGGAGTGATAGTGTCTAAAACGTTCCGCAAATTAACAGCGGGTAACACTATCCTACATGCAAGCTCGTGCCATCCCCCCCCCCCCATTTGATTAAGGCGATTCCAAGAGGCCAATACATCAGACTGCGGAGGAATAATGATGATGAACAAATTTATTCCCAGCAAGCTGATGAACTCACTGTGAGATTATCCGCTAGAGGCTATGACTCCACTAAATTAGAAAAAACAAAAATGGATATTGGAAGGCTAAAAAAACAGGAATATATCCAAGGACAGTAAAGACACTTCTCTGCAATTCGATAATAGTATAGTTTTCACAACAGAATACACCAATCAGTTTTTTGATATTGTGAGAATATTGAAGAAGAATCTCCCAATATTAGGTGGTGATGACATATTACAGAACTATATACTGAATTGCAGATTTGTGTCAAAGAAGCCTGAAACTTTGGCTGCGAAGCTAGCTCCCAGCAGTGACGTGCAGTAATAGGAGGCAGGGGAGGCAGTGCCTCCCCTGTCCAATGAGGGAAAAAAGATTTTAATTCATATTTATTAAGTGTTTGTTACTTCATTAATATGTTGGCCACGCCCACCCTCACCCAAAGGGTACCCCCCCACCCCCATATCGATACTCATTATGGTACTGCGCTTTGTGCATGCGCTGTGCAAAATATTCACTATCCATATTCCATGTTGCGCAATTAGGAGGCAGTGAGCCGGTCCGGTGCCATCCATTAATTGCGCAACATGGATCTGGAGCTGCGCCACCCACTGGTGACTCTTCGGGCCCTGATATAAGCTTGGTCATTTCAGCCAATCACAGCTTCAGCAGCACTGCGGGGAGGCGTGCCTGCTGGGCTGCTGATTTACAGGTGTGGGCCATGTGACCATTTTGACGTGTCACGTTGCGCGCGCTGACAGATCTACTCTGGCGGGAAGACTCAGTGTCAGTAGTGGAGGGAGGGGAGCTGCTAAGAGAGTCTTGTGCGTGAGAGTCTTGTGCGTGCGTGCGTGCGTGCCGCCGGCCGACCAGTGACCACTGCTGCCTAGTGCCTACTGCCCCAGTTGTTGTGTGGCTGTCTGGTGGACTAGTGTGGACCAGGACTAGTCACGGAGGAGTAAGTTGCTGCCAGTGCCTGCCCACTGCCTGGAGGAGAGTGGAGACTGAGTCTGAAGTCCGACTCAGAGTGACTTAGGAGGAGACGGAGCGGAGCCAGTGCCACGTGGGTGGTGGACCGGACCCGGTGTAGTCAGAGGAGTCAGTGACAGTCGTCTCTCTTCTGTCTTCTCTTGTTGTAACAGTCAGTGTGTGACTGACGACGACCCGACCGGATTCTTCTTATTCTCAGGTAAGGAAGAACCAGACTGTGACCACTTACTGGTTAACTTTAGTTAAAAATGTTCATAATGGGAATGGATGCTGATTAGTGATTATGATATATCTTATATTTTATTGTAATACACCCATCAGTTCAGTTCTCCATGTCACTCTGATAAAATTAAAATACTCATATTTGACTCTGAGCATACAGCAACCTAGAAGGTGCGAAAACACATTAGAGGGCAAGGAAAGGGATTGAAGTTTTTATTTTTTTAATGCAGCTTTCATAAAAATTAATTAAATAACTAATTCTAATAAGCATAAAATGGCAGCTAAACAAAGTATTGTCAGTGAAGTAAGGTAGTGCAGAAAAAATATAGGTGCTGCAGTTTAGTAATATATTGACTGCCTCTCTAGCAACCAAAGAGTTAAACTTTTTTTTTTTTACCCTGTGAATAATAGAATGCATTGTTTAGTAAACAATGCATTCTATTATTCACAGGTCAAAAAAAAAAAGTTTAACCCCATTCTATTATTCACAGGGTAAAAAAAAAAAGTTTAACCCTTTGGTTGCTAGAGAGGCAGTCAAGATGTTACTAAACTGCAGCACCTATATTTCACTGACAATACTTTATCTTTAGAGAACAGATGACTGTCCAATAACTAGTAGGATTGTTCATGCTTACCGCACCATGGCTAGCAGAGCTGCAGATTAAAGGTATGTGCTCAATTTGCTGTCTCTCTCCCCCCCCTCCCCTGTCTCTCTCCCCCCCCTCCCCTGTGTCTCTCTCCCCCTCCCCTGTGTCTCTCCTCCCTCCCCTGTGTCTCTCCCCCCCTCCCCTGTGTCTCTCCCCCCCCCTCCCCTGTGTCTCTCCCCCCCCTCCCCTGTCTCTCTCCCCCCCTCCCCTGTCTCTCTCTCCCCCCTCCCCTGTCTCTCTCCCCCCCTCCTCTCTCTCTCTCTCTCCCCCTCTGTATGTCTCTCTCCCCTCTGTCTGTCTCTCTCCCCTCTGTCTGTCTCTGTCTCTCCCCTCTGTCTCTCTCTGTCTCCCCTCTGCCTGTCTCTCTCTCCCCTCTGCCTGTCTCTCTCTCCCCTCTGTCTCTCTCTCTCTCCCCCCTGTCTCTCTCTCCCCCCTGTCTCTCTCTCTCCCCCCTGTCTCTCTCTCCATTCTGTCTCTCTCTCCCCTCTGTCACCCTCTCCCCCTCTGCCTCTCTCTCTCCCCTCTGCCTCTCCCTCTCCCCCCCCCCCTCTCTCTCTCTCCCTCCCCCTCTGTCTCTCTCTCTCCCCTCTATGTCTCTCTTCCTCTCTCCCCCTCTGTGTCTCTCTCTCTCTCTATCCATCTCTCTCTCCTTGTCTCTGCCACCCCCTCTGTCTCTCTCCTTACGTGTCTCATTCTCCCCCATGGTCTCTTTCTCTGTCTCTCTACCCTCTGTCTCTCTTTCTCTCTCCCCCTCTGTGTCTCTCTCTCTTCTCTCTCTCTCTCCCTCTCTTTTTCTGTCTCTATCTCTATCCATCTCTCTCTCCCTGTCTCTCCCACCCCCTCTGTCTCTCTCCTTACGTGTCTCATTCTCCCCCATGGTCTCTTTCTCGGTCTTTCTACCCTCTGTCTCTCTTTGTCTCTCTCTCTCTTCCCCTCTGTCTCTTTGTCTCTCTCTCTTCCCCTCTGTCTCTCTCTCTCTCCCCCTGTCTCTCCCACCCCCTCTGTCCAATTTACGTCTAATATCTAATTTCCTTCATTCTCTTGATATCATTTGTTGAAAATAATATCTAAATATGCTCAGTAGCTGCTGATTGGTGGCTGCACAATAGATACCTCATGTGATTGGCTCACCCATGTACATTGTTATTTCCTCAACAAAGGATATCTAAAGAATGAACGCAAATCCTAGTCACTGCCTCACCTGCCTCTGACCTCACTGCACGTCCTAATAAGGGGGAGATGAGCTGTAATACAATGTAGTGTTTATTTCTTTCATATTTGATGGGTTCAATAAGGTTAATCAAAAAAGAACAAATAATTCATTGTTTTAGATTCCCCTAATTTATTTTAGTGGTGGAGATATAATTCAATGGTCTGATTAATATATCAGGTTTACCTATTATAATATATGCAGTGTGTGCATGAAATTATAAACATCAAGACCTTGGCAAGATACCTGATTAATTCTTAAGATAGCCTTATATGTAAACTCTATATGTGTTCTTTCAACCTGACTCAGCATATATGAACATAAGATAATGTATACTGTAGCATATTTTATGTTATTCACATATACTTTTATTATTTTGTTGTTTTTGACATTAAGGGGTTAAATATGCATGTAACATGACCCAGTATAAGAGGGCCATGTTTAGGAACACCTGTTGTCTCTGATGAAACGCCACTAGGGGGCGTGAAACGCGTCAGGCGTTCATTCCGTGTCACACTTGTTTTGCTTCTATTGAAAATAAAGGAATTTTTTTGAATTTCAATGCTGGTGCTGCCTTTTTCTATTTTTTCTATTGCTGGTTATGGCAATTGATTCATTGCCCTTTAGACATAGCACCCAGTCACCGCAAGTTCTATTTGCCCACTTTGCCGATACTACGGTGGCGTTCGTGACGTCATCATTCTGAGCCACTGTTCACGCCGACCTGAGAGTTTGGAGCGGCCGCTTCCACATTACCTGCACCAAAACTGAAGAGCTCTGAGAATTGCACGGAGTTATAAAATATTGATTGGTAATCTCGCCTCTTGAGATTTCCAAACCCCTTGCGCTGTCAGATATCCCCAAACAGCCTCCCAACCTGAAAGACTTGCATCTGTAGTGATCACAGTCCAGGTTGGTCGTACAAAGGAGGCCCCTTGAACTAAACGCTGGTGATTTAACCACCACGTCAGAGAGTGTCGAACATTGGGATTTAAGGATATTAATTGTGATATCTTTGTATAATCCCTGCACCATTGATTCAGCATACAAAGCTGGAGAGGTCTCATGTGAAAATGAGCAAAAGGAATTGCGTCCAATGCTGCAGTCATGAGGCCTAAAACTTCCAAGCACATAGCCACTGAAGGGAATGACTGAGACTGAAGGTGCCGACAAGCTGCAACCAATTTCAAACGTCTCTTGTCTGTTAGAGACAGAGTCATGGACACTGAATGTATCTGGAAACCTAAAAAGGTGACCCTTGTCTAAGGAATCAAGAAACTTTTTGGTAAATTGATCCTCCAACCATGTTTTTAAAGAAACAACACTAGTTGATTCATGTGAGATTCTGCAGAACGTAAAGACTGAGCTAGTACCAAGATATCGTCCAAATAAGGAAACACTGCAATACCCTGCTCTCTGATTACAGAGAGTATGGCACCTAGAACCATTGAAAAGATTCTTGGAGCTGTTGCTAGGCCAACTGGAAGAGCAACAAATTGGTAATGCTTGTCTAGAAAAGAGAATCTCAGGAACTGATAATGTTCTGGATGAATCGGAATATGAAGGTATGCATCCTGCAAGTCTATTGTAGACATATAATGTCCTTGCTGAACAAAAGGCAGAATAGTCCTTATAGTGACCATCTTGAAAGTTGGTACTCTTACATAACAAATCAAAATTTTCATATCCAGAACTGGTCTGAATGCATTTTCCTTCTTTGGGACAATGAATAGATTTGAATAAAACCCCAGACCTTGTTCCTGAAAAGGAACTGGCATGATTACCCCTGAAGACTCCAGGTCGGAAACATACTTCAGGAAAGCCTGAGCTTTTACTGGATTTGCTGGGATGCGTGAGAGAAAAAATCTTCTCACAGGAGGTCTTACTCTGAATCCTATTTGATACCCTTGAGAGACAATGCTCTTAATCCATTGATTTTGGACAGAATTTATCCAAATTCTGAGCTGGCATGAGGGCCGCACCTTCATGCGGACTTAGGGGCTGACTTTGGTTTTTTAAAAGGCTTGGATATATTCCAATTTGAGGAAGGCTTCCAATTGGAAACAGATTCCTTGGGGGAAGGATTAGATTTTTGTTCCTTATTTAGACGAAAGGAACGAAAACGGTTAGAAGCCTTAGATTTACCCTTAGGTTTTTTATTCTGAGGCAGAAAAACTCCCTTTCCCCCAGTGACAGTTGAAATAATAGAATCCAACTGAGAACCAAACAAATTATTACATTGGAAAGAAAGAGATAGTAATCTAGACTTAGATGTCATATCAGCATTCCAAGATTTAAGCCACAAAGCTCTTCTAGCTAAAATAGCTAAAGACATGGATCTAACATCAATTTTGATAATATAAAAAATGGCATCACAAATAAAATGATTAGCATGTTGCAGTAAGCGAACAATGCTAGACATGTCAGGATCCAATTCTTGTTGCGCTAAATTCTCCAACCAAAAAGTTGATGCAGCCGCAACATCAGCCAAAGTAATTGCAGGCCTGAGAAGATGACCTGAATATAGATAGGCTTTCCTTAGATAAGATTCAAGTTTCCTATCTAAAGGATCTTTAAAAGAAGTACTATCTTCCATAGGAATAGTGGTACGTTAAGCAAGAGTAGAAATAGCCTCATCAACCTTGGGGATCTTTTCCCAAAACTCTATAGAAATTGCTGGTAAAGGATACAATTTTTTAAACCTTGAAGAAGGAATAAAAGGAGTACCTGGCTTATTCCATTCTTTAGAAATCATATCAGAAATAGCATCAGGAATAGGAAAAACCTCTGGAGTAACCACAGGAGGTTTAAAAACAGCATTTAAACGTTTACTAGTCTTAACGTCAAGAGGACTGGCTTCCTCAATATCCAAAGTAATTAACACTTCTTTTAACAAAGAACGAATATACTCCATTTTAAATAAATAACATAATTTATGTAAGAACTTACCTGATAAATTCATTTCTTTCATATTAACAAGAGTCCATGAGCTAGTGACGTATGGGATATACATTCCTACCAGGAGGGGCAAAGTTTCCCAAACCTTAAAATGCCTATAAATACACCCCTCACCACACCCACAAATCAGTTTAACGAATAGCCAAGAAGTGGGGTGATAAGAAAAAAAGTGCGAAGCATATAAAATAAGGAATTGGAATAATTGTGCTTTATACAAAAAAATCATAACCACCACAAAAAAAGGGTGGGCCTCATGGACTCTTGTTAATATGAAAGAAATGAATTTATCAGGTAAGTTCTTACATAAATTATGTTTTCTTTCATGTAATTAACAAGAGTCCATGAGCTAGTGACGTATGGGATAATGACTACCCAAGATGTGGATCTTTCCACACAAGAGTCACTAGAGAGGGAGGGATAAAATAAAGACAGCCAATTCCTGCTGAAAATAATCCACACCCAAAATAAAGTTTAACAAAAAACATAAGCAGAAGATTCAAACTGAAACCGCTGCCTGAAGAACTTTTCTACCAAAAACTGCTTCAGAAGAAGAAAATACATCAAAATGGTAGAATTTAGTAAAAGTATGCAAAGAGGACCAAGTTGCTGCTTTGCAGATCTGGTCAACCGAAGCTTCATTCCTAAACGCCCAGGAAGTAGATACTGACCTAGTAGAATGAGCTGTAATTCTCTGAGGCGGAATTTTACCCGACTCAACATAGGCAAGATGAATTAAAGATTTCAACCAAGATGCCAAAGAAATGGCAGAAGCTTTCTGGCCTTTCCTAGAACCGGAAAAGATAACAAATAGACTAGAAGTCTTACAGAAAGATTTCGTAGCTTCAACATAATATTTCAAAGCTCTAACAACATCCAAAGAATGCAACGATTTCTCCTTAGAATTCTTAGGATTAGGACATAATGAAGGAACCACAATTTCTCTACTAATGTTGTTGGAATTCACAACTTTAGGTAAAAATTCAAAAGAAGTTCGCAACACCGCCTTATCCTGATGAAGAATCATAAAAGGAGACTCACAAGAAAGAGCAGATAATTCAGAAACTCTTCTGGCAGAAGAGATGGCCAAAAGGAACAAAACTTTCCAAGAAAGTAATTTAATATCCAATGAATGCATAGGTTCAAATGGAGGAGCTTGAAGAGCCCCCAGAACCAAATTCAAACTCCAAGGAGGAGAAATTGACTTAATGACAGGCTTTATACGAACCAAAGCTTGTACAAAACAATGAATATCAGGAAGAATAGCAATCTTTCTGTGAAAAAGAACAGAAAGAGCAGAGATTTGACCTTTCAAGGAACTTGCGGACAAACCCTTATCTAAACCATCCTGAAGAAATTGTAATATTCTCGGTATTCTAAAAGAATGCCAAGAAAAATGATGAGAAAGACACCAAGAAATATAAGTCTTCCAGACTCTATAATATATCTCTCTGGATACAGATTTACGAGCCTGTAACATAGTATTAATCACAGAGTCAGAGAAACCTCTTTGACCAAGAATCAAGCGTTCAATCTCCATACCTTTAAATTTAAGGATTTCAGATCCTGATGGAAAAAAGGACCTTGAGACAAAAGGTCTGGTCTTAACGGAAGAGTCCACGGTTGGCAAGAGGCCATCCGGACAAGATCCGCATACCAAAACCTGTGAGGCCATGCCGGAGCTACCAGCAGAACAAACGAGCATTCCTTCAGAATCTTGGAGATTACTCTTGGAAGAAGAACTAGAGGCGGAAAGATATAGGCAGGATGATACTTCCAAGGAAGTGAAAATGCATCCACTGCCTCCGCCTGAGGATCCCGGGATCTGGACAGATACCTGGGAAGTTTCTTGTTTAGATGAGAAGCCATCAGATCTATTTCTGGAAGTTCCCACATTTGAACAATCTGAAGAAATACCTCTGGGTGAAGAGACCATTCGCCCGGATGCAACGTTTGGCGACTGAGATAATCCGCTTTCCAATTGTCCATACCTGGGATATAAACCGCAGAGATTAGACAGGAGCTGGATTCCGCCCAAACCAAAATTCGAGATACTTCTTTCATAGCCAGAGGACTGTGAGTCCCTCCTTGATGATTGATGTATGCCACAGTTGTGACATTGTCTTATCTGAAAACAATGAACAACTCTCTCCTCAGAAGAGGCCAAAACTGAAGAGCTCTGAAAATTGCACGGAGTTCCAAAATATTGATCGGAAATCTCACCTCCTGAGATTCCCAAACCCCTTGTGCGTCAGATACCCCCACACAGCTCCCCAACCTGTAAGACTTGTATCTGTTGAGATTATAGTCCAGGTCGGAAGAACAAAGAAGCCCCCTGAACTAAACGATGGTGATCTGTCCACCATGTCAGAGAGTGTCGTAAAATCGGTTTAAAGATATTAATTGAGATATCTTTGAGTAATCCCTGCACCATTGGTTCAGCATACAGAGCTGAAGAGGTCGCATGTGAAAACGAGCAAAGGAGATCGCATCTGATGCGGCAGTCCTAAGACCCAACATTTCCATGCATAAGGCTACCAAAGGGAATGATTGTGACTGAAGGTTTTGACAAGCTGATATCAATGTTAAACTTCTCTTGTCTGACAAGGACAGAGTCATAGACACTGAATTTATCTAGAAACCTAAAAAGGTTACCCTTGTCTGAGGAATCAATGAACTGATTGGTAAATTGATCCTCCAACCATGAACTTGAAGAAACAACACAAGTCGATTCGTATGAGATTCTTCGAAAATGAGAAGACTGAGCAAGTACCAAGATATCGTCCAAATAAGGAAATACCAAAACCCTATTCTCTGATTACAGAAAGAAGGGCACCGAGAACCTTTGAAAAAAATTCTTGGAACTGAGGCTAGGCCAAACAGTAGAGCCACAAAACTGGTAATGCTTGTCTAAAAAGAGAATCTCAGACACTAAAAGTGATCTGGATGAATCGGAATATGCAGATACACATCCTGTAAATCTATTGTAGACATATAATGCCCTTGCTAAACAAAAGGCAGGATAGTCCTACAGTAACCATCTTGAATGTTGGTATCCTAACATAACGATTCAATAATGATAGATCCAGAACTGGTCTGAAGGAATTGACCTTCTTTGGTACAATGAAGAGATAAAATAAAACCCCAGCCCCTGTTCCAGAACTGGAACTGGCATAAATACTCCAGCCAACTCTAGATCTGAAACACATTTCAGAAATGCTGAGCCTTGCTGTGTCAACTGGGATACGGGAAAGAAAAGAATCTCTTAGCAGGAGGCCTTAACTTGAAGCCAATTCTGTACCTTTCTGAAACAATGTTTCTGAAACCAGAGATTAAGAACGGAATTGATCCAAATTTCTTTGAAGAAAACGTAATCTGCCCCATACCAGCTGAGCTGGAATAAGGGCCGAGTTGACTTAGAAGACATGTCAGTATTCCAAGTTTAATCCATAAAGCTTTTCTAGCTAAAATAGCTAGAGACATATACCTGACATCAACTCTAATGATATCAAAAGATGGTATCACCAATAAAATTATTAGCATGTTATAGAATAATAATAATGCTATAAAATTATGATCTGTTACTTGTTGCGCTAAAGCTTCTAACCAAAAAGTTGAAGCTGCAGCAACATTCGCTAAAAATATAGCAGGTCTAAGAAGATTACCTGAACATAAGTAAGCTTTTCTTAGAAAAGATTCAATTTTCCTATCTAAAGGATCCTTAAATGAAGTACTATCTGCCATAGGAATAGTAGTACATTAGCAGGAGTAGAGACAGCCCCATAACCTTAGGGATTTTTGTCCCAAAAAACTCTAATCTGTCAGATGGCACAGGATATAATTTGCTTAAACGTCTAGAAGGAGTAAATAAATTACCCAAATTATTCCATTCCCTGGAAATTACTTCAGAAATAGCATCAGGGAGAAAAAACACTTCTGGAATAACTACAGGAGATTTAAAAACCTTATTTAAACGTTTACATTTAGTATCAAGAGGACCAGAATCCTCTATTTCTAATGCAAATAACACTTCTTTAAGTAAAGAACGAATAAATTCCATCTTGAACAAATACAAAGATTTATTAGCATCAACCTCTGATACAGAAACCTCTGAACCAGAAGAACCATTATCAGTATCAGAATGATGATGTTCATTTAAAAATTCATCTGAAAAAAAGAGAAGTTTTAAAAGACTTTTATGTATACTAGAAGGAGAAATAACAGACATAGCCTTCTTAATGGATTTAAAAAAAATAAATAAAATCTCTTATGTTATCAGGAACACTCTGAAAATTAGATGTTGACGGACAGCAACAGGTAATGTAACAGTACTAAAGGAAATTTTATCTGCATTAATAAGTTTGACATGACATGCAATACAAATAACAGCTGGAGAAAACAGATACCAAAAGTTTATAGCAGACTTAGCTTGGTAGCTCCAGCACTGTGCAGTGATTTTCCTGTAGTATCTTCTGACTCAGTTGCAACGTGGAACATCTTGCAATATGTAAAAGAAAAAAAACAACATATAAAGCAAAATTGATCAAATTCCTTAAATGACAGTTTCAGGAATGGGAAAAAAATGCCAGTGAACAAGCTTCTAGCAACCAGAAGCAATAAATAATGAGACTTAAATAATGTGGAGACAAAAATTACGCCCATATTTTTTAGCGCCAAAAAAGACGCCCACATTATTTGGCGGCCCTAAATGCTTTTGGCGCCAAAAATGACGCCACATCCGGAACGCCGACATCTTTGACGCAAAATAACGTCAAAAAATGACGCAACTTCCGGCGACACGTATGACGCCGGAAACGGAAAAGAATTTTTTGCGCCAAAAAAGTCCGCGCCAAGAATGACGCAATAAAATGAAGCATTTTCAGCCCCCGCGAGCCTAACAGCCCACAGGGAAAAAAGTCAAATTTTTGAGGTAAGAAAAAATATGATAATTCAATGCATAATCCCAAATATGAAACTGACTGTCTGGAAATAAGGAAAGTTGAACATTCTGAGTCAAGGCAAATAAATGTTTGAATACATATATTTAGAACTTTATAAATAAAGTGCCCAACCATAGCTTAGAGTGTCACAGAAAATAAGACTTACTTACCCCAGGACACTCATCTACATGTTTGTAGAAAGCCAAACCAGTACTGAAACGAGAATCAGTAGAGGAAATGGTAAATATAAGAGTATATCGTCGATCTGAAAAGGGAGGTAAGAGATGAATCTCTACGACCGATAACAGAGAACCTTATGAAATAGACCCCGTAGAAGGAGATCACTGCATTCAATAGGCAATACTCTCTTCACATCCCTCTGACATTCACTGCACGCTGAGAGGAAAACCGGGCTCCAACTTGCTGCGGAGCGCATATCAACGTAGAATCTAGCACAAACTTACTTCACCACCTCCCTTGGAGGCAAAGTTTGAAAAACTGATTTGTGGGTGTGGTGAGGGGTGTATTTATAGGCATTTTAAGGTTTGGGAAACTTTGCCCCTCCTGGTAGGAATGTATATCCCATACGTCACTAGCTCATGGACTCTTGTTAATTACATGAAAGAAAAGTAGATTTGTCAGTGTCAATATCTGAGGAAGGATCTTTTGAATCAGATAGACCCTCATCAGAAGAGAATAATTCAGTATGTTGTCGGTCATTTGAAATTTCATCAACCTTATGAGAAGTTTTAAAAGACCTTTTACATTTATTAGAAGGCGGGAATGCAGACAAAGCCTTCTGAATAGAATCAGTAACAAATTCTTTAAAGTTCATAGGTATATCATGTACATTAGAAGTTGAAGGAACTGCAACCGGCAATGTACTATTACTGATGGATATATTGTCTGCATGTAAAAGTTTATCATGACAACTATTACAAATGAAATTCGGAGATATAATTTCCACAATCTTATAACAAATGCACTTAGCTTTGGTAGAACCAATGTCAGGCAGCAAAGTTCCAACAGATACTTCTGAGACAGGATCAGATTGTGACATCTTGCAAAATGTAAAAGAAAAAACAACATATAAAGCAAAATTATCAATTTCCTTATATGACAGTTTCAGGAATGGGAAAAATGCAAATAGCATAGCCCTCTGACATAGAAAAAGGCAAGAGGCAAATAGCAAAGGGGTAATAAATAATGAAAAAAATTTGGCGCCAAGTATGACGCACAACGTGACTGAAATTTTTTTGGCGCCAACAACATCCGGAAATTACACACTTGCGTCACTAACGGCGCAACCTTGTGAAGGGACTCAACGTCAACTACGATGCCGGAAATGACAAACTTGCGCCAATGGACGTATTTTCGGGCCAAAAAAGTCTTGCGCCAAGAATGACCCAATAAAGTCTAGCATTTGGCACACCTGTGGGCCTAGTACTGCCCGCAATTTGCAAGAAAAATATAGTCAATCTGAAAAAGACTAAACCCCAGGTAAGGAAAATATTTCTTAAAATGTTTATTTTCCCCAAATATGAAACTGACAGTCTGCACAAGGAAATACATGAACCTGACTCATGGCAAATATAAGTACAATACATATATTTAGAACTTTATATAAATGCATAAAGTGCCAAACCATAGATGGGGTGACTTAAGTAATAAAAAACATACTTACCGAAAAGACACCCATCCACATATAGCAGATAGCCAAACCAGTACTGAAACAGTTATCAGTAGAGGTAATGGTATATGAGAGTATATCATCGATCTGAAAATGGAGGTAGGAGATGAATCTCTACGACCGATAACAGAGAACCTATGAAATAGACCCCCGTTAGGGAAATCATTGCATTCAATAGGTGATACTCCCTTCACATCCCTCTGACATTCGCTGTACTCTAAGAGGAATCGGGCTTCAACAATGCTGAGAAGCGCATGTCAACGTAGAAATCTTAGCACAAACTTACTTCACCACCTCCATAGGAGGCAAAGTTTGTAAAACTGAATTGTGGGTGTGGTGAGGGGTGTATTTATAGGCATTTTGAGGTTTGGGAAACTTTGCCCCTCCTGGTAGGATTGTATATCCCATACGTCACTAGCTCATGGACCTGACGTATGTTTCACCGTAAGCGTACGGCTTTTTCAAAGGAAAGTTGGATGGTGTGCATCTGATTCCCTGGAGTTGAAATAGGGTGAAAAGTCCTCCTATTGGTCCTAAATGCTGATGTCATTCTTTTGTGATTGGTTATCACTTCACTGATCCGGAGTTGCATCCTCCATTTTTAAAAAGAGCAAAGTCCCAATCTGTGCAGTCCTCATGAATAGATAGATTGTTTGGGTAAACAGACTTGTTATTGCTTTTTTTACATGATGTAATATCTGCACTTATACAGTTAGGAAAAACCTGAAAACACTTTGGAATACTTATATAGATACATTTATAATAACTTGTACATAGAATCTATATGAAACCTTTGCAATGAATTATATTAAAAGAATGTTACTTTGTTTTGATTGTACCGGGTACAGAAACAGCGTAGCGTATTTTCTACATATATACTATGAAATGTTGCAAGTTTGAGATTGTTGCAAGTTTGAGACCCCAAGAACATATCACACTGGCTTAAGAAAAACAACAGATATTAGTTAGTAACCGCAATAACCAGACGCCAATTATTAGCCAATTGTCTCTCTGCTTTAGGATGACTTATGTACCTCATAAGAGGGTATATAAATGATTATTTATGGAACGTGTGTGTTCCAGCTTGCTGATTTTGCTGTGAGACCCTATTGCATAGTGTAATAAAGATCACCTCTCGTAAGGTTTGCCTTTGTTTGCTGAAATCCTGGTCTGGGTCTCTAATTTCTTCACCTTAGACGAACACACTCACAACAGTCTTATTAGCAATTCCAATGAATTAAACTCATACTACATGTGTATGTAATGCTCAAATATGTCTTGCACAAACCTGGTGTAATAGACCTTTTTCACAGCAGTCATTTTGACATTAAATAGTTGGACAAATACAGGTGTTAGCAATGACATTAATTAGGGTTCTATTCCATTTAGGTGTACTAGAGCCAGGTTCCTGCTATTGCTAAAGTGTAAGGGGAGGTCACACTAAATACTTGCCACTTTAGCCTACAGAAGCAATTTTTTTCTGTTTTCAAATACTGCATACAAATATCCTGTATTTTTTGGTTGTATTCTAATAAAGATACTGAGAAATAATTACATTATACCATTGCTTAAACAAAAAATCTAATTGTGCCCTAAGACTTTTGCACTGTACTGTGTGTCTCTGTGTGTGTGTGTGTGTGTGTGTGTATGTGTGTATATATATATATATTAGAAAAGAAAGGGTAGGTGTAGAGAGACGCAATCAGTATTAGAGCAAAATAAAATGTATCTCAGCAGAAGTAGCTCTAAATAATATAGTACTAAATGTTACCAAGTTCCTAGACCAATGAATTACTAATCTTAAAGGGCCAGTAAACCTAAAAAATAATGTTATATAATTCTGCACATAGTAGGCATAATCTACTTTCTTAGAATTATATTCTCTTGCTATAAATCTATTTTTAGGATTCCATGCAAAATCTCCAAACTTCGAGCAGTTTCTTTTAAGTTGTTGAAACAGTCTGAAGTGGATATTTATCGATCCATTTTGGGTTGTGGCTACTTTTCGCATGGAGATCCATTGCTATCTGTTTTTTAAATGCAACTTTGTCTGTGTTGTATCATTCTCGTTCTACATCTAGGAAATCTATTTCATCCCTGCTTTTCTTCCCAGTAAAGGATAGATTGAAAAAAAAAATTGTATTTAGCAATGTAATAAAATCATCCAATTCTGATTCAGTTCCTTGACAAATAAAGATGATATTGTCGATAAATCTTCCCAAAATTCTAATATGCGTTAGATAGGAATTATTATTCCAAATAACCTCTTCTTCCCACAAACCCATGTAAAGGTTGGCATAGCTGGGGGTAAATGTAGTCCCCATTGCTGTGCCATTTGTTTGTAGGAAGAAATCCCCTTCAAAAAGGAAATAGTTATTTTCTAGTGTAAATTTGATTGACTATAATAAGAATTGTTGATGGATTGGTGATGGATTTGTATTTCTTTTCAGCCATTAGTCTATAGCTAATATACCTTTTGTGTGCAGTGTGTTGGTGTACAAAGCACTAACATCCAGAGTGACCCAAAAAGAGTCCTTTTTCCACTCCACCTTACTAAATCTTTCAATGTTTTCAGGTGTATCTCTCAGAAATGACTTTAGCCCTGGCACTAATGGTTGCAGATATGTGTCGATATATTTGGAGAATTCCTGAAACTATTAGTCTTCAAATAGGATTTAAACTGTCTTTATGCACTTTTGGGAGAAGATAAAACACAGCTGTGGTTGGAGTGTCATTCCTCAGGTATTCCCATTCTCTAATATTAACAATACCTGCACACTTAAAGAAGAACAAGGAGTCCAGGAAGTGATGGTATGGTCCCCACAGAACCCTGATCTCAACATCATCTAGTCTATCTGGGATTACATAAAGAGGCAGAAGCCACACAAGAACCGTGGGTTAGTTCTCTAAGATGTTTGGAACAACCTACCTGCTGAGTTCCTTAAAAATCTGTGTGCAAATTCACCTAGAAGAATACTGATTTATATTATCTTCTGTTCACTCAATTTGCATTTTGTTAATTGACAAAAATAGACTATTCCACATTTCTATTTTTGAAAGCATTCACACTTCAGAGCATTTATTCAAACCTGACTAAAACTTTACACAGTATGTATACGTGTGTGTGTGTATATATATATATATATATATATATATATATATATACACATACTGTATATATATATATATATATATATATATACACACACACAGTTGTGCTCATAAGTTTACATACCCTGGCAGAATTTATTATTTCTTGGCCATTTTTCAGAGAATATGAATGATAACACAAAAACTTTTCTTTCACTCATGGTTAGTGTTTGGCTGAAGCCATTTATTAACAAATCAACTATTACTACTCTTTTTAAATCATAATGACAAAATAAACTACCCAAATGACCCTGATCAAAAGTTTACATACCCTGGTGATTTTGGCCTGATAACATGCACACAAGTTGACACAAAGGGGTTTGAATGGCTAGTAAATGTAACCATCCTCACCTGTGATCTGTTTGCTTGTAATTAGTGTGTGTGTATAAAAGGTCAATGATTTGCTGGACTCCTGACAGACCCTTGCATCTTTCTTACAGTGCAGCACTGACGTTTCTGGACTCTGAGACATGGGGAAAGAAAAAGAATTGTCAAAGGATCTGTGGGAAAAAGGTAGTTGAACTGTATAAAACAGGAAAGGGATATAAAAAGATATCCAAGGAATTGAGAATGCAAATCAGCAGTGTTCAAACTCTAATCAAGAAGTGGAAAATGAGGCGTTCTGTTTGATAACCTACTGCATTCATCTTGCCATCAATTCTGACCAAATTTCCTGTGCCTTTGTAGCTCACACATCCCCAAAACATCAGCGATCCAGCTCCGTGTTTCACAGTGGGAATGGTGTACCTTTCATCATAGGCCTTGTTGACTCCTCTCCAAATGTAGCAGTTATGGTTGTGGCCAAAAAGCTCAATTTTGGTCTCATCACTCCAAATGACTTTGTGCCAGAAGGTTTGAGGCTTGTCTCTGTGCTGTTTGGCGTATTGTAAGCGGGATACTTTGTGGTATTTGCGTAGTAATGGCTTTCTTCTGGCGACTCAACCATGCAGCCCATCTTTCTTCAAGTGCCTCTTGAAACAGCCACACCACATGTCCTGTATTTCACCTGAACTTATTTGTGGGTTTGTCTTTGCATCCCGAACAATTTTCCTGGCAGTTGTGGCTGAAATTTTAGTTGGTCTACCTGCCCGTGGTTTGGTTTCAACAGAACCCCTCATTTTCCACTTCTTTATTAGAGTTTGAACACTGCTGATTTGAATTCTCATATCCTTGGATATATTTTTATATCCCTTTCCTGTTTTATACAGTTCAACTACCTTTTCCCGCAGATCCTTTGACAATTATTTTGCTTTCCCCATGACTCAGATTCCAGAATAGTCAGTCCAGCACTGGATGAAAGATGCAAGGGTCTGTCAGGAGTCCAGAAACTCATTGACCTTTTATACACACACACTAAGTACAAGAAAACAGATCACAGGTCAGGCCAAAATCACCAGGGTATGTAAACTTTTGATCAGGGTCATTTGGGTAGTTTCAGTTGTCATTATGATTTAAAAAGAGTAAACACAGTTGATTGATAATAAATGGCTTCGGCCAAACACTAACCATGAGTGAACGAAAAGTTTTTGTGTTATCATTCATATTCTCTGACAAATGACCAAGAAATCATAAATTCTGCCAGGGTATGTAAATGGTAGAATTTAGAAAAAGTATTGCAAAGGTGGACATGCAAATTTAATGACTTGAAACCTCATTTTTGAAAGACCGGGAAAGTGGCAACTTATCTAGTAGAATGAGCAGTAATCAGTTTTGGTGGAGGCTGATCTGCCTACAAGTAAGCCGTATGAATCAAAAGTTTCAACCAAGTGGCAAAATAAACAGCAGAAACTTTCTGTCCTTTCCTAGAATCAGAAAACTTAAACAAACTAGAAGCTTGTCTGATATCCTTAGTAGCATCAATATAATAATTAAATGCTCTAACAACATCTAAATTATACAAAGATCTCTCTCAAGCATTCTTGGGATTAAGACACAAAGAAGGGACAACAATTTCCCTACTGATAATGTCTGAAGACTCAAAGAAGAAATCAAGTTTAGTCATTCAGACAGCCTTAATAAAATATAAGGAGGGTCACAAGAAAGAGCAGACAATTCCAAAACTCTTCTAACAGAAGAGATAGCCAAAAGAAACTAAACCTTCCAAGAAAGAATGCATAATCTCAAAAGGAGGAGCCTGCAAAACCTTTAAAGGGACACTAAACCCACATTTTTTTCTTTCATGATTCAGATAGAGCATGCAATTTTAAGCAACTTTCTAATTTACTCCTATTATCAATTTTCTTAATTCTCTTGCTATCTTTATTAAAAAAAAAAAAAAGCAGGAATCTAAGCTTAGGAGCATGTCCATTTTTGATCCAGCACCCTGGATAGCGCTTGCTGATTGTTGACTAAATATAGCCACCAATAAGCAAGCGCAACCCAGGTGCTGAACCAAAAACGGGCCTGCTCCTAAGCTTTCATTCTTGCTTTTCAAATAAAGATAGCAAGAGAATGAATAAAAATTGATAATAGGAGTAAATTAAAAAGTTGCTTAGGATTGCATGCTCTATCTGAATTATGAAAGAAAAAAATTGGGTTAAGTAACCTTTTAACACAAAGTTAAGACTCCAGGGAGGAGAAATTGGCTTGATCACAGGCTTAATATGTGCCAAAGCCTAAACAAATACAGGTAAAAGAAGCAAGGTCTCAATCAAAAGGAGTAAAACAGTTTAAAAAGAGGACTGTTTTTACTCCTTTTGATTGGGACCTTGCTTCTTTTTCCTGTATTTGTAAGTATACACTAGTATCCCAATCCTTAAGGATGTTTAACATACCAGGACAGTGCCGCTTGAGTACGAACCGGTCTCATGGTCATATGTCATCATATGGTGCTCAAGACTGGGAGCGGAGCTGAGAATCAGACGCCGGGTTAAGGATTCATGTTATCTTGCAGTGAAGGACGGATCTGAGCAGGAGCAACTGATATTGAGCTCTTGACCTGCTGTTTATCATACTATACTGAGTAGGCGAGTCCTCTGCTTTATAGCAATGTTGATGATACAGCTTGCAATGATCTGAATTAGACTCACATTATTTTTCTGTGTGGACATTTGTTAAAGCATGAACAAAACCATGAATGTCAGGAAGAGCAGAAATCCACCCTTTCAGAGAACTGGCAGGTAGGCCCTTGTCCAAACCATCATGTAAGAACTGCAAAATTGTAGGAATTATGAAAAAATGCCAAGAAAATCCATGATTATTGGAGCTGTAGCCAGACCAAATGGAAGAGCAACAAACTGAAAATGTTTAACAAAACAAAGGGAAGTGATCCCAGAATTGCTGGAAAAGGCAAACATGCTAATGTCTCCCAGCTGACCTTGTTGTCTATATTATAGAAAGAGGTAACTGGCTGGGAGTGTGCTTAGAGCATATTACAACATTTAAATCAAAGAAAAAAAACCGTATTAAGAGAATAGGGAAAAGTATGCTCTTTCTACACATAACGTTTATATTTTTCCACTTAAAATTTAACTTTTACTAGTTGTAGTTAAAAAAAGGCAGCAGAAAACATAATTTATGTAAGAACTTACCTAATAAATTAATTTCTTTCATACTGGCAAGAGTCCATGAGCTAGTGACGTATGGGATATACAATCCTACCTGGAGGGGCAAAGTTTCTCAAACCTAAAAATGCCTATAAATACACCCCTCACCACCCCCACAATTCAGTTTAACGAATAGCCAAGTAGTGGGGTGATAGAAAAAGGAGTAAAAAGCATCAACAAAGGAATTTGGAAATAATTGTGCTTTATACAAAACAATCATAACCACCATAAAAAAGGGTGGGCCTCATGGACTCTTGCCAATATGAAAGAAATTAATTTATCCGGTAAGCTCTTACATAAATTATGTTTTCTTTCATGTAATTGGCAAGACTCCATGAGCTAGTGACGTATGGGATAGCAATACCCAAGATGTGGAACTCCACGCAAGAGTCACTAGGGAGGGAGGGATAAAAATAAAAACAGCCATTTCTGCTGAAAAAATTAATCCACAACCAAAAATATAAGTTTATTCTCATAAATAAAAGGAAAAAACTTAAATCAGAAGCAGAAGAATCAAACTGAAACAGCTGCCTGAAGAACTTTTCTACCAAAAACTGCTTCCGAAGAAGCAAATACATCAAAATGGTAGAATTTAGTAAATATATGCAAAGAAAACCAAGTTGCAGCTTTGCAAATCTGATCAACTGAAGCTTCATTCTTAAAAGCCCAGGAAGTGGAGACTGATCTAGTAGAATGAGCTGTAATTCTCTGAGGCGGGGCTTGACCCGACTCCAAATAAGCTTAATGAATCAAAAGCTTTAACCACGAAGCCATGGAAACGGCATAAGCCTTCTGACCTTTCCGGGAACCAGAAAAGATAAATAGACTAGCAGTCTTCCTGAAATCTTTAGTATCTTCAACATAATATTTCAGAGCTCTCACCACATCCAAAGAATGTAAAGATCTCTCCAAAGAATTCTTAGGATTAGGACACAAGGAAGGGACAACAATTTTTCTATTAATGTTGTTAGAATTCACAACCTTAGGTAAGAATTTAAATGAGGTCCGCAACACCGCCTTATCCTGATGAAAAATCAGAAAAGGAGATTCACAAGAGAGAGGGGCCTAGTTATCAAGCCGTCAACCTCAAATACGCTGGAATTCCGCAGCGTATTTGTGGCGAGGCTGATTCGCCTTAGTTATCAAAGGCTCGAGACCGGCAAAAGTAGAATTTTGTGACGTAAACTTCGATCCGCCGACACAGATCGATTCTTACGTCACTCCAGATGTTCCGCACACAAGTGCGGCACAATCTCACTACTTTTGCTAGTTATCAAAAAACTAGCAGGTACGCTCGGCACTTTTACGGCCCAGCGTACCTGGTTTTCAAAGCGCCAGCCTGGAGGCGGCGGATCCCATAGGAATCAATGGGAGTCTGACCATAGTGAAAGTACAAGTTCGCTGCTGCCCGACATCCCATTGATTTCTATGGGAGCTGTCTGCACCTAACACCCTAAAATGTACCCTCGAGTCTAAACACCACTAATCTGCCCCCCCCTACACCGCCGCAACTAAATAAAGTTATTACCCCCTAAACCGCCGCTCCCGGAGCCCACTGCAAGCTACTCTATACATATTCACCCCTAAACCGCCGCCTCCCGGAGCCCACCGCAACTATAATAAATGTATTAACCCCTAACCGCCGCTCCCGGAGCCCACCGCAACTATAATAAATGTATTAACCCCTAAACCGCCGCTCCCGGAGCCCACCGCAACTATAATAAATGTATTAACCCCTAAACCGCCGCTCCCGGAGCCCACCGACACCTACATTATACCTATTAACCCCTATCCTGCCCCCCTATACCGCCGCCCTCTATAATAACATTATTAACCCCTAAACCTAAGTCTAACACTAACCCTAATGCCCCCTTTACTTAAATATTAATTAAATAAATCTAAATAATATTTCTATTATTAACTAAATTGAACCC
Source organism: Bombina bombina (assembly GCF_027579735.1). NCBI lineage: Eukaryota > Metazoa > Chordata > Amphibia > Anura > Bombinatoridae > Bombina > Bombina bombina. The sequence goes on along the minus strand of NC_069501.1, from coordinate 549,932,640 downwards.
AAGTGGACATCCAGACCGGCAGAAGTGATCATCCAAGGGGCGCTGAAGAAATCTTCCATCCGATGAAGTCATCATCCAGGCGGCGCTGAAGAAGTCTTCGATCCGGGCGATGTCATCTTCCAAGCCGGGTCTTGAATCTTCCTTCCGCCGCCGCGGAACCTCCTTCTTCACCGACGGACTACGACGAATGAAGGCTCCTTTAAGGGACGTCATCCAAGATGGCGTCCCCTCAATTCCGATTGGCTGATAGGATTCTATCAGCCAATCGGAATTAAGGTAGGAAAAATCTGATTGGCTGATGGAATCAGCCAATCAGATTGAGCTCGCATTCTATTGGCTGTTCCGATCAGCCAATAGAATGCGAGCTCAATCTGATTGGCTGATTGGATCAGCCAATCGGATTGAACTTGAATCTAATTGGCTGATTCCATCAGCCAATCAGATTTTTCCTTCCTTAATTCCGATTGGCTGATAGAATCCTATCAGCCAATCGGAATTGAGGGGACGCCATCTTGGATGACGTCCCTTAAAGGAGCCTTCATTCGTCGTAGTCCGTCGGTGAAGAAGGATGTTCCGCGGCGGCGGAAGGAAGATTCAAGGCCCGGCTTGGAAGATGACATCGCCCGGATCGAAGACTTCTTCAGCGCCGCCTGGATGATGACTTCATCGGATGGAAGATTTCTTCAGCGCCCCTTGGATGATCACTTCTGCCGGTCCGGATGTCCACTTGGGTTCCATCGCTGCTCGGCTGAGTGAAGACGACTCAAGGTAGGATGATCTTCAGGGGATTAGTGTTAGGTTTTTGTAAGGGGGGTTTGGGTTAGATAAGGGGTATGTGGGTGGTGGGTTTTAATGTTGGGGGGGGTTGTATTTTTCATTTACAGGCAAAAGAGCTGAACTTTTAGGGGCATGCCCCCACAAATGGCCCTTTTAAGGGCTGGTAAGGTAAAAGAGCTTTGAACTTTATTTAATTTAAAATAGGGTAGGGCATTTTTTATTTTGGGGGGGTTTGTTATTTTATTAGGGGGCTTAGATTAGGTGTAAGTAGCTTAAAATTGTTGTAATATTTGTAAAATGTTTGTAACTTATTTTTTTATTTTCTGTAACTTAGCTTTTTTTATTTTTTGTACTTTAGTTTATGTAATTGTATTTAATTGTAGTTATTTGTAGGTAGTTTATTTAATTAATTTAATGATAGTGTAGTGTTAGGTTTAATTGTAACTTAGGTTAGGATTTATTTTACAGGTAATTTTGTATTTCTTTTAGCTAGGTAGTTATTAAATAGTTAATAACTATTTAATAACTATTCTAACTAGCTAAAATAAATACAAAGTTACCTGTAAAATAAATATAAATCCTAAGATAATATATATATAATTATTATTTACATTGTAGCTATCTTAGGGTTTATTTTACAGGTAAGTATTTAGTTTTAAATAGGAATAATTTATTTAATGATAGTGTAGTGTTAGGTGTAATTGTAACTTAGGTTAGTTGTTATTTTACAGGTTAATTTCTCTTTATTTTAGATAGGTAGGTATTAAATAGTTAATAACTATTTAATAACTATTGTACCTAGTTAAAATAAATTGAAAGTTGCCTGTAAAATAAAAATAAATCCTAAGATAGCTACAATATAATTATTATTTATATTGTAGCTATATTAGGGTTTATTTTAAAGGTAAGTATTTAGTTTTAAATAGGATTAATTTAGTTCATAATAAAAATATTATTTAGATTTATTTAATTAATATTTAAGTTAGGGGGGCGTTAGGGTTAGTGTTAGACATCAGTTTAGGGGTTAATAAATTTATTACAGTGGCGGCGTCGTAGTGGGGGGCAGATTAGGGGTTAATAAATTTATTATAGGTGACAACGGTGTAGGGGGGGCAGGATAGGGGTTAATAAGTTTAATATAGGTTGCGGCGGGTTCAGGGAGCGGCGGTTTAGGGGTTAAACTATTTATTTAGTTGCGGCGAGGTGCGGGATCAGCAGGATAGGGGTTAATAATTTTATTATAGAGGGCGACGGTATAGGGGGGGCAGGATAGGGGTTACTAGGTATATTGTAGGTGGCAGTGGGCTCCGGGAGCGGCGGTTTAGGGGTTAATACATTTATAAGAGTTGCGGCAGGGTCTAGGAGCGGCGGTTTAGGGGTTAATACATTTATAAGAGTTGCGGCAGGGTCTAGGAGCGGCAGTTTAGGGGTTAGTAACTTTATAGAGTTGCGGGAGGCTCCGGGGGCGCCGGTATAGGGGGTAGAACAGTGCAGTTTAGTGTGGGTGCTTAGTGACTAGCCCCTAAACTAGCAATAAAGCTGGGAAAAAGCCGAAGGGCAGCGAGATCGGATGAGTGATAACTCTCACAGTCCGCTGCTCTTCACCCCGCGGCTTTTTGACAGCTTTATTTGATAACTTAGGCGAACGTATTCAAGGTCCGCGGCGGCGAAGGTAGGCGAGCTTAGGCGGACGTATTGGGCCGGCGAAGCCAGAAAAGTAGACGGCTTGATAACTACCCCCCAGAGAGGATAATTCAGAAACTCTTCTAGCAAAAGAGATGGCCAAAAGAAACAACACTTTCCAAGAAAGTATTTTAATGTCCAAAGAATGCATAGGCTGAAATGGAGGAGCCTGTAAAGCCTTAAAAACCAAATTAAGACTCCAAGGAGGAGAAATTGATTTAATGACAGGCTTGATACGAACCAAAGCCTGCACAAAACAATGAATATCAGGAAGTTTAGCAATCTTTCTGTGAAATAAGACAGAAAGAGCAGAGATTTGTCCTTTCAAGGAACTTGCAGACAAACCTTTATCCAAACCATCCTGAAGAAACTGTAATATTCTAAAAGAATGCCAAGAGAATTTATGAGAGGAACACCATGAAATGTAAGTCTTCCAAACTCGATAATAAATCTTTCTAGAAACTGATTTACAAGGCTGCAACATAGTATTAATCACGGAGTCAGAAAAACCTCTATGACTAAGCACTAAGCGTTCAATTTCCATACCTTCAAATGTAATGGTTTGAGATCCTGATGGAAAAGCGGACCTTGAGATAGAAGGTCTGGCCTTAATGGAAGTGGCCAAGGTTTGCAACTGGACAGCCGAACAAGATCCGCATACCAAAACCTGTGAGGCCATGCTGGAGCCACCAGCAGCACAAACCAGGGGCGTATTAAGGCATAGGCCAACGAGGCCGGTGCCTAGGGCAGCAGATTTTTAAGGGGCAGCAGAATTTTGAGTCCCTAGGGCCACTCTACTGAACTCAGGGCTGGGTGGCTAAATCAACCAGGGCCCGGCTATTGCTATCCTATGGGATTGTATGTGGGTGCGCATGACGTGGTTACAGTGGAGACGGAGCTCACTTGCGCAGCCTAGCCTGGACTGAGAGGGAATGTGGTATTCTTCCTGGCTCCACCGCGTGATTGAGACTCACACAGACTACACAGTGCAGTGTGCACTACACCGTGACCACTGTGAAACAGCATATGCTTTTCTCCCTTCAATACATCTTCATTAGGAATTAAAATACTTAAACGGATTAGTCACTAAATACTTGTACATTTACTAAAACTAAAAATATGTTGTATGCATTTAATACATTCAGAAACAATACAAGTATATACTTTATTATGATTGTATCATGTGACTTTATCCCCTACGATACAATTCCTAAACCTATCATAACTACTGTTGTATTTTTTAAGTACTTTTAAAGGCCAGTTTATATAGTCATTACATATTTATCCAAGCAGATATTTTGCTTAAATAACTGTCAATCACCAAAGAAGATGTTTAAGGTTAAACAACTACCTACTGACAAACTATCATAGAGTGAAGGATATTTTTTTCTGATATAAACACTTTAATCATCTGACTTGCAAAATAATGTCTAAATATATATATATATATATGTGTGTGTGTGTGTGTGTGTGTGTGTGTATCCAGCGCTACGGAATTTGGCGGCGCTATACAAATAAATGATAATAATAATGTGTGTGTGTGTGACCAGAGTGAATGCAAGCCCTGGTGAACATATACTTAAAAAGATATTATTTTTTTAGATTTTACACTCTGCCCCAAAATTATTATGTCTAAAAAAGGCCTTAAACCTGGGGTGGGGTGGGGGGGGGGTGAGGGGGCAGCAGAAATTTGAGTGCCTAGGGCAGCACAAAACCTAAATATGCCCCTGGCACAAACAATTGCTCAATGATGATTTTGGAGATTACTCTTGGAAGAAGAACTAGAGGTGGGAAAATATAAGCAGGTTGATAACACCAAGGAAGTGTCAATGCATCCACTGCTTCTGCCTGAGGATCCCTGGACCTGGACAGGTACCTGGGAAGTTTCTTGTTTAGATGAAATGCCATCAGATCTATTTCTGGAAGACCCCACATCTGAACAAGTTGATAAAACACATCTGGGTGGAGAGACCACTCTCCCGGATGTAAAGTCTGACGACTGAGATAATCCGCTTCCCAATTGTCTATACCTGGGATATGACAGGAGCTGGATTCCGCCCAAACAAGTATCTGAGATACTTCTTTCATAGCTTGAGGACTGTGAGTCCCACCCTGATGATTGACATATGCCACAGTTGTGATATTGTCTGTCTGAAAACAAATGAACTGTTCTCTCTTCAACAGATGCCAAAACTGAAGAGCCCTGAGAATCGCAAGGAGTTCCAAAATATTTATTGGTAATCTCCCCTCTTGAGATTTCCAAACCCCTTGTGCTGTCAGAGATTCCCAAACAGCTCCCAACCAGAAAGACTCGCATCTGTTGTGATCACAGTCCAGGTTGGACGAACGAAAGAGGTCCCTAGAACAATACAATGGTGATCTAACCGCCAAGTCAGAGATAGTCTGTTAGGAATTGTTAGCATGACCAGCGCCATTTTGTCTTAGGCATCCATCTTGTCTGAAGAAGCTTTTATTATAGCAGTTATTATGTAGTGAGACATATGCTGAGGTTAGTAAGGATTGTATTAGTTTTATTGGCCTTGCAAATGTTCTTGGCAAAGCGCCCGGAAGTCCGTTATCTAGGTAAGAGGCCCCAAACGGCCTTGCTTTGGACTGAGCTATAAGCACAGATGTATCTTTGCTACTGTTATAAAGAATACTCCTTCATACTCCTCTTTCTCTCATGTATTTCAATAAGCTTCTTTTGTTCATGAAATATGGTATGATATGATGTAGTTATGAATATATGAATATGTCACTTGTTAACCCTGTATGCTGTAATCGTTGCCTATAAGACATGTTGTGTGTCTTTCAATAAAGGAGAATGATTTTAGACTCATTTGCTGCATGGTCTGAAGTGCCGTTCAAAGATATCCTTATCAAATAATATATTCATTTCCAGTTGGTACGGTGTGCCTGAGGCCCAGTCCTGACTGACACGCTGCCCCCCCCCCCTGAAAACAACACCTAACAGTTTCTGGTGTCAGCTTGTGGGATTCGCACTGGGTAAGTAAATAAGTGTTTTTTACTCTACTTTCCCTATGTGAATCTGAACCTAAATTTAGTTGGTTTTATTTTTGTAATAGGTGTTGTTTATATATGATAAAGGGTTAAAGAGGTTCCTGCAATTAAGTGCAGGGTTTGTGCAGAGATTTTTGACCTGCCGGCACTGGTGATAAATCCCTCTAGACAGGTTAAAGTCCTCTGCTAGTTAGACAGGTGTTGCAGTCCTGTCTGGTGAAGCACGCAAAGAGATAAAAGTTGGCATGCATTTGACGGGAGGTTTAAGTCCCCTGGGCAAGTTGGCATCTCTTTGTTAGGGTGAGTTTGAGTCTCACCTGTGTTGAAGTTGTCCATATATATTCCTATAAGTAGACCTTTTGTTACTTATCACGGGAAATTAATTATTATTTGTTTGCTTGCTTGCTTTTATTGCTATATAATTGCTGTGCTGTGATGTGCTTAGAAAATATGTAGGTTATTGCATTTTTAATGTCTACAAAGGGGTTAACAGAAGCAGAGAGATATCCACTCCAGAAAGGGAGGGGGATGATAAAAAAAACTGTCAGTGAGCACAGCTGTGTAGAGTCAGCAGAAAAACAAAAAAACAACTGTTACAGAAGCTCCGTTGTATGCGTGTTTGCAGTAATGAAAAGGAGATTTTGTATATTTGATGTGTAATGAGTGTTGGTCTGTCGGTTTTCAATGTGTCTGGTATGACGTGTAAAAGATTTACTGAAAAAAAAAAAGAGCGGATGTATTATCCTGTTTGAAAATTGTCTCAGTCTGTTGGGAAATGGCCATTCTTTGCAGATTCGGACACTTTCAAATACATTTTAAATTTGGTGGAAAGTTAATCTTATTGTATTTTTATATGTCTTTGGTATGTTATGAAATATATGTTTTCCTGAGAAGGAAAGACTGTTAATGTGTTTTCTGTGTCACTAAGAGTTTGATGTATGTTGAAATGGCGTAAGAATAAATGTTGGGAGTGAATTTCTGGTATGCGAGATGATATGAGCTCGTGTATGTGAGTATCGCTGTAAAAATGACCTTGGTGCGTTTTTCTTTCTGTATGGTAATTATTTAGGCTAGTTTCTTTTGCTAAGAAAGCAAATGTTGTAATGAGGTATTTTGTAGTGTTATTGTCATAACTGTATTTTAAAGTCAACAGCATGTTTTAATTATGTGTGTTAATAGCAGTTTTAGTTTTAAGTGATATTTATTGTATACAAATAAAAAACTGTCCACCTGTTGCTGCATATCAATACATTGTTTTTGCAAGTGAACTAATTAATGGATTTGTGAATGTGTGGATGATTGGGTGACCTTTGGTCATGTCTTGGTAAATGAAAAAGATTAACAGGTTGATTCAAATATGTTGTATTTGCAAGATTTGTGCAAGGAGTTAGTGGAAAAGATAGAATAAGGTTATAGGCTGTATATCATTAAAATTTATCTAAACGTATTTGGGTCCTTTTCTGTTGCAAGTAAATAAATTCAGTAGAAGTTTTAATATAAATGGGTGTTATTTATACTGTGATGGCTCTCGTTTAAATATGCAGGTCATGATACAGTAAAGCAGTAGAATTTTTGTGGTAAATAATACAAGTTTCCTAATCATGGCTAGGGTATACATATGTAATTTACATGATAAATGGTTAGTCCTTAAAGGGACAGTACACTGTAACATAGTTTTGATATTAATGTATTTTCAATGGCTTGTTATACAAGCTGAATAGTATAAAATGTAGGAGAAGTTGCATTTGTGAGTTTATTTGTATATATGAAGTAGCTGGTTTTTGTGCTTTCAAGACACAGTTATTGCAATGGGTTGAATTTCAGATAATAAGTATATTTTATTGTGTTCCTTATCTTATATTTGTCTGATTGTCATTTTATTATTTAAAGGACCAGTTCACTCATGTGAAAGGAGTTCATGAGCAGCAATAACACTGTATTAGCAGTTTGCAAAACTTTAACAATCCTGCACCCCACTGTGAGTGTGTGCTTTTTTTATGCTGGCTGTGTTTGCTTAGGCTATTTAATGGACGTCAGTCTACATTTTTCTTATAAGTGAGGACAGTGGATCGTTAAGAAACAGTTAAAGGGGAATTTTTTTTTTTTTTTGTTAGACAAATTGTCCTTTTCATCTATTTGTGTAAATTATTATTATTATTCTTTTGTAGAAAGCTAATTTTTTTTGTTATATACAATTGTTATATTTGGCTAGAGAGCTGCAAAATGGTGAATATCAAATTATAAAAAAAGTTAAATCAAATAATTGTGTATTTATTAAAATTTTGGTTATGTAAGAGTATAGACTGGATTCTAGAGCTTTTTACAAATTATTTGTGCCACACATGATTTTGTGTGTTCCTTTGTAAATTTATGGTTCAGGATTTTATTTGTAAATATGCAACTGGAGTTTATTGATCATCTGCAGTGATTGCATCATTAGTATGATCTCATAGTATTGTGCATGGTAGAATTTGCAGAACCAGGGTATAGATGGTTGTTCTAGGATTTTAATTATTTGTAGTGTTTTGCGAGTGCTGTGTTTCAGTGAATGTATAAGTATATGTGTTGAATTTCAGGTTAATTGTGGTTGTTTAAAGTTTGGGCCGGCTGTTAATGTTTTGTTTTGTAGAATGGACAATTGGTTTTAGCTGTTTTCTAAGAGAATGTTATGTTTTTATTTTCTTTTACAAAGATATGACGAGTCCACGGATTTCATCCTTACTTGTGGGATATTAACCTCCTGCTAACAGGAAGTGGCAAAGAGCACCACAGCAGAGCTGTATATATAGCCCCTCCTTCCCTTCCATCCATAGTCATTCTCTTTGCCTGTGTTATACTAGGAAGAGGTAAAATGAGGTGCTAGTTTTATTTTCTTCAATCAAGAAGTTTTTTATTTTAAATGGTACCGGTGTGTACTATTTTCCTCAGGGGGTTATGGAAGAAGATTTCTGCTCTGAGGTTGATGATCTTAGCAGTTGTAACTAAGATCCATGCTGGTTCCCACAAGACTTCTGAAGGTAACCATGAGACATCTTCAGTGTGGAGACCGGTTTCATGCTACAAGCAGCATTAAGGTATGTGCAGCCTTTTATTTTCTGAAGAGACTTGATATATCAGAACTGGCTGGCATTTATTTCCCTATATGGGAATGGGGTAAGCAGTAGACCTGTTTCACAGAAGGGTATTACTAGAGTCCCCTGATATTACTATTTTTTATTGACATAAGGGCATGATATGACACTATGGGAGAGGCATAGGAACTTTTAATAGATAAACTGTTAAAAACGTTTTTCATTTTTTATTATATGTCCAGCATGACTTGCTGGGATGTGTTTGGGGTATGTTTTGTGTTCCACTTAGCTTGTTAAACCGCTTCCCATGCGGTTGTGTTTGGGCCTACTCCAACTTCGGCCATAAGGGGCTCAGATGCGCACTTCCTTCTAACAGAGGAGCAGCAAGCAGTAACTCTGGTTGCTCCTGGACAGTAGTCTCTGGCTTGGAGTGTTGGCTATTGATTTTCAAGTACCCTGGGGGCAGGTAGGCGCCACAGCACAGAGGGTGCTTTTTTGTAAACTGTTATATTTTTCATTAGAGCCTTATTTTTTCACCTCTCTCATAGGGTGCAATAATTTTTTGATATACTAATTAGTTTTAGTGAATTTTGGTAGCAATTTAAGTTTTATTTAAAACAATAAATAAAGTGTTTAAACGACTTTTGTGGCTATTATTAGTCTGTTCAACATGTCTGACATTGAGGATTCTCATTGTTATATGTGTTTAGAAGCTATTGTGGAACCCCCTCTTACATTGTGTACCTCTTGTACTGAAAGGGCCTTACATTGTAAAGACCATATATTAGGTCAAGATAGTGGGCCTAAGGATGATTCTCAATCTCAAGAGAATCAGGTTATGCCATCCAATTCTCCCCAAGTGTCACAAACTTTAACGCTCACACAAGCGACGCCCAGTACCTCTAGTGCGTCTAATTATTTTACTCTGCAGGAGATGGCTGTAGTTATGTCAACTACCCTTACAGAGGTATTATCTAAATTACCAGTGTTGCAGGGTAAACTCAGTAGGTCAGGTATTAATGTAAATACTGAATCCTCTGATACTTTATTAGCTATTTCCGATGTACCCTCACAGTGTTCTGAGTTGGGGGTCAGGGAATTGCTGCCTGAGGGAGAAATTTCAGACTCAGGGAATGTGTTACCTCAGACAGATTCGGACGTTATGTCCTTTAAATTTAAGCTTGAACACCTCCGTCTGTTACTTCGGGAGGTCTTAGCGACTCTGGATGACTGTGATCCTATTAGGATTCCACCAGAGAAATTGTGTAAAATGGACAAATATCTAGGAGTGCCTACTTATACTGATGTTTTTCCGGTTCCTAAAAGAATTTCGGAAATTATTAAGAAGGAATGGGATAGACCAGATATATCGTTTTCTCCCCCCTCCTACTTTTAAGAAAATGTTTCCCATATCGGACAGCATTCGGGACTTGTGGCAAACGGTCCCTAAGGTGGAGGGAGCTATATCTACTCTGGCTAAGCGTACAACTATACCCATTGAGGACAGTTGTGCTTTCAAAGACCCTATGGATAAAAAATTAGAGGGTCTCCTAAAGAAATTGTTTATTAATCAAGGTTTTCTTTTACAACCTACTGCTTGCTAATTCTTTTATTACTGATGCCGCTTTTCAAATTGCTAAATTAGCGTTGAAAAAAGCAGGTTTTGCTATTTTAGCACATAGAGCGTTGTGGCTCAAACCTTGGTCTGCTGATGTGTCATCTAAACATAAGTTTTTAGCTATTCCCTTTAAAGGTAAGACCCTTTTCGGGCCAGAATTGAAGGAAATAATTTCTGACATTACAGGAGGTAAAGGTCATGCTCTACCTCAGGATAAGTCTGTTAAGATGAGGGGTAAAAAGAATAATTTTCGTTCCTGTCGGAATTTTAAGGGAGGACCTTCTACTTCCTCTTCCTCCTCAAAGCAGGAAGGGAATTATACCCAATCTAAGTCAGTCTGGAGCCCCAAACAAAATTGGAATAAAGATAAACAATCTAAGAAGCCCGCTGCTGCTACTAAGACAGCATGAAGGGGTGGCCCCCGATCCGGGACCAGATCTAGTAGGGGGCAGACTTTCTTTCTTTGCCCAGGCTTGGGTAAAAGATGTTCAGGACCCCTGGGCACTAGAAATAGTGACCCACGGTTATCAGTTGGATTTCAAGGATTTTCTCCCAAGAGGGACGTTTCATCTTTCAAGATTATCTGCAGACCAGATAAAAAGAGAGGCGTTCTTACGCTGTGTAAAAGACTTTGTTACCATGGGAGTAATTTGTCCAGTTCCAAAATCAGAACAAGGACAGGGGTTTTACTCAAATCTATTTATGGTTCCCAAAAAAGAGGGAACTTTCAGACCCATCTTAGACCTCAAGTGTCTAAACAAATTTCTCAGAGTCCCATCGTTCAAGATGGAGACTATACAAACAATTTTACCAATGATCCAGGAGGGTCAATATATGACTACCGTGGACTTGAAGGATGCTTACCTTCATATTCCTTTCCACAAGGATCATCATCAGTTTCTAAGGTTTGCCTTTCTGGACAAACAGTATCAGTTTGTGGCTCTTCCCTTCGGGTTGGCCACAGCACCCAGAATCTTCACAAAGGTTCTAGGGTCTCTTTTGGCGGTTCTCAGACTGCAAGGCATAGCAGTGGCGTCTTATCTGGGCGATATTCTAATTCAGTCGTCAACATTCCAGCTGACAAAATCTCACACGGACATAGTATTGTCTTTTCTGAGAACTCACGGTTGGAAGGTGAACATAGAGAAGAGTTCACTTGTTCCACAGACAAGGGTTCCTTTCTTGGGAACTCTGATAGACTCGGTAGCCATGAAAATATTTCTGACAGAGGTCAGAAAACCAAAGATTCTAAATACTTGCCGAGCACTTCATTCCATTCCTCGGCCATCAGTGGCTCAGTGTATGGAGGTAATTGTATTAATGGTAGCGGCAATGGACATCGTTCCGTTTGCTCGCTTTCATCTCAGACCACTGCAACTGTGCATGCTCGGACAGTGGAATGGGGATTATGCGGATTTATCTCCTCAGATACATCTGGATCAAGAGACCAGAAACTCTCTTCTTTGGTGGTTGTCGCCGGATCATCTGTCCCAAGGGACTTGTTTCCGCAGACCCTCGTGGGTGATAGTGACAACGGATGCCAGCCCTCTGGGCTGGGGTGCGGTTTGGAACTCCCTGAAGGCTCAGGATGTTAGGACTCAAGTGGAGTCTCTACTTCCAATCAATATTCTGGAACTGAGAGCAATATTCAATAAGCTTCAGGCGTGGCCTCAGTTGGCTTCGGCCAAATTCATCAGATTCCAGTCGGACAACATCACGACTGTGGCATATATCAATCATCAGGGGGGGAACAAGGAGTTCCTTAGCGATGATAGAAGTATCTAAGATAATCCGTTGGGCGGAGGCCCACTCTTGTCATCTGTCAGCAATCTACATCCCAGGAGTAGAGAACTGGGAAGCAGATTTTCTAAGTCGACAGACTTTTCATCCGGGGGAGTGGGAACTTCACCCGGAGGTATATGCCTCATTGATTCTCGGATGGGGCAAACAGGAATTGGATCTGATGGCATCTCAACAGAATGCCAAGCTTCCAAGATACGGATCCCGATCAAGGGATCCTCAGGCTGAACTGATAGATGCCTTGTTTGTTCAGCCTAGCTTATGTGTTTCCACCGTTTCCTCTCCTCCCACGTGTGATTGCTCGAATCAAACAGGAGAGAGCTTCAGTGATCCTGATAGCGCCTGCGTGGCCACGCAGGACTTGGTATGCAGATCTAGTGGACATATCTTCTCTGCCACCGTGGAAGCTTCCATTGAGACAGGACCTTCTCATTCAAGGTCCTTTCTAACATCCAAATCTAATTTCTCTGCAGCTGACTGCGTGGAGATTGAACGCTTGATTTTATCGAAGCAAGGATTCTCTGATTCGGTTATCGATACTTTGATACAGGCTAGAAAGCCTGCCACTAGAAAAATCTATCATAAGATATGGCGTAAATATCTTTATTAGTGTGAATCCAAGGGTTACTCATGGTTTACTCATGGTTAGGATTCCTAGTATTCTGTCTTTTCTCCAAGAAGGATTGGAGAAAGGGTTATCAGCAAGTTCCTTAAAGGGACAAATTTCAGCTTTGTCAATTCTGTTTCACAAACGTTTGGCAAATGTGCCAGATGTTCAGTCTTTTTGTCAGGCTCTATCTAGAATTAAGCCTGTATTTAGACCCATTACTCCTCCCTGGAGTTTGAATTTAGTTCTTCGAGTTCTTCAAGGGGTTCCGTTTGAACCCATGCATTCCATGGATATCAAATTGTTATCTTGGAAAACAAAATTTATGCTTACCTGATAAATTTCTTTCTTTTGCGATGTACTGAGTCCACGGATTCATCCTTACTTGTGGGATATTGTGCTTCCTGACAGGAAGTAGCAAAGAGAGCACCACAGCAGAGCTGTCTATATAGCTCCCCCCCTTAACTCCACCCCCCAGTCATTCGACCAAAGGCCAAGGAAGAAAAGGAGAAACTATAAGGTGCAGAAGTGACTGAAGTTACATAAAAAAAGACTATCTGTCTTGAATAGACAGGGCGGGCCGTGGACTCGGTACATCGCAAAAGAAAGAAATTTATCAGGTAAGCATAAATTTTGTTTTCTTTTGCATGATGTACCGAGTCCACGGATTCATCCTTACTTGTGGGATACCAATACCAAAGCTTTAGGATATGGATGAACAGAGGGACAAGACAGAAACATAAACGGAAGGCACCACAGCTTGCAAAACCTTTCTCCCAAAAATAGCCTCCGAAGAAGCAAAAGTATCAAATTTGTAAAATTTTGAAAAGGTATAAAGCGAAGACCAAGTCACAGCCTTACTGTCAGAGTATTACCATTGTGCTGCTTTTCCTTTAAGGTATTCTAACCAATCAGAGGTTCACGCCTCCTTTATCACACCTGCTCACACCTCCAAGCTTTGCTTAGTAATTTGTAAACTTCCTAAGAGTCATACTTGTTACCTGAGCTAACAACCTTCTTATCTGAACCTTAGAATCCTAATGCCTCTAGGTGCTATACCAAAGATTCTATATGTGTGAGCTAAACCTCAACTTATCCCTCCGGAGTGTTTTTCTTTTTGTTACAGACTTTTTCAGCTTGCCTGTCAGCATTATCCTTGAACCGGACTCCTGTACTCTCACAGACTTCTCAGCTTGCCTCTCAGGTTTATCCTTGAACCGGATGCCCTGTAATCTCACTGACTCATCACCTTTCTAAAGAATAAAGGAGAACTGTATCCAATCTTACCTAAGGTACTTTTCACAAATCTTGTTTTGTATTTTGTTCCTGCTATAAAGAAACCGTAAAGTCTTCAGTGAGCTCCGGATCCGTGTCAGCTGTGACGTCACACGCCAAACACCGCGCCTCTCTCACTCTACACAGGATCTCCTCCCTGCATGTTTACTGCAGCTAAGAACTGAAGGGACAAAATCACTTCTCCGGTCAGTTACTTTAAGTCTAATTTTTCTATGAATGATTCTCTCTATGAAAGCAAACTACCACCTGCATCTAAAACTTTAAGTAACTTGTCAGTCAAACTTTATCTCTGCCACTTTTGTATCTGACTGTTAGCTAAACAGTTCAGATTCCTACAAATCATTAAAAGGCTTTATTTACACAAAATCAACCTGGTGTCACTTCACATAGTGATCACTTTCTGATTTAGTGTCACAAAACACATTTATCATATCAAGTGTTTAACAGTTGCATAAGTCAAGTACTGTGATTGTTACACTTACAAATCTGTTCAACAGAAGCATCATTTTTAAAAGCCCATGTGGAAGCTACCGCTCTAGTAGAATGAGCTGTAATCCTCTCAGGAGGCTGTTGTCCAGCAGTCTCATAAGCCAAATGGATGATGCTTTTCAGCCAAAAGGAAAGAGAAGTCGCCGTAGCCTTTTGACCCCTACGCTTTCCAGAATAGACAACAAACAAAGAAGATGTTTGACGAAAATCTTTGGTTGACTGCAAATAAAATTTCAAAGCACGAACCACTTCCAAGTTGTGCAACAGACGTTCCTTCTTACAAGAAGGATTAGGACACAGAGAAGGAACAACAATTTCCTGATTGATATTCCTGTTAGTAACAACCTTAGGTAGGAACCCAGGCTTGGAATGCAAAACCACCTTATCAGCATGGAACACAAGATAAGGTGAGTCACATTGTAATGCAGATAGTTCAGAAACTCTTTCGAGCTGAAGAGATAGCAACTAGGAACAAAACTTTCCAAGATAAAAGCTTAATATCTATGGAATGCATGGGTTCAAACGGAACCCCCTGAAGAACTCTAAGAACTAAATTTAGACTCCATGGCGGAGCAACAGGTTTAAACACAGGCTTAATTCTAGCTAAAGCCTGACAAAAAGCCCGAACATCTGGAACATCTGCCAGACACTTGTGCAACAAAATAAACAGAGCAGATATCTGTCCCTTTAGGGAACTAGCTGACAATCCTTTCTCCAATCCCTCTTGGAGAAAAGACAAAATCCTAGGAATCCTGATTTTACTCCAGGAGAAGCCTTTGGATTCGCACCAAAAAAGATATTTATGCCATATCTTATGATAAATTTTCCTGGTAACAGGCTTTCGAGCCTGAATCAAGGTATTTATGACTGACTCAGAGAAACCCCGCTTTGATAGAATCAAGCGTTCAATCTCCAAGCAGTCAGTTGCAGAGAAATTAGATTTGGATGCTTGAATGGACCTTGAATCAGAAGGTCCTGTCTCAATGGCAGAGACCATGGTGGAAGAGATGACATGTCCACCAGGTCTGCATACCAAGTCCTGCGTGGCCATGCAGGCACTATAAAAATCACTGATGCTCTCTCCTGTTTGATTCTGGCAATCAGACATGGAAGGAGAGGGAAAGGTGGAAACACATAAGCCAGGTTGAACAACCAGGGCACTGCTAGAGCATCTATCAGTACAGCCTGAGGATCCCTTGACCTGGAGCCGTAACGAGGAAGTTTGGCGTTCTGACGAGACGCCATAAGATCCAATTCTGGTGTGCCCCATAGACGAACCAGCTGAGCAAACACCTACGGATGGTGTTCCCACTCCCCCGGATGAAAAGTCTGACGACTTCGAAAATCTGCTTCCCAGTTCTCTACACCTGGGATATAGATCGCTGACAGATGGCAAGAGTGAGCCTCTGCCCATTGGATTATCCTTGAGACCTCTATCATCGCTAAGGAACTCTTTGTTCCGCCCTGATGATTGATATAAGCCACAGTCGTGATGTTGTCCGACTGAAACCTGATAAATCTGGAGAGCATTGAATATCGCTCTTAATTCCAGAATATTTATCGGTAGGAGAGCCTCCTCCCGAGTCCACAAACCCTGAGCTTTCATGGAAAGCCAGACTGCACCCCAGCCCAGAAGGCTGGCGTCTGTCGTCACAATAACCCATTCTGGCCTGCAGAAACACATTCCCTGGGACAGATTATCCTGAGACAACCACCAAAGAAGAGAGTCTCTTGATCCAGATTTATCTGAGGAGATAAATCTGCATAATCGCCATTCCACTGTTTGAGCATGCATAGTTGCAGTGGTCTGAGATGCAAGCGAGCAAACGGAACTATGTCCATTGCCGCTACTATTAGACCGATTACCGCCATACACTGAGCCACTGACGGCCGCAGAATGGAGTGAAGAGCTCGGCAGGTGGACAAAATCTTTGATTTTCTGACCTCCGTCAGAAATATTTTCATGTCCACTGAGTCTATCAGAGTCCCTAGAAATCAAACTCTTGTGAGTGGGGAAAGAGAACTCTTTTTTACGTTCACCTTCCACCCGTGAGATCTTAGAAAGGCCAACACTAAGTCCATGTGAGACTTGGCTAGTTGGAAGGTCGACGCTTGAATTAGAATGTCGTCTAGATAAGGCGCCACTGCTATGCCCCATGGCCTTAGAACCGCCAGAAGGGACCCTAGCACCTTCATGAAGATTTGTGGCGCCGTGGCCAACCCGAAAGGAAGAGCCACAAACCGATAATGCTTGTCCAGAAAGGCGAACCTGAGGAACTGGTGATGATCTTTGTGGATAGGAATGTGTAGCTACGCATCCTTTAAGTCCACAATGGTCATATATTGACCCTCCTGGATCAATGGTAAGATAGTCTGAATGGTCTCCATGTTGAAGGATGGAACTCTTAGGAATTGGTTTAGGATCTTGAGATCTAGAATTGGTCTGAAGGTTCCCTCCTTTTTGGGAACCACAAACAGATTGGAGTAGAAACCTTGCCCCTGTTCTGCTTTCGGAACTGGACAGATCACTCCCATGGTAAAAAGGTCTTCTACACAGCGTAAGAATGCCTCTCTTTTTGTCTGGTTTACAGACAATTGAGAAAGATGGAATCTCCCCCTTGGAGGAGAATCTTTGAAATCTAGAAGATACCCCTGGGTTACAATTTCTACGGCCCAGGAGTCCTGAACGTCTCTTGCCCAGGCCTGAGCAAAGAGAGAGTCTGCCCCCTACTAGATCCGGTCCTGGATCGGGGGCTACCCCTTCATGCTGTCTTAGTGGCAGCAGCAGGCTTTTTGGCCTGTTTACCCTTGTTCCAAGCCTGGTTAGGTCTCCAGGTTGGTTTGGATTGAGCAAAGTTCCCCTCTTGCTTTGCAGCAGGGGAAGCGGAAGCGGGACCACCCTTGAAGTTTCAAATGGAATGAAAATTATTTTGTTTGGTCCTTGTCTTATTTAACTTATCTTGAGGGAGGGCATGACCCTTCCCCCCAGTGATGTCCGAAAATGATCTCTTTCAGTGCAGGCCCGAATAGGGTCTTACCTTTGAAAGGGGTGGTCAAAAGCTTAGATTTAGATGACACATCAGCTGACCAGGACTTAAGCCATAACTCTCTATGTGCTAAAATGGCAAAACCTGAATTCTTAGCCGCTAATTTAGCAAGATGAAAAGCGGCGTCTGTAATAAAAGAATTAGCCAACTTAAGAGCCTTAATTCTGTCCAAAATATCATCAAGTGGGGTCTTCTAGAGCCTCAAACCAAAAGGCAGCCGCAGTGGTTACAGGAACAATGCACGCTATAGGTTGAAGAAGAAAACCTTGATGAACAAAAATTTTCTTTAGGAGACCCTCTAATTTTTTATCCATAGGATCAATGAAAGCACAACTGTCTTCAATAGGTATAGTTGTACGCTTAGCCAGGGTAGAAATAGCTCCCTCCACCTTAGGGACCGTCTGCCATGAGTCCTTTATGGTGTCAGAAATGGGAAACATTTTCTTAAAAACAGGAGGGGGAGAGAACGGAATACCTGGTCTATCCCACTCCTTAGTAACAATGTCCGAAATCCTCTTAGGGACCGGAAAAACATCAGTGTAAACAGGAACCTCTAAATATTTGTCCATTTTACACAATTTCTCTGGAACTACAATAGGGTCACAATCATCCAGAGTCGCTAAAACCTCCCTGAGCAATAAGCGGAGGTGTTCTAGCTTAAATTTAAATGCCGTCATATCTGAATCTGTCTAAGGGAACACCTTTCCTGAGTCAGAAATCTCTCCCTCAGACAGCAAATCCCTCATCCCTACTTCAGAACATTGTGAGGGAATATCGGATACGGCCACTAAAGCGTCAGAAGGCTCAGCATTTGTTCTTAACCCAGAGCTACTGCGCTTCCCTTGCAACCCAGGCAGTTTAGATAAAACCTCTGTGAGGGTAGTATTCATAACTGAAGCCATATCTTGCAAGGTGAAAGAATTAGACGCACTAGAAGTACTTGGCGTCGCTTGTGCGGGCGTTACCGGTTGTGACACTTGGGGAGAACTAGATGGCAAAACCTGATTTCCTTCTGTCTGAGAATCATCTAATGCCAAACTTTTATAAGTCAAAATATGCTGTTTGCAATTTATAGACATATCAGTACAAGTGGGACACATTCTAAGAGGGGGTTCCACAATGGCTTCTAAACAAATTGAGCAATGAGTTTCCTCAGTGTCAGACATGTTTAACAGACTAGTAATAAAGCAAGCAAGCTTGGAAAACACTTTATTTAATGAAAAAAACACAATTTGCAAAAACAGTACTGTGCCTTTAAGAGAAAAAAAGGCATACACAAACTGCAAAACAGGTTAAAATTGCTTCAATTGTTCCGAAATTTTAACAGTGTACCCACTAAGCTTTAGAAGGATTGCACCACAATTTAATAAGCAATAAACACCCAAATGAAAAAACTGGATTGAAATTTGTCTAAAACCAGTTAAAAACCCCTATAAGCACCTTGCCACAGCTCTGCTGTGGCCCTACCTGCCCTTAGGAACGATAATATGGGGTTAAAGCTTCGAATAGGCCCTCAGAAGATTAATAGGACCTCAGGAGAAGTTGCATGCTGCTTGTCTGTGTAACTAAATACAGACCCCGCCCACCTCACTCGATGTTGCTGGGGCCTACACAAATCTAACAAGCCTAGTTTGAAAACCATGTGGGTTATAACAACCCCAAAAAGCCAAATGACCGCTCAAGCAAACGTCCCATAAACATAAAAAACATTACTCCCAGAACACACAAACCTTTGTCCCAATTTTTCATAAACAGAGTGCCCAAAAAACTTAACCCTTTATGCAAGCAAGTAAAGCCTCTTTCACACTAGGATTACTGCTTACCCTTCCCCTAATGGGGATACTGTCAGCCTTTCTGAGTTAACACAGTCTCTGCAGAAAAATGACTGAACATACCTCATAGCTGTATAGCAAGAACAGTTCCTCACACTGAAGTTTTCCTGTACTCCTCGGCTTCTGTGGGAACAGCAGTGGACCTTAGTTACAAATGCTAAGATCATCATCCTCCAGGCAGAAATCTTCATCTATGTCCTGCCTGAGAGTAAATAGTACAACACTGGTACCATTTAAAAATAGCAAACTCTTGATTGAAGATAAAATAAAAACTAACAGTTTAACACCTCTTCTCTTTACCCTTCCTGCTTAGAGCCAGCAAAGAGAATGACTGGGGGGTGGAGTTAAGGGGGGAGCTATATAGACAGCTCTGCTGTGGTGCTCTCTTTGCTACTTCCTGTCAGGAAGGACAATATCCCACAAGTAAGGATGAATCCGTGGACTCGGTACATTATGCAAAAGAAAGTTCTGTTTTTAGTTGCTATTTCTTCTGCTCAAAGAGTTTCTGAGCTTCCAGCGCTACAGTGTGATTCTACTTATCTCATTTTTCATTCTGATAAGGTGGTGTTACGTACCAAGCCTGGATTCCTTCCTAAGGTTGTTTCAAATAAGAATATTAATCAGGAAATTGCTGTTCCTTCCTTGTGTCCTAACCCTTCTTCTAAGACGGAGCATATGTTGCATAATTTGGATGTGGCCCGTGCTTTAAAGTTTTACTTACAGGCAACTAAGGATTTCCGTCAATCATCTTCATTATTCATTGTTTATTCTGGAATGTGTAGGGGTCAGAAAGCTACGGCTACCTCTCCTTCTTTTTGGCAGAGAAGTATCATCCACCTGGC
Organism: Bombina bombina; assembly: GCF_027579735.1. Taxonomy (NCBI): domain Eukaryota; kingdom Metazoa; phylum Chordata; class Amphibia; order Anura; family Bombinatoridae; genus Bombina; species Bombina bombina. The sequence continues at coordinate 549,912,557 of NC_069501.1, read as the reverse complement.
ATATGAGACTGCTAGACAGCAGCCTCCTGAAAGAATTACGGCTCATTCTACTAGGGCTGTGGCTTCCACATGGCCCTTTAAAAATGATGCATCTGTTGAACAGATTTGTAAGGCTGAGACTTGGTCATCCCTTCATACGTTTTCCAAATTTTACAAATTTGATACTTTTGCTTCTTCTGAGGCTATTTTTGGGAGAAAGGTTCTTCAAGCAGTGGTGCCTTCTGTTTAGGTTCCTGTCTTGTCCCTCCCTTTCATCCGTGTCCTATTGCTTTGGTATTGGTTTCCCACAAGTAAGGATGAAATCCGTGGACTCGTCATATCTTTGTAAAAGAAAAGTAAATTTATGCTTACCTGATAAATTAATTTCTTTTACGATATGACAAGTCCACGGCCCACCCTGTTCTTTTTAAGACAGTTTTTTTCTTTAAACTTCAGTCACCTCTGCACCTTTTAGCCTTTCCTTTTCTCTTCCTATACCTTCGGCCAAATGACTGAGGATGGAGGGGAAGGGAGGGGCTATATATACAGCTCTGCTGTGGTGCTCTTTGCCACTTCCTGTTAGCAGGAGGTTAATATCCCACAAGTAAGGATGAAATTCATGGACTCGTCATATCGTAAAAGAAATTAATTTATCAGGTAAGCATAAATTAACTTTTTCGTGACTGGAAGCGTGATGTATGTATGGAATATTGCATGTTGAGGTGTATTTGATTTTGCCTGATGTTATGAATAGTATAATACATGCATGAGTGGAGTGCATGATTTGTCTTTTAGTTTTGTGTTATATTGTGTTTGCGTGCCACATGGGATGTTTCTCGCAAACAAGGGGAAAGTATTGATGAGTATTGCTTAGTATCTTTATGTGATTTGGGTGATTATTATTTTACGTAAGAAAGTGAACCTAAAATGTTTTTATTTTTTCCTATTTTGTTCTTAACACAATATTTGTATTTGCAGGAAGATATCATGAAGCTGTATCCAGAGATTAAAGACACTAACTAAATTATTTTTTAGTTTTTCATATTTAGGTAAAATCTGTACAGATAAAATTACATAGTGCATTCTCCAAAAGATTGAAGATTGATTGCAAGTAAACCTTTTAAAGAGAGAAAGAATGAAGATAAAAGACCTTTTGTCAAGCTTGTTTCAACCACCATACTGCAGTAAAAGTTGCTGAACTATCTTTGGATCTATTCTTTGCTTTGCATGCTGGTACCAGCCCCAGAACTGGACTCTGGGTAATCTATGACTGTTTCCTATGATGTGTGTCTTCAGAACATAAAGACTATCCTTCTCTGGACTGTGCCTTGCCAGTTGATATTGAGGACCTGTTACGCTGTTACAGGGTCAACCAATTAAATTAGGGGAGTATTGTTTTAACTTGTTTACTTATATTTCTTGTTTTCTATGCTCTTGTATTTGTGTTATTTTTGTTGATCATATTAGTTATAAGAAATCATATAGTTTTGTCTGCAGAAAAGTATGCCTTATTGGTATCAGTGCACATTGTGGTTTATGCACTTAACAAAATAACCCTCTAGAAAAGTAAAACTCTAAACCTTGCAGTATTGTAACCTATTGAATGGCCCACTGAAAATATGTTTGCACCTTTATAGTTTAGAGAAAATGCTGCAATATATCAGAATATTTTAGACTCTCCATCCTATGGAACGCAATGAGGACATGTCTCAGCTATAAGTTTATATTAAGTATACAGAGAAATATTTGTTTAGGGAGTAGCATAATCAGATATATTGATGGTATATTTTCTACCTACCATGGCTCTTATTCGAGCTGTGTTATGAGAGCAAATGTATTTTTTCCCTTTTATTAATTGGTATGGTATCTGCAATTTGAATTTTGTAATTCCAGATGTTTGTCAATGGAAGGAATCATCTTACCATAAAGATATGTTTACCTTTAAAAGATTTTGTAGTTTTAAATGATGTTATGATTGTATTCTTTCCTCATACAGGAGTGTGTGATAATTTAGGTTGCATAAAATAATTAGTAAACTAGCAGTGATTGCGGACTATTAGGATCATAGTTGGAGAATTATAAACATTACGGATAGTAGCTTTACAGAATAAAGCAACACTAGGTTCTTTTATTTTTAGTAGTTCCAAGTGACAGTGTAAAGAAATTCATTTTAAAGAAAATATTTTTATTTATTGGCCTTAGCATAAGTTTTAGCATAGCCATTCAGCCTCTTGATGAAGTCTAGCAGTTTTCACTTGCTTAGTATTCATGAAGTATCATTTAAATTGTATAGAGAAGCTGTGAGTTATTTTCTGTAAAAGTATCAATGTATTTAGTTTGTATTATATTTCTACAATGTTTTCTTGGTTTTAAATGACATAGGATGAGTTAAGCTAAAGGAATTGTGATGCTTACAAAAAAAGGTGAAAGAAGTTTTATTTGGACATAATTGTGATTGTATTGGGGTGTGTACTCGTCTTGTGCTGTTTTGTTTCCTTCTTAGACTCCTTCTGACTCGAGTGTCTGCTTGCTATAAGGATCCACTGGCTTTCCTTGTCTACCCCATGAACAAACCATCGGACTTACAGCATCTACCTGCAGAAGAACACTGGATAAGCACCCCTACAGCAAATGAACTGTATTGAAGCAGAGTGTCTGAGGAAGGTGGAGCGCTCTAAATAGACAAAGACTGTTCATAAAGCGATCAGAGGCAACGTAGAGACATTTGTGCTGTTCCCATATCATGCTTTACTGTGGAGAATGTACCGAGCAAGGAACTGTTGGACATATTGGGGGGGTGCTAGCAATGCAGGTGGAAAAATAAAAGATGCAGCATTGTTTGGGGGTAGATAGGGGGCTGGTTGGGTCTTTGTGCAGGTAGACCAGTAGTTTGAGGATGATGGGAGGTAGACGGAGAGTATTGGAGGGGCCGCACCTATGTGTAGTGACAAATTGAGCCCTATTAGCCTATAAAATGATACCACTACATGTGAATACTTTTCTCTATAGTATTCTCACATAGAGTCCTGTTACCGTAGTATCAGGCTTATACTGTTGTTAAAGGCTTTCCTAATTTTCTGCGCCTTTCTATTCTATTCTGTTAGAATAAAAGGGTGGTAATGTTAGGAATTGTTAGCATGACCAGCGCCATTTTGTCTTAGGCATCCATCTTGTATGAAGAAGCTTTTATTATAGCAGTTATTATGTAGTGAGAAATATGCTGAGGTTAGTAAGAATTGTATTAGTTTTATTGGCCTTGCAAATGTTCCTGGCAAAGCGCCCGGAAGTCCGTTATCTAGGTAAGAGGCCCCAAACGGCTTTGCTTTGGACAGAGCTATACGCACAGAAACTTTGCTACTGTTATAATGAATACTCCTTCATACTCCTCTTTCTCTCATGTATTTCAATAAGCTTCTTTTGTTCATGAAATATGCTATGATATGATGTAGTTATGAATACGTCACTTGTTAACCCTGTATGCTGTAATCGTTGCCTATAAGACATGTTGTGTGTCTTTCAATAAAGGAGAATGGTTTTAGACTCATTTGCTGCGTGGTCTGAAATGCCGTTCTAAGGAGAGGTCTCATATGAAAACGAGCAAAGGGGATCGTGTCCGATGCTGCAGTCATGAGACCTAAAACTTCCATGCACATAGCTACTGAAGGGAATGACTGAGACTGAAGATTCCGACAGGCTGCAACCAATTTCAAACGTCTCTTGTCTGTTAGAGACAAAGTCATGGACACTGAATCTATCTGGAAACCTAAAAAGGTTACCCTTGTCTGAGGAATCAAAGCACTTTTTTGGTAAATTGATCCTCCAACGATATCTTTGAAGAAACAACACTAGTTGATTCGTGTGAGATGCTGCAGAACGTAAAGACTGAGCTAGTACCAAGATATCGTCCAAATAAGGAAACACAGCAATACCCCGCTCTCTGATTACAGAGAGTAGGGCACCGAGAACCTTTGAAAAGATTCTTGGAGCTGTCACTAGGCCAAAAGGAAGAGCAACAAATTGGTGATGCTTGTCTAGAAAAGAGAATCTCAGGAACTGATAGTGATCTGGATGAATCGGAATATGAAGATATGCATCCTGTAAGTCTGTTGTGGACATATAATGCTCTTGCTGAGCAAAAGGCAGAATATCGATTCAAAATTTTTAGATCAAAAACTGGTCTGAATGAATTTTCTTTCTTTGGGATAATGAATAGATTTGAATAAAACCCCAGACCCTGTTCCTGAAACGGAACTGGCATGATTAGCCCTGATAACTCCAGGTATGAAACACACTTCAGGAAAGCCTGAGCCTTTACTGGGTTTGCTGGGATTCGTGAGAGAAAAAATCTTCTCACAGGCAGTCTTACTCTGAATCCTATTCTGTCCCCCTGAGAGACAATACTCTAAATCCATTGATTTTGAACCAAATTGGTCCAAACATCTTTGAAAAATCTTAATCTGCCCCCTACCAGCTGAGCTGGAATGAGGGCCGCACCTTCATGCGGACTTGGGGGCTGGCTTTGATCTCTTAAATGGCTTGGATTTATTCCAATTTGAGGAAGGCTTCCAATTGGAAACAGATTCCTTGGGGGAAGGATAGGTTTCTGTTCCTTATTTTGTCGAAAGGAACGAAAACGGTTAGAAGCTTTAGATTTACCCTTAGGTCTTTTATCCTAAGGCAAAAAAACTCCCTTCCCACCAGTGACAGTTGAAATTATTGAATCCAACTGAGAACCAAATTACTTATTACCTTGGAAAGAAAGAGATAGCAATCTGGACTTAGAAGTCATGTCAGCATTCCAAGATTTAAGCCACAAAGCTCTTCTAGCTAAAATAACTAAAGACATAGATTTAACATCAGTTTTGATGATATTAAAAATGGCATCACAAATAAAATTATTAGCATGTTAAATCAAGTTAACAATGCTAGACAAATCAGGATCCAATAGTTGTTGCGCTAAAGTTTCCAACCAAAAAGTTGAAGCAGCTGCAACATCAGCCAAAGAAATTGCAGGCCTGAGAAGATGACCTGAATATAAATAGGCTTTCCTTAGATAAGATTCAAGTTTCCTATCTAAAGGATCTTTAAAAGAAGTACTATCTTTTGTTTAGCAAGAGTAGAGATAGCCCCATCAACTTTGGGGATCTTTTCCCAAAACTCTAAAGTAACTGCTGGTAAAGGATAGAAATTTTAAACCTTGAAGAAGGAATAAAAGTACAACCAGGCCTATTCCATTCCTTAGAAATCATATCCGAAATAGCATCAGGAACTGGAAAAACCTCTGGAATAACCACAGGAGGTTTATAAACAGAATCTAAACGTTTACTAGTTTTAATATCAAGAGGACTAGTTTCCTCCATATCCAATGTAATCAACACTTCTTTTAACAAAGAATAAATACACTCATTCTTAAATAAATAAGAAGATTTGTCAGTGTCAATATCTGAGGTAGGATCTTCTGAACCAGATAGATCCTCATCAGAGCAGGATAATTCAGCATTTTGCCAATCATTTGAAATTTCATCAACTTTATGAGAAGTTTTAAAAGACCTTTTACGTTTATTAGAAGGCGGGATGGCAGACAAAGCCTTCTGAATAGAATCAGAAATAAATTATTTTAAATGTACAGGTATATATTGTGCATTAGATGTTGAGGGAACAGCAACAGGTAATGAACTACTACTGATGAATACATTCTCTGCATGTAAAAGTTTATTATGACAACTATTACAAACTACAGCTGGAGATATAACCTCCACAAGTTTACAACAAATGCACTTAGTTTTGGTAGAACTGTTATCAGGCAGCAGGGTTCCAACAATGATTTCTGAGACAGGATCAGATTGAGACATCTTGCAAATGTAAGAGAAAAAAAACACATATAAAGCAAAATGATCAATTTCCTTATATGGCAGTTTCAGGAATTGGAAACAATGCAAACAGCATAGCCCTCTGATAGAGTAAAAAAGGCAAGAGGCATATAGGAATGGGGTCTAAAATAATTAAAATATTTGGGGCTAAGCATGACGCACACAAACAAAAGCATATTTTTTGGCCCCAAAAACGTCCGGAAATGACACACTCGCGTCACAGGAGACGCAACCTTGTGAAGGACTTGGCGTCGACTAAGAAATGACGAATTTGCGTCAACGAACGTAACTTTGTGCAAAAAATATCTTGCGCCAAGAATGACGCAATATATTTTGGCATTTTGTGCCCTTGCAAGCCTAATTCTGCCTGCGAATTTTAAAACGCGGTCACGTTTCACTTATACGCTTCCTCAGAGGGGGACCTCCCTCACCCCCTCTGAGGAAGTGTATAAGTGAAACGCGACCGCGTCAGGGGCCTCGTGTTTATTTTAACTGCACTCTGTTAATTTCAGACTATCTACTAATTGATATTTTTATTTGTTGTTGTAACATTTGTAGTAACATTTATTGTGGGAATGATGGGGAAGGGATTTATAGCATATTGAGTGTAAAAAAAGTGGCTTATCTATCCTAATATAGGGCAATACAGGACACAGTTCCTAAATAGAGGCACTTACATTTACCTAATATCATTGATTTTTTCCCTCCTCCTCATATGTGATAAACAACCTAAAATCAGCAACATTGAAGTACTTTATACAAGTCACAGTTATAGAGTTGTGTTTTTAACTATTTTTCTGGCACGCTAGATACAACTTCTATTTCTGCTGCCTTTTTTAACTACAACTAGTAAAAGATAAATTTTAAGTGGAAAAATATAAACTTTATGTGTAGAAAGAGCATACTTTTCCCTATTCTCCTAATAGGGTTTTTTTTTTTCTCTTTGATTTAAATTGAAAATGTTGGTCTAGAAAGACAAACCTGAGAAACTGGAAATGTTCCCGGTGAAGTGGAACATGCAGATAAGCATCCTTTAATTCTATTGTGAATATAAACTGACCTTGCTGATAAAAGTCAGAATAGTTTCCATTTTAGGGGATGTCCAAGCCATGCCCATGTTCAGACGTTAAATTCAGTAGCTCCTACGGCAATCTAAACAATCTACTGATTATCCCACTACTAATATGCCATCCTTTAACATAGATCTGAATATTAACTGAGGAGAGGTTCTGGAGTCGGCTGATATTACTCTCACTGTGATCCTGTTACCAGAAGACCCAAACCGATCAAGACTGAAGCTAACGGCCTAAGTCACCTCACTAACACCCCCACCCCCCCGGTTTGACAACTACCCGGGTAAAGCAGTATTAAGTCTGCTGAGTCTACCAGAATTAATCACACTGACTGAATTCCTACGCCTTAAACACTGAGAGGTGCTGATTGTGGAGAATCCAGAAAGCATAAGGGCATACTAATTCATCAACAATGTGGTACGGCGATGGGGGATAAATTCGCACCCTCATATACCAATTTCTCTTGTTAAGTGTATCCAGTCCACGGATCATCCATTACTTATGGGATATTAACTCCTCCCCAACAGGAAGTGCAAGAGGATTCACCCAGCAGAGCTGCTATATAGCTCCTCCCCTAACTGCCATTACCAGTCATTCTCTTGCACCCAACGAATAGATAGGATGTGTGAGAGGACTGTGGTGATTATACTTAGTTTCATACCTTCAATCAAAAGTTTGTTATTTTATAATAGCACCGGAGTGTGTTATTCCTTCTCTGGTAGAATTTGAAGAAGAATCTACCTGAGTTTTTCTATGATTTTAGCCGGAGTAGTTAAGATCATATTGCTGTTTCTCGGCCATCTGAGGAGAGGTAAACTTCAGATCAGGGGACAGCGGGCAGATTAATCTGCAAAGAGGTATGTAGCAGCTTATTATTTTCTGACAATGGAATTGATGAGAAAATTCTGCCATACCGATATAATGTAAACTCAGCCTTAAATGCAGTAGCAGCAACTGGTATCAGGCTGTCATGTATGTATATTTTACACTTCAGTATTCTGGGGAATGGCACTTCACTGGAATTATACTGTATGCATAAAACTTTAGCCTAATTTGCAGGGACTAGCAACAGGCTTTTTAATAACACTCAATTTATTAATGTTAAACGTTTTTTGCTGGCATGTAAAATCGTTTAATTTTCTGAGGTACTGGGTGAAAAAATGTTTTGGGCACTATTTTTTTCCACTTGGCAGTCGTTTTATTTAATTTATGACAGTTTACTGATCTCTCTCACTGTTATGTGTGAGGGGGAGGGGCCTTTTTTGGTGCTTTTGCTACGCATCAAAAAATTCAGTCAGAAGTTTATTGTCTTCCCTGCATGATCCGGTTCATCTCTACAGAACTCAGGGGTCTTCAAAACTTGTTTTGAGGGAGGTAATCACTCACAGCAGAGCTGTGAGATTGTAGTTGACTGTGATAAAAAAAAAAAACGTTTATTTCTGTATTTTTTTTTTTTTTTTCTGCTATCAGGGTTAGTTATCCTTTGCTAATGGGAGCAATCCTTTGCTAAAATTGTGTTTTTTACAAAGATTTGATGCTATAACTTTTCAGTTTATTAATTTTCAACTGTCATAACTTTTTCTGTGCTTCTTATAGGCACAGTACGTTTTCATATTATAGTAAATTACTTGAAAAGTATTTCCAAGTTGCTAGTTTATTTGCTAGTGTGTTAAACATGTCTGATTCAGAGGAAGATATCTGTGCTATATGTGCTAAAGCCAAAGTGGAGCCCAATAGAAATTTATGTACTAACTGTATTGATGCTACTTTAAATAAAAGTCAATCTGTACAAATTGAACATATTTCACCAAACAACGAGGGGAGAGTTATGCCGACTAACTCGCCTCACGTGTCAGTACCTGCATCTCCCGCTCGGGAGGTGCGTGATATTGTAGCGCTGAGTACATCTGGGCGGCCATTACAAATCACATTACAGGATATGGCTACTGTTATGACTGAAGTTTTGGCTAAATTACCAGAACTAAGAGGTAAGCGTGATCACTCTGGGGTGAGAACAGAGTGCGCTGATAATATTAGGGCCATGTCAGACACTGCGTCACAATTTGCAGAACATGAGGACGGAGAGCTTCATTCTGCGGGTGACGGTTCTGATCCAAACAAACTGGATTCAGATATTTCAAATTTTAAATTTAAGCTGGAAAACCTCCGTGTATTACTAGGGGAGGTGTTAGCGGCTCTGAATGATTGTAACACAGTTGCAATACCAGAGAAAATGTGTAGGTTGGATAAATATTTTGCGGTACCGGCGAGTACTGACGTTTTTCCTATACCTAAGAGACTTACTGAAATTGTTACTAAGGAGTGGGATAGACCCGGTGTGCCGTTCTCACCCCCTCCGATATTTAGAAAGATGTTTCCAATAGACGCCACCACACGGGACTTATGGCAAACGGTCCCTAAGGTGGAGGGAGCAGTTTCTACTTTAGCTAAGCGTACCACTATCCCGGTGGAGGATAGCTGTGCCTTTTCAGATCCAATGGATAAAAAGTTAGAGGGTTACCTTAAGAAAATGTTTGTTCAACAAGGTTTTATATTGCAACCTCTTGCATGCATTGCGCCTGTCACGGCTGCAGCAGCATTTTGGTTTGAGTCTCTGGAAGAGACACTTGAATCAGCTCCATTAGATGAGATTACACACAAGCTTAAAGCCCTTAAGTTAGCTAACTCATTTATTTCAGATGCCGTAGTACATTTAACTAAACTTACGGCTAAGAATTCCGGATTCGCCATTCAGGCACGCAGAGCACTGTGGCTAAAATCCTGGTCAGCTGACGTTACTTCTAAATCTAAATTGCTTAATATACCTTTCAAAGGGCAGACCTTATTCGGGCCCGGGTTGAAAGAAATTATCGCTGACATTACAGGAGGTAAAGGCCATGCCCTGCCTCAAGACAGAGCCAAACCTAAGGCTAGACAGTCTAATTTTCGTTCCTTTCGTAATTTCAAAGCAGGAGCAGCATCAACTTCCTCTGCACCAAAACAGGAAGGAGCTGTTGCTCGCTACAGACAAGGCTGGAGACCTAACCAGTCCTGGAACAAGGGCAAGCAGGCCAGGAAACCTGCTGCTGCCCCTAAGACAGCATGAATCGAGGGCCCCCGATCCGGGAACGGATCTAGTGGGGGGCAGACTTTCTCTCTTCGCCCAGGCTTGGGCAAGAGATGTCCAGGATCCCTGGGCGTTAGAGATCATATCTCAGGGATACCTTCTAGACTTCAAATTCTCTCCCCCAAGAGGGAGATTTCATCTGTCAAGGTTGTCAACAAACCAAATAAAGAAAGAGGCGTTTCTACGCTGCGTACAAGATCTTTTATTAATGGGAGTGATCCATCCGGTTCCGCGGTCGGAACAAGGACAAGGGTTTTACTCAAATCTGTTTGTGGTTCCCAAAAAAGAGGGAACTTTCAGGCCAATCTTGGATTTAAAGATCCTAAACAAATTCCTAAGAGTTCCATCGTTCAAAATGGAAACTATTCGGACAATTTTACCCATGATCCAAAAGGGTCAGTACATGACCACAGTGGATTTAAAGGATGCTTACCTTCACATACCGATTCACAAAGATCATTACCGGTATCTAAGGTTTGCCTTTCTAGACAGGCATTACCAGTTTGTAGCTCTTCCATTCGGATTGGCTACGGCTCCGAGAATCTTCACAAAGGTTCTGGGTGCTCTTCTGGCGGTACTAAGACCGCGAGGAATTGCGGTAGCTCCGTACCTAGACGACATTCTGATACAAGCTTCAAGCTTTCAAACTGCCAAGTCTCATACAGAGTTAGTACTGGCATTTCTAAGGTCGCATGGATGGAAGGTGAACGAAAAGAAGAGTTCTCTCTTTCCACTCACAAGAGTTCCCTTCTTGGGGACTCTTATAGATTCTGTAGAAATGAAGATTTACCTGACAGAAGACAGGTTAACAAAGCTTCAAAATGCATGCCGTGTCCTTCATTCCATTCAACACCCGTCAGTAGCTCAATGCATGGAGGTGATCGGCTTAATGGTAGCAGCAATGGACATAGTACCCTTTGCACGTCTACATCTCAGACCGCTGCAATTGTGCATGCTAAGTCAGTGGAATGGGGATTACTCAGACTTGTCCCCTACTCTGAATCTGGATCAAGAGACCAGAAATTCTCTTCTATGGTGGCTTTCTCGGCCACATCTGTCCAGGGGGATGCAATTCAGCAGGCCGGACTGGACAATTGTAACAACAGACGCCAGCCTACTAGGTTGGGGCGCTGTCTGGAATTCTCTGAAGGCTCAGGGACAATGGAATCAGGAGGAGAGTCTCCTACCAATAAACATTCTGGAATTGAGAGCAGTTCTCAATGCCCTTCTGGCTTGGCCCCAGTTAACAACTCGGGGGTTCATCAGGTTTCAGTCGGACAACATCACGACTGTAGCTTACATCAACCATCAGGGAGGGACAAGAAGCTCCCTAGCAATGATGGAAGTATCAAAGATAATTCGCTGGGCAGAGTCTCACTCTTGCCACCTGTCAGCAATCCACATCCCGGGAGTGGAGAACTGGGAGGCGGATTTCTTAAGTCGTCAGACTTTTCATCCGGGGGAGTGGGAACTTCATCCGGAGGTCTTTGCCCAAATACTTCGACGTTGGGGCAAACCAGAGATAGATCTCATGGCGTCTCGACAGAACGCCAAGCTTCCTCGTTACGGGTCCAGATCCAGGGATCCGGGAGCGGTTCTGATAGATGCTTTGACAGCACCTTGGACCTTCGGGATGGCTTATGTGTTTCCACCCTTCCCGATGCTTCCTCGATTGATTGCCAGAATCAAACAGGAGAGAGCATCAGTGATTCTAATAGCACCTGCATGGCCACGCAGGACTTGGTATGCAGATCTAGTGGACATGTCATCCTGTCCACCTTGGTCGCTACCTCTGAAACAGGACCTTCTGATCCAGGGTCCCTTCAAACATCAAAATCTAATTTCTCTGAAGCTGACTGCTTGGAAATTGAACGCTTGATTTTATCAAAACGTGGTTTTTCTGAGTCAGTTATTGATACCTTAATACAGGCTAGGAAGCCTGTTACCAGAAAGATTTACCATAAGATATGGCGCAAATACTTATATTGGTGCGAATCCAAGAGTTACTCATGGAGTAAGGTAAGGATTCCGAGGATATTGTCTTTTCTACAAGAAGGTTTAGAAAAGGGTTTATCCGCTAGTTCCTTAAAGGGACAGATTTCAGCTCTGTCCATTCTTTTACACAAACGTCTGTCAGAAGTTCCGGACGTTCAAGCTTTTTGTCAGGCTTTAGCTAGGATCAAGCCTGTGTTTAAAACTGTTGCTCCACCATGGAGTTTGAACTTAGTTCTTAATGTTTTACAGGGGGTTCCGTTTGAACCCCTTCATTCCATTGATATCAAGTTGTTATCTTGGAAAGTTCTGTTTTTAATGGCGATTTCCTCGGCTCGAAGAGTCTCTGAGTTATCTGCCTTACATTGTGATTCTCCTTATCTGATTTTTCATTCAGACAAGGTAGTTCTGCGTACTAAACCTGGGTTCCTACCTAAGGTGGTCACTAACAGGAATATCAATCAAGAGATTGTGGTTCCATCTTTGTGTCCTAATCCTTCTTCGAAAAAGGAACGTCTGCTACACAATCTAGATGTAGTCCGTGCCCTGAAATTTTATCTACAGGCAACTAAGGATTTTCGACAAACGTCTTCCCTGTTTGTCGTTTATTCTGGTCAGAGGAGAGGTCAAAAAGCTTCGGCTACCTCTCTCTCCTTTTGGCTTCGTAGCATAATACGGTTAGCCTATGAGACTGCTGGACAGCAGCCTCCTGAAAGAATTACAGCACATTCTACTAGAGCTGTGGCTTCCACTTGGGCCTTTAAGAATGTGGCTTCTGTTGAACAGATTTGCAAGGCTGCAACTTGGTCTTCTCTTCATACTTTTTCCAAATTTTCCAAATTTGACACTTTTGCTTCTTCGGAGGCTGTTTTTGGGAGAAAGGTTCTTCAGGCAGTGGTTCCTTCCGTATAAAGAGCCTGTCTGTCCCTCCCGTCATCCGTGTACTTTAGCTTTGGTATTGGTATCCCATATGTAATGGATGATCCGTGGACTGGATACACTTAACAAGAGAAAACATAATTTATGCTTACCTGATAAATTTATTTCTCTTGTAGTGTATCCAGTCCACGGCCCGCCCTGTCACTTTAAGGCAGGTAATTTTTCCATTAAACTACAGTCACCACTGTACCCTATGGTTTTCCTTTCTCTGCATGTTTTCGGTCGAATGACTGGTAATGGCAGTTAGGGGAGGAGCTATATAGCAGCTCTGCTGGGTGAATCCTCTTGCACTTCCTGTTGGGGAGGAGTTAATATCCCATAAGTAATGGATGATCCGTGGACTGGATACACTACAAGAGAAATAAATTTATCAGGTAAGCATAAATTATGTTTTATACCTGAATGATTTTGAAATAGATAAAATCTTTTCATTCAACAATCCATTTAAATCCAGTATTACATTTTATTCACGTTACATTGATGACCTGCTTTTAATATCGCAAGGAGACTGAAATTTAATTCTGGATTTTGTTAACTACTTAAACAACAATGACAAGAATTTAAAAACATAATTTATGTAAGAACTTACCTGATAAATTCATTTCTTTCATATTGGCAAGAGTCCATGAGCTAGTGATGTATGGGATATACATTCCTACCAGGAGGGGCAAAGTTTCCCAAACCTCAAAATGCGTATAAATACACCCCCACCACACCCACAATTCAGTTTAACGAATAGCCAAGCAAGTGGGGTGATAAGAAAGGAGCGAAAGCATCAACAAGGAATTGGAATAATTGTGCTTTATACAAAAATCATAACCACCACAAAAAGGGTGGGCCTCATGGACTCTTGCCAATATGAAAGAAATGATTTTATCAGGTAAGTTCTTACAAAAATTATGTTTTCTTTCATGTAATTGGCAAGAGTCCATGAGCTAGTGACGTATGGGATAGCAAATACCCAAGATGTGGAACTCCACGCAAGAGTCACTTGAGAGGGAGGGATAAAAATAAAGACAGCCAATTCTGCTGAAAAAAGAATCCACAACCCAAATCAAAAAAATGTAATCTTATAATGAAAAAAACTGAAATTATAAGCAGAAGAATCAAACTGAAACAGCTGCCTGAAGAACTTTTCTACCAAAAACTGCTTCTGAATTAGAGAAAACATCAAAATGGTAGAATTTAGTAAAAGTATGCAAAGAAGACCAAGTTGCTGCTTTGCAAATCTGATCAACAGAAGCTTCATTCTTAAAAGCCCAGGAAGTAGAAACTGACCTAGTAGAATGAGCCGTAATCCTCTGAGGCGGGGATTTACCCGACTCCAAATAAGCATGATGAATCAAAAGCTTTAACCAAGAAGCCAAAGAAATGGCAGAAGCCTTCTGACCTTTCCTAGAACCAGAAAAGATAACAAATAGACTAGAAGTCTTTCTGAAATCTTTAGTAGCTTCAACATAATACTTCAAAGCTCTTACCACATACAAAGAATGCAAAGATCTTTCCAAAGAATTCTTATGATTAGGACACAACGAAGGGACAACAATTTCTCTACTAATGTTGTAGGAATTAACAACTTTAGGTAAAAATTTAAATGAAGTCCGCAAAACCGCCTTATCCTGATGAAAAATCAGAAAAGGAGACTCACAAGATAGAGCAGATAATTCAGAAACTCTTCTAGCAGAAGAGATGGCCAAAAGAAACAATACTTTCCAAGAAAGTAATTTAATGTCCAGAGAATGCATAGGCTCAAACGGAGGAGCCTGTAAAGCTCTCAAAACCAAATTAAGACTCCAAGGAGGAGAAATTGACTTAATGACAGGCTTGATACGAACCAAAGCCTGTACAAAACAACAAATATCAGGAAGATTAGCAATTTTTCTGTGAAACAGAACAGAAAGAGTAGAGATTTGTCCTTTCAAGGAACTTGCAGACAAACCCTTATCCAAGCCATCCTGAAGAAACTGTAAAATTCTAGGAATTCTAAAAGAATGCCAAGAGAACTGATGAGAAGAACACCATGAAATGTAAGTCTTCCAGACTCGGTAGTAAATCTTTCTAGACACAGATTTGCGAGCCTGCAACATAGTATTAATTACTGAGTCAGAGAAACCTCTATGACTAAGTACTAAGCGTTCAATCTCCATACCTTCAAATTTAATGATTTGAGATCCTGATGGAAAAATGGACCTTGAGATAGAAGGTCTGGCCTTAACGGAAGTGGCCAAGGTTGGCAACTAGACATCCGAACAAGATCCGCATACCAAAACCTGTGTGGCCATGCTGGAGCCACCAGCAGTACAAATGAACACTCCAATATTATTTTGGAAATCACTCTTGGAAGAAGAACTAGAGGTGGAAAGATATAAGCAGGTTGATAATTCCAAGGAAGTGACAACGCATCCACTGCTTCCGCCTGAGGATCCCTGGACCTGGACAGATACCTGGGAAGTTTCCTGTTTAGATGAGAAGCCATCAGATCTATTTCTGGAAGCCCCCACATCTGAACAATCTGAAGAAACACATCTGGGTGAAGAGACCATTCTCCCGGATGTAAAGTCTGGCGACTGAGATAATCAGCTTCCCAATTGTCTATACCTGGGATATGGACCGCAGAGATTAGACAGGAGCTGGATTCCGCCCATGCAAGTATCCGAGATACTTCTTTCATAGCTTGAGGACTGCGAGTCCCACCTTGATGATTGACATACGCCACGGTAATGACATTGTCTGTCTGAAAACAAATAAACGGTTCTCTCTTCAGAAGAGGTCAGAACTGAAGAGCTCTGAAAATCGCACGGAGTTCCAAAATATTGATTGGTAATCTCGTCTCTTGAGATTTCCAAACCCCCTGCGCTGTCAGAGATCCCCAGACAGCTGCCCAACCCGAAAGACTCGCATCTGTTGAGATCACAGTCCAGGTTGGACAAAGAAAAGAAGCCACCTGAACCAAACGGTGGTGATCTAACCACCAAGTCAGAGATAGTCTAATATTGAGATTTAAGGATATTAATTGTGATATCTTTGTATAATCCCTGCACCATTGGTTCAGCATACAAAGCTGAAGAGGTCTCATGTGAAAACAAGCACAGGGGATAGCGTCCAATGCTGCAGTCATGAGACCTAAAACCTCCATGCACATAGCTACTGAAGGGAATAACTGAGACTGAAGGTTCCGACAAGCTGAAACCAATTTCAGACGTCTTTTGTCTGTTAGAGACAAAGTCATGGACACTGAATCTATTTGGAATCCTAAAAAGGTTACCCTTGTCTGAGGAATCAAGGAACTCTTTGGTAAATTGATCCTCCAACCATGTTTCTGAAGAAACAACACTAGTTGATTAGTGTGAGATTCTGCAGAATGTAAAGACTGAGCAAGTACCAAGATATCGTCCAACTAAGGAAACACCGCAATACCCCGCTCTCTGATTACAGAGAGAAGGGCACCAAGAACCTTTGAAAAGATTCTTGGAGCTGTCGCTAGGCCAAAAGGAAGAGCAACAAATTGGTAATGCTTGTCTAGAAAAGAGAATCTCAGGAACTGATAGTGATCTGGATGAATCGGAATATAAAGATAAGCATCCTGTAAGTCTATTGTGTACATATAATGCCCTTGCTGAACAAAAGGCAGAATAGTCCTTATAGTCACCATTTTGAATGTTGGTATTCTTACATAACGATTCAAAATTTTTAGATCCAGAACTGGTCTGAAAGAATTCTGTTTCTTTGGAACAATGAACAGGTTTGAATAAAACCCCAGACCCCGTTCCGGATATGGAACTGGCACAATTACCCCAGATGACTCCAGGTCTGAAACACACTTCAGGAAAGCCTGAGCCTTTACAGGGTTCACTGGAATGCGTGAGAGAAAGAAACTTCTCACAGGCGGTCTTACCTTGAAACCTATTCTGTACCCTTGAGAAACAATGTTCTGAATCCAATGACTTTGGATTGAATTGATCCAAACATCTTTGAAAAATCGTAGTCTGCCCCCTACCAGCTGCGCTGGAATGAGGGCCGCACCTTCATGCGGACTTGGGGGCTGGTTTTGATTTTCTAAAAGGCTTGGATTTATTCCAGACTGGAGAAGGCTTCCAATTGGAAACCGTTTCTTTAGGAGAAGGGTCAGGTTTCTGTTCCTTATTCTGACGAAAGGAACGAAAACGGTTAGCAGCCCTAAATTTTTATCCTGAGGCAAAAAGGCTCCCTTCCCCCCAGTGACAGTTGAAATTATAGAATCCAACTGAGAACCAAACAATGTATTACCTTTGAAAGAAAGGGATAGCGACGTTGACTTAGAAGTCATATCCGCATTCCAAGATTTAAGCCATAAAGCTCTTCTAGCTAAAATAGCTAAAGACATATACCTGACATCAATTCTAATGATATAAAAAATGGCATCACAAATGAAATTATTAGCATGTTGAATTAGCTTAACAATGCTATACACATTAGGATCTGGTACTTGTTGCACTAAAGCCTCTAACCAAAAAGTTGAAGCCGCAGCAACATCAGCCAAAGAAATAGCAGGCCTAAGAAGATTACCTGAACATAAATAAGCCTTCCTTAGATAAGATTCAAGCTTCCTATCTAAAGGATCTTTAAAAGAAGTACTATCTGCCGTAGGAATAGTAGTACGTTTAGCAAGAGTAGAGATAGCCCCATCAACTTTGGGGATTTTTTCCCAAAACTCCAATCTATCAGACGGCAAAAGGGTACAGTCTCTTAAACCTTGAAGAAGGAGTAAATGAAGTAGCCAAACTATTCCATTCCCTAGAAATTACATCTGAAATAGCATCAGGAACGGGAAAAACCTCTGGAATAAATACATGAGGTTTAAAAACCGAATTTAAACGTTTACTGGTTTTAATATCAAGATGACTAGACTCCTCCATATCTAATGCAATCAACACCTCTTTTAATAAAGAACAAATAAACTCCATTTTAAATAAATATGAAGATTTGCCAGTGTCAATATCTGAGGCAGAATATTCTGAACCAGATAGATCCTCATCAGAGATAGATAAATCAGAAAGCTGGCGGTCATTTAAAAATTCATCGAATTTATGAGAAGTTTTAAAAACATAATTTATGTAAGAACTTACCTGATAAATTCATTTCTTTCATATTAGCAAGAGTCCATGAGCTAGTGACGTATGGGATATACATTCCTACCAGGAGGGTCAAAGTTTCCCAAACCTTAAAATGCCTATAAATACACCCCTCACCACACCCACAATTCAGTTTAACGAATAGCCAAGCAAGTGGGGTGATAAAAAAGGTGCGAAAGCATAAAAAAAAAAAAAGGAATTGGAATAATTGTGCTTTATACAAAAAAATCATAACCACCACAAAAAAGGGTGGGTCTCATGGACTCTTGCTAATATGAAAGAAATTAATTTATCAGGTAAGTTCTTACATAAATTATGTTTTCTTTCATGTAATTAGCAAGAGTCCATGAGCTAGTAACGTATGGGATAGCAGATACCCAAGATGTGGAACTTCCACGCAAGAGTCACTAGAGAGGGAGGGATAAAATAAAGACAGCCAATTCCGCTGAAAATAATCCACAACCCAAATCAAAAAGTTTTAATCTTTATAATGAAAAAAACTGAAATTAGAAGCAGACGAATCAAACAGAAACAGCTGCCTGAAGTACTTTTCTACCAAAAACTGCTTCAGAAGAAGAAAACACATCAAAATGGTAGAATTTAGTAAAAGTATGCAAAGAAGACCAAGTGGCCACTTTGCAAATCTGATCAACAGAAGCTTCATTCCTAAAGGCCCAGGAAGTAGAAACTGACCTAGTAAAATGAGCCGTAATTCTTTGAGGCGGGGACTTACTCCACATAAGCATGATGAATCAAAGACTTTAACCAAGATGCCAAAGAAATGACAGAAGCCTTCTGACCTTTCTTGGGACCAGAAAAAACAACAAATAGACTAGAAGTCTTTCTAAAATCTTTAGTAGCTTCAACATAATATTTCAAAGCTCTAACTACATCCAAAGAATGTAACGATCTTTCTTTAGAATTCTTAGGATTAGGACATAATGAAGGGACAACAATTTCTCTACTAATGTTGTTAGAATTCACAACCTTAGGTAAAAATTGAAAAGAAGTCCGCAACACCGTCTTATCCTGATGAAAAATCAGAAAAGGAGATTCACAAGAAAGAGCAGATAACTCAGAAACTCTTCTAGCAGAAGAGATAGCCAAAAGGAACAATACTTTCCAAGAAAGTAATTTATTGTCCAAAGAATGCATAGGCTCAAACGGAGGAGCCTGTAAAGCTGTCAAAACAAAATTAAGACTTCAAGGAGGAGAGATTGGTTTAATAACCGGTTTGATACGGACCAAAGCCTGTACAAAACAATGAATATCAGGAAGATTAGCAATCTTTCTGTGAAAAAGAACAGAAAAGCAGATATTTGTCCTTTCAAAGAACTTGCAGACAAACCTTTATCCAAACCATCCTGAAGAAATTGTAAAATTCTAGGAATTCTGAAAGAATGCCAGGAGAATTTATGAGAACACCAAGAGATGTAAGTCTTCCAAACTCGATAATAAATCTTTCTAGAGACAGATTTCCGAGCCTGTAACACAGTATTAATCACTGAGTCAGAGAAACCTCTATGACTAAGAATTAAGCGTTCAATCTCCATACCTTCAAATTTAATAATTTGAGATCCTGATGGAAAAAAGGGCCTTGAGATAGAAGGTCTGGCCTTAATGGAAGTGTCCAAGGCTGGCAAGTGGCCATCCGAACGAGATCCGCAAACCAAAACCTGTGAGGCCATGCTGGAGCCACCAGCAGTACAAATGAGCGCTCCAAAAGAATTTTGGAGATTACTTTCGGAAGAAGAACTAGAGGCGAAAAGATATAAGCAGGATGATAATTCCAAGGAATTGACAACGCATCCACTGCTTCCGCCTGAGGGTCCCGGGATCTGGACAGATACCTAGGAAGTTTCTTGTTTAAATGAGAGGCCATCAGATCTATTTCTGGAAGTCCCCAGATTTGAACAATCTGGAGAAAAACCTCTGGATGAAGAGACCATTCGCCCGGATGTAACGTCTGGCGACTGAGATAATCCGCTTCCCAATTGTCTACACCTGGGATGTGAACCGCAGAAATTAGACAGGAGCTGGATTCCGCCCATACAAGAATCCGAGATACTTCTTTCATAGCTTGAGGACTGTGAGTCCCCCCTTGATGATTGACATATGCCACGGTCGTGACATTGTCTGTTTGAAAACAAACAAATGATTCTCTCTTCAGAAGAGGCCAGTACTGAAGAGCTCTGAAAATCGCACGGAATTCCAAAATATTGATTGGTAATCTCGCCTCCTGAGATTTCCAAACCCCTTGCGCTGTCAGAGATCCCCAAACCGCTCCCCAACCTAATAGACTCGCATCTGTTGAGATCACAGTCCAGGTTGGACGAACGAAAGAGGCCCCATGAATTAAACGATGGCGATTCATCCACCACGTTAGAGATGATCGAACATTGGGATTTAAGGATATTATTTGTGATATCCTTGTATAATCCCTGCACCACTGGTTCAGCATACAAAGCTGGAGTGGTCTCGTGTGAAAACGAGCAAAAGGGATCGCGTCCGATGCAGCAGTCATGAGACCTAAAATCTCCATGCATAATGCTACCGAAGGGAACAATTGAGACTGAAGGTTTCGACAGGCTGAAACCAATTTCAGACATCTCTTTTCTGTCAGAGACAAAGTCATGGACACTGAATCTATTTGGAAACCTAAAAAGGTTACTCTTGTCTGAGGAATCAAGGAACTCTTTGGTAAATTGATCCTCCAACCATGTCTTTGAAGAAACAACACAAGTTGATTCGTATGAGATTCTGCAGAATGTGAAGACTGAGCAAGTACCAAAATGTCGTCCAAATAAGGAAATACCGCAATACCCTGTTCTCTGATTACAGAGAGAAGGGCACCGAGAACCTTCGAAAAGATTCTTGGTGCTGTTGCTAGACCAAATGGAAGAGCAACAAATTGGTAATGCTTGTCTAGAAAAGACATCTGATTATACCACACATGAGGCGCCCCTCTGTCTTCTTGTACTTTTGTCTAGAAAAGAGAATCTCAGGAACTGAAAGTGATCTGGATGAATTGGAATATGCAGGTATGCATCCTGTAAATCTATTGTAGACATATAATGCCCTTGCTGAACAAAAGGCAGAATAGTTCTTATAGTTACCATCTTGAATGTTGGTATCCTTACATAACGATTCAATATTTTTAGATCCAGAACCGGTCTGAAAGAATTCTCTTTCTTTGGTACAATGAATAGATTTGAATAAAACCCCAGACCCTGTTCCAGAACTGGAACTGGTATAATTACCCCAGCTAACTCTAGGTCTGAAACACATTTCAGAAACGCCTGAGCTTTTACTGGATTGACTGGAACGCGTGAGAGAAAGAATCTTCTCACAGGCGGTCTTACTTTGAAACCTATTCTGTACCCTTGTGAAACAAGGTTCTGAATCCAAAGATTGTGAATCGAATTGATCCAAACATCTTTGAAAAATCGCAACCTGCCCCCTACCAGCTGTGATGGAATGAGGGCCGCACCTTCATGCGGATTTAGGGGCTGGTTTTGACTTTCTGGAAGGCTTAGATTTATTCCAGATTGGATTAGGTTTCCAACCGGAAACCGTTCCTTTAGGGGAAGGATCGGGCTTCTGCTCCTTCTGACGAAAGGAACGAAAACGATTAGCAGCCCTGTAATTACCTTTAGATTTTTTACCCTGAGGCAAAAAGGCACCCTTTCCACCAGTAACAGTTGAAATTATAGAATCCAACTGAGAACCAAACAATTTATTACCTTGGAAAGAAAGAGAAAGCAAAGTTGATTTAGAACTCATATCTACATTCCAGGATTTAAGCCATAAAGCTCGTCTAGCTAAAATAGCTAAAGACATATACCGGACATCAACTCTAATGATATCAAAAATGGCATCACAGACAAAATTATTAGCGTGTTGAAGAAGTTTAACAATGCTATAAGTGTTATGATCTGTTACTTGTTGCGCTAAAGTCTCCAACCAAAAAGTTGAAGCCGCAGCAACATCAGCCAAAGAGATAGCAGGTCTAAGTAGATTACCTGAACATAAATAAGCTTTTCTCAAAAAAGATTCAATTTTCCTATCTAAAGGATCTTTAAACGAAGTGCTATCTGCCGTAGGAATAGCAGTACGTTTGGCAAGAGTAGAGATAGCCCCATCGACTTTAGGGATTTTATCCCAAAATTCCAGTCTATCAGATGGCACAGGGTACAATTTCTTAAACCTAGGAGAAGGAGTAAATGAAGTACCCAGACTATCCCATTCCCTAGCAATCACATCTGAGATAGCATCAGGAACGGGAAAAACTTCCGGAATTAACACATGAGGTTTATAAACTGAATTTAAACGTTTAGTAGTTCTAGAATCAAGAGGACTGGACTCCTCCATATCTAGAGCAATCAAAACTTCTTTAAGTAATGAACGAATAAACTCCATTTTAAATAAATATGAAGATTTATCATAATCAATATCTATAGTAGAATCTTCTGAACTGGAAAAAACCTCATCAGAAACAGATAAGTCAGAATGATGGTGGTCACATAAAAATTCATCAGAAAAATGAGAAGTTTTGAAAGACCTTTTACGTTTATTAGAAGGAGGAATAACAGACAGAGCCTTCTTAATAGAATTAGAAACAAATTCTTTAACATTAACAGGAACATCCTGAACAAGAGATGTTGAAGGAACAACAACAGGTAAAGGATTATTACTAATAGAGACAGAATCCGCTTTGGAAAGTTTATCATGACAGCTTTCACAAACCACAGCTGGGGGAACAGATACCACAAGTTTACAACATATACACTTAACTTTGGTAGGCCCAGCGTCAGGCAGCGTCTGTTCATTAGAGGATTTAGATCCGGGGTCAGGATGAGACATCTTGCAATATGTAATAAAAAGAAAAAACATATAAAGCAAAATTATCAAATTCCTTAAAAGACAGTTTCAGGAATGGGAAAGAATGCCAAAATAATAAGCTTCTGGGAACCAGAAGTCATGATAAAAAAATGTTTAAATAAAGTTAGTAAAAGATACGCCCACATTTTTTTGGCGCAAAAAAATGTCTGAATACGCATGCGTAACAGAAAACAACTTCCGATGAAACGTCACCGGAAATGACAATTTTTTGCGCCAAAAAAAGTACGCGCCAAAAATGACGTAAAAAGAAACATTTTCTGCCCCCGGGAGCCTAACAGCACATGGGAAAAAATGGTCAAATGAAAATTTTTCAGGTAAGAAAAAATAAAGTAATGCATTATCCCAATAATGAAACTGACAGTCTGTATAGAAAAAGAATACTGAAAACCCTGAATCAAGGCAAATATAAGTTTATAGACATATATTTAGAACTTTACAAATAAAGTGCCCAACCATTAGCGCAGAGTGTCACAAAGAATAAGATTTACTTACCCCAGGACACTCCTCTACATGTAGTAGATAGCCAAACCAGTACTGAAACGAGAATCAGTAGAGGTAAAGGTATATAGAGTATATCGTCGATCTGAAAAGGGAGGTAGGAGAAGAAATCTCTACGACCGATAACAGAGAACCTATGAAATTGATCCCCTAGAGGTAGACCATTGTATTCAAATAGGCAATACTCTCTTCACATCCCTCTGACATTCACTGCACTTCGAGAGGAAAACCGGGCTTCAACCTGTTGCGAAGTGCATACCACCTCCATGGGAGGCAAAGTTTGTAAAACTGAATTGTGGGTGTGGTGAGGGGTGTATTTATAGGCATTTTAAGGTTTGGGAAACTTTGCCCCTCCTGGTAGGAATGTATATCCCATACGTCACTAGCTCATGGACTCTTGCTAATTACATGAAAGAAAGACCTTTTACGTTTATTAGAAGATGGTATAACAGACAGGGCCTTCTGAATAGAATTAGAAACAAATTCTCTCACATTAACAGGAATATCCTGAACATTAGATGGAAATATTGTCTGCTTTTGAAAGTTTATCATGACAACTAACACAAACTACAGCCGGAGGAACAGTTACCACAAGTTTACAACAAATGCACTTAGCTTTGGTAGAACCGACATCAGGCAGCAGCATTCCAGAAGTAGATTCTGATACAGGGTCAGATTGAGACATCTTGCAATATGTAATAGAAAAAACAACATATAAAGCAAAATTATCAAATTCTTATATGACAGTTTCAGGAATGGGAAAAAATGCAAACAGAATAAGCCTCTGGAAACCAGAAGCAAAAAGAAACAATGACTTAAATGAAGTAAAAAAAACTGGCGCCAAGTATGACGCCCGCAATGGACAAAATATTTTTTGGCGCCAAAAACGTCTGCAACAAACACGAGCGTCATAGATGACGCAACTACGTGAAAACCTTCGGCGCCAACTAAGACGCCGGAAATTACGTCATAACGTCAACAAACTTAATTCTCGCACAAAAAAAGTCTCGCGCAAAAAATGACGCAATAAATTATAGCATTTTGTGCTCCCGCAAGCCTAACAGCCCGCAATTTAGAAAGAAAAGTCAATTTGAAAAATTTTCAGGTAAGAAAAAAGTTTATTCATATGCATTTCCCAAAATGAAACAGACAGTCTGTAAGAAGGAAAATATACTGATTAACCTGAATCATGGCAAATATAAGTATAAAACATATATTTAGAACTTTACATATAGAGTGCCAAACCATAGCTGAGAGTGTCATAAATAAAATAAAACATACTTACCAAAAGACACTCATCTACATAAAGTAGATAGCCAAACCAGTACTGAAACGAGAATCAGCAGAGGTAATGGTATATCGTCGATCTGAATAGGGAGGTAGGAGATGAATCTCTACGACCGAAAACAAAGAACCTATGAAATAGATCCCTGTTAGGATGACAGTTGCATTCAATAGGTAATACTCCCTTCACATCCCTCTGTCATTCACTGCACTCTGAGAGGAAAACGGGCTTCAGCATGCTGCGAAGCGCATATCAACGTAGAAATCTAGCACAAACTTACTTCACCACCTCCATAGGAGGCAAAGTTTGTAAAACTGAATTGTGGGTGTGGTGGGGGGTGTATTTATAGGCATTTTGAGGTTTGGGAAACTTTGCCCCTCCTGGTAGGAATGTATATTCCATACGTCACTAGCTCATGGACTCTTGCCAATTACATGAAAGAAATTCACTTTTGAGTATTAGGATTTTTAGTAATTAGCAAATCTAAAAACGGAACTTGTTTATCCGAACAGTAAAACAGTGAGGACGGAGACTTTTAGAAAACAAATAGCAGGTAACACCATCCTAAGGGCTAACTCACATCACAACACATTTGAAAAAGGTTATTCCTAAAGAAGTTTATACACCTAAGGCGCAATTGTACTGAATATGCTACATATAGTAAACAAGCGGATGAATTGATTCAGAGATTATGTTCAAGAGGTTATGAAATAACTACCTTAAATGGGATTAAGGAAGGGGTAGGTAGAATTGACAGATCTAAATTACTGAAAGATAAGAGTAAACCTACTACCACCAAGGAGAGCAGTCCTTTCAGGTTTATAACTACATACAGTAAACAATACAAACAGATTTGTAATATAAGGTACAGAGAAATACCCATTTTAGAGAATGACCCTATTAAATGAAAACACATTGCTGAGAGGGGTATACATTGTGTCTCTAGAAGAGCCAGGACACTTTAAGATATCCTTAAAAGAGATTTCTCTGATAAAGGTGAACATACCAAAAGTTGATTCCACCCTAAAAAGGGTTTATTCAAGTGTAGGACTGTGCCGTGTATGCGTTGCTATTATGTGTCCAAAGGTCAGGAATTTCGCTCAAGCGTTACAAACAAAAAATATAAAATATTTGGTCACCTGACTGGCAACTCTAGGTATGTGGTATACTTGCTAATTTGCAATATTTGTCAGAAACAGTACACAGGACGTACGACCTGTCTTTTGAAAGATCGCATTAGAGAACACATTAATTCTATTAAAGCTGACCCACCCAAGAAACCTGTAGCCAAACATTTTAGACTGCATGAAGATCTGGTAAAATGTTCTCCTTTCAAGCAATAGATTGGGTTAAAAGTAATATCAGAGGAGGCGATAGGTTGGCCAGATTGAAAAGGGAAACTTACTGGATTTTGTTCTACAAACTGGCACCCCATACGGCATCAATGAGATCTGGGATCTTAAAGCCTATACGGGTATATACTATGGGTAATAAAATAACTCAGAATATATCCTGAATAGAGATAAATACAAATGTAAACACATGTGATAAGAAATGTTGTCAAACCATAGTATCAATTTAGTTTGTTTAATTGTTCCCAATCCTGTAATTTTTATCTTCCCTTTTCTCTTTTGTACAGATTTGGACATAAACATATTAGACTCAAGATGTAATTTCAACAATTCCAGAATACTTATACTAATATGCATGGTTATCATATACAATAAACTCTCAGTTAACTGGAACTCAAGCAACCAGAAAAAAAAAAATCAAATATACTGTACATTAAAATAAACACTAACTTTGCTCCACAGCTTTCTTTATCTATAGTGGGCTCTCAAAGGTGAAAGCAAGCCGTTTTAATGCCACTAGACCCTACATAACTGCTCTTGAAAAGCACAAGGCAGTGTGAGAATTGTTGAAAGCACAAGGCAGTGTGAGAATTAGACATCATGCTGCCACTGGGTGCCCGGTACTGCACGGAGGCGGCATTAATATTAATTAATAATTTGCTTTTATTTAATGTATTCAAATATTAATATCAAGTAAATACAGTGTTTATAGTAAAGTATGGGTTATAGAACTAGTTAAGCCCATTTTTAATAGTAACTCTCAAGCAACCAGAAACTACACTTATCCGAAATCTACCAATCCCCATGGGTGGCGGTTAATTGGGAGTTTACTGTAGTTCCTTTTTTACTTATACTGGATTGCTGTATAGGATGTATCTACCTGTCTTGTCTCTTTATATAAATGAGTGAAATAAAGTATTTTTTAAGATGTACCATCCTAATCTTAAAGATATTGTTTTGTCCATATGTAGATCAGAAAAGAGTATTTTCATTATTATAAGCAGCGCATTCTGAAATATATTTGTCACACTGTTTTACTTATGTACTTATTTGTAAACAATTTTTTTCAGTTTGTTCAACAATGGGTTAATTTTGTGTGCTATATAAGAATGGAAGGGGAGTTCCCACTTATCCCTGACGAAGTGCCTTTCGGCATGAAACGCATAGGATGTATTCTCCTGGTGTCTCAACAGCTGGGCCGTGGCCCAGTACCGGGCCGTGATAGCCCTGCTGGTGGGCCCTGACCTGTCATGCCCCCACTGCACACTCTTACCCCACTGCACACCAGGGGCAGACTGATACCAATCAAGGCCCCAGGAAAACTGTCTCACACTGACCAAAATGTATTCAATTTTATGCAAATGAACATGGTAGCCTCCCTTCCCTGCCCCCAACAGGCCCCTCAACCTCCAGAGCCAGGACCCCCAACATTAAGGTCCAGAGAAAGGGCACCCAACCTCCAGGGCCAGACCCCACACTCCATGGCTCTCACAGCGACAGACCCCAACTAAACCCACACTTTTTTTGCTTAGTTACTGATAGGGCAACTGAAAACTCCAGCTTAAGGAATGCACCAGGATCCGTGGAGATGCCATTTGTGGACCCCCCTACTTGCTGGTCCCTCGGCCCAGGTCCTATTTGCCTGGCTGATCAGTCTGCCCCTGCTGCTCACTATATATATATATATATATATATATATATATATATATTTATTTATTTATTTTTAAAAAACTACCGGGCCCTGGACATGTCTAGCTAAAATTTACTGGGCCTTGAGGTCACTTTGGTTGAGAACCACTGCACTAGTATGTTTGGGTTCTGTGTGAGTTTCACTTTATACCAATAAAGGTGTCTTCTACTTTTACCACCATCAAGGATCGTCTTTTGGTTTTCTTCTAATTCATTACGGAGTCTAATGTCCTAGCACTCCTGAAACTGATATCTCTCAAAATAGAGAATTACTTTACCTCCCTCACACGTAGTGTGAGAGCAGAGCAGGATGGTGCCACAAAGGTGATTGTGACGCATGGGCCATCCCTGATGTCAAGAGCCCCGTCAGAAAGGTATGAGGGAGACCACGATGCCGAGCCAGATGAGCCTACTAGAATAGATGCATCGCATCCAGAATATAGAGAATCCCTACAAGGTACCGCAACTAGATATCACACGACACGTGCGACCAAGATGAAAGGCGAGGGGTTGAGCCTGAGTTCCCACGAGATGCGGCCGATTGAGAGGGGACTTGGGATAGACTGTGTCCTGCAGCGTTCAGGGAAACCACGACACTCCTCAACCACGACGTGATTGTAAAGGCCCGATCCATAAGTCTCTGCGTAGGACCCTCTGACCTCAGATCTGATGCCGGGACTGTGAGATTTCTCTTACTGTACATCGGAGTTCTCACTTTAATAGCTATTGGAATTATGTTTCCTATATTCTACTTCATCATGCCCATGAGTGGCTATACATCAAACTAGCCCACCTCCATTGAACTATAGTGCAACCCTTGGCTCCAGGAGTGGTCCACTGTTACCTCAAGAGGTTCTTATAATGATAAAAATAGAGGTTTCAGTCATATTAGCCTAAGCACCATTAATTTGGTATATAATTGGATACACGTTTTTGCTCTACTATGTTTGTTAATGTATTTTGTTTCTACATATGTACAGGTTACATGTTCTTTACACTAGTCTTTTGATATATACATTCTGTCCATCAAGTCGCTATTAATATCTGAGTTTTGCTAAAATATAGAGTTTACTAGCTATTTTTACAGATGCAGGAAACAAATTTTAGATTAGTTGCTTAAAATGTCAGATGTTGCATTATCCTGTTACCATAGCACTAGACCTCACTACTTTAGATTGTGTCCACTTGGTATGTTTATTATACTTGTGTAAGGCCATGCCATATCGGTTGTATGTTTATCTCTAAAAATCTCAATAAAATTTTTGAAGCAGAATAGTTTACATTTTGAAAGTAGGGATTCTGATAAACTTGTTCAGAGCTTTCAGATCCCGTTTGTGCAAAGGAACAGGAACAATCACTTCCAAAGTTTCCAGATCTGAAATTTACTGAAAAAAGGCTTGGGCCTTTAAGAGATTCCTTGGAACATTGGACAGAAAAAAAATCCTCTTTGAGGCTTAGTTCTGAAACCGATAACCATTTGGGAAACTATATTCAGGCCTAACCTGCCCCTACCGGAGGCGCTAAATCAGGGTTTGCACCTTTTTGCAGACTTGGAAGTAGGGGTGGACATTTTGGCTTGCTTATATCTGCTCCAACAGGCAGTGGTAGAGTCCAGCACCCTTGCATTTTTATTAAAGTGTGCACATCATAATGGAGTATCTGGCACATCCAAAAGCAAAGCATCTCTGGCCCAATCTGAAGGCCTAATGCAAATTGAAACATATCTAAGCTAGTCCACAAAAGTATGTGACAGCACCACAGTTATATAAAAAGGTGAAAAAAACTTTATTAGAGGACCTGAGACATCAAAAATGGCAACGTTTCTTACCTACACTGTCCTTAATCATGTATGATTAAGGACCATGTAGGTCAGAAATGTTGCCATTTTACATTATACAAACTTAAAGGGACATTGTACACTAGATTTTTCCTTGCATAATTTTTTTTGTAGATCTATTTATATAGCCAATTTGGGAGTGTTTTTGTAACAATGTATAGTTTTGCTTAATTTTTAATAACATGCCGATTTTCAGACACCTAACTGTTACGGTACCAACTGTGTACCAAGGGTTAATACCAGATGAACAATGTCCTGCATAGGGAATCAGCAATTCACAACCCAGCCAGTTTCAGGTTTAAAACAGAATGACATTTATTAAAGGCTAGATGCCTAGTATTTATACAGGTTTGACCCCAGATGGGGGGGTTGAAAGACTCTTGTACATTTAGATAAAAAGGGGAAGACGCCCTTTTATGAAACAGTAGAATTACATTACTTAAATACTTTAACCACAAGACACTCTTGGCCCTTCTTATCACTTAGGCGTTTTCTCTCTGGAGGTGATCAAACAATAGAATGCTTAGCACTAATTAGATTATAGCTGGAGCCAGCAACTCTGTCTTTAGAAATTAGTTTCTTAGCTAAACACAATTAACTCCTTCAGTCCTGACAGAAGGGTCTGTCACATATCTCCCCCCTTGTGGAACACTCCGGCAGACCCGGCTTGACCCTTTTGCGGGTCAACCTGGGGATGACCGGACTAGGAGGTGGTAGGCATGTCAGTTTGCCAGGATAATCCATCTGTATTCTCGTTATGAGAGAGAATTCCTGTCCATACAAACAAGGGTTCAACGTCCTCAGTGCCCAGACTAGGGCTAAACAGTCCTTCAAAATCCCATCAGCTTCTTTACGAGTTTTTTGTACCTGCTCTTTATAGGTATCCACAATCCCTTCATACTGACATAGGGTGCCCTTGAGTTGCTGCACCTCACTATGAGCCAGCGTCAGCTTCTCCTCAAGTGTCGCTAAGTTTGTCTTTAATGTTTCATGTCCCACTCTCAAGCTGGTGTTTTCTGCAGTCTGTCGGTGCAGCTGGTCTAGCAGAGATTCCTGTTCTAAACGTGTTTTTTCCTCTGCGCTCCTCTTCTCCTTCATCAGCGCATTGTAACGGGACTTCCACGTATCAATAGCGGACAGAGATTTACTGAGCTCAGCGTCCTGGGGCTTAGCAGCAGGTGGGTCAGTCTCTGCTGCATGGATCAGGGCACGGGTAGTCACAGGGTTAACATCAGCGGGACCCATAGGAGCGTAGGCAGAAACAAGGGGGGCCAAGTCATTTCCAAGAAGAACATCAGCAGGTAAGTCCTTCTTGACCCCCACATTCACAGGTCTAGCGCCCACTCCCCAATCCAAATGTACCCTGGCAACAGGTAGGCTGAACACATCGCCCCCTGCTACCCTCACAGCCACAGTGTCTCCAGTGTACTGTTTCTCAGACACCAAGTTCTTTTGAAGCAAGGTCATGGTAGCACCAGTATCCCGTAGACCACTGACCTTCTTCCCATTCACTTTAACCAGTTGCCGGTTATTCCGGTGGGCAGCTTGCACAAGGTCTGCCTCATGTAGGATGCCCCAGCATTCTTGCGCCCCTACGTAGCGGGCCGCAGGCTGAGGGTTACCTGGGATTCCGCCGGCGGGTCTTCTCCAGGACTGTGCTTGGTTCGCTGCATTTAGGGGACACTCTGGTCTTTTGTGCCCTAGTTGCTTACATCCAAAGCACCGAATAGGTTGTGAGTAGCCCCGCGAATTGAACCAGGCTCTCTGAGGGTAGTTCGTGGCCCGAGACCGTGTGGTATAGCGGTGCGCTGGGGGTTGGTAACTGGCAGGTGCTGGGGTGACTGGGGGTCTGTACTCCACTCTGGCAGGGGGCTTAGTGGTAGCAGTGTCCAGTTTGCGGGCATCCGTATACTCATCTGCCAAGCGAGCCGCTTCATGCAGGGTGGAGGGTTTACGGTCCCGAACCCACTCTCGAACTCCTGCGGGTAACTTGTCGAAGCAATGTTCCAACAGGAATAGCTGCAGCACCTCTTCCCCAGATACGGCTTGGCACCCCGCTATCCAGTGAGCTGCTGTGCGGTGCACCTTACATGCCCACTCAAGGTAGGAATCACCAGCCAATTTAACAGTGTCTCTGAACCGCCTCCGGTATGCCTCCGGTGTAACCGCATACCTGGAGAGCAGAGCCTCTTTTACAGTATTATAATCCCCGACTTCCTCATCTGGAATGGCCCGAAAAGCCTCACTGGCCCGGCCGGATAATTTTCCGGATAATATCGTGACCCAGTCCTCTGCGGGTACCTTGTGTAGTGCACATTGCCTCTCAAAATCTGCAAGGTACCCATCAATCTCTCCTTCTGTTTCCAGGAAGTTTTTAAAAGCTGCAAAATTTACTTTTCCCTTTTCCACTGGGGTTGCTGTGACTTGGGCTGCTGCAGCGCCGCTTTGGCGAAGTAGGTTGGCCTCCACAGCTGCTATGACCCGGTCGATAATTTCGGCAGATGGGTTGGGGCCATAATATGCCAGTCTTATTTTAACCGCCCGATCAAAGCTTGCTTCTTCAGGGGTTCTGTCTGATATGCTGGGCCCATTGGTTCCTTCTGTCCCTGGTACTCTTTCCATCTTTTTCAGTATTGTAATAATCCCCCTCTTCCTGAGGTTACTGGCTTGTGTAGTTGCTCTTCTGGGCGATAAGGTTCATTCCGTCGCTTGCCACCAATGTTACGGTACCAACTGTGTACCAAGGGTTAATACCAGATGAACAATGTCCTGCATAGGGAATCAGCAATTCACAACCCAGCCAGTTTCAGGTTTAAAACAGAATGACATTTATTAAAGGCTAGATGCCTAGTATTTATACAGGTTTGACCCCAGATGGGGGGGTTGAAAGACTCTTGTACATTTAGATAAAAAGGGGAAGACGCCCTTTTATGAAACAGTAGAATTACATTACTTAAATACTTTAACCACAAGACACTCTTGGCCCTTCTTATCACTTAGGCGTTTTCTCTCTGGAGGTGATCAAACAATAGAATGCTTAGCACTAATTAGATTATAGCTGGAGCCAGCAACTCTGTCTTTAGAAATTAGTTTCTTAGCTAAACACAATTAACTCCTTCAGTCCTGACAGAAGGGTCTGTCACACTAACCAAGACCCTAAGTTTTAGATGTACATGCACATTTACAAACTCCTGTTTGTGTAATCTGCCTTTTCATATGCAGGGAAGGGGGGACATTTCCTGTTTTCCCAGCCTCTTTCACTGGGTGTCCCAGCATAACCTCATCAACAGTTCTAAACTGGGAGTTCCTAATTAAGTTTTTATAGTAGTGTCTATTACATGCAGTAAGTATACACCAATGTCCCTTAACATTGGTAGGAAAGTGTTCATAAGACCCAGCTTCTAAGGTAGATTGTGACAGAATCATAAGGCTCCATTACAGCATAAATAATAATAGCCCCTAAAAAAAGAAAAAAAAAAAAGACTCTTGAAGAATGGAAAACTTACCTCGTCCTAAAGAGGCTGAATAACACAAGGCTAAGGCGCTCTAAGCTAAAACAAAAATATAAACAGGAGAGAAGTAGACCCCACACCCGAATCATGGATAGCACTGAGCTGAATAGAATGTGTGTGAAAACCCTGACATGAGCAAGCCCGAGGGCTTATGTGCACTATCCCTATGCATGCAGACCCGCTGCTGCGCAGGAAACAAAAAATATAAACTCTGCTGTAAAAATTCAACATGCGCAAAAAATTAAAAGGGGATAAAAATAAATAAATATGATTCTGCCCCAAGGCTATATATACTAAATAAATATATAACTATAAAATGTCCAAGGCTACAGAATGTCATGTCATATAATATGATCAACAAACACTCATCTACTAGTAAAGTAGATAGCCAAATAAGTACTGAAACATATCAGCTGAGGTTATGGAATAGGAGTATATTGTAGATTCATAAGAGGAGACAAAATACAAGTCCCTGCGACCACTAAAGAAGGTGACAATTTTCCATGAGGTGAAAAAATAAAAGAGAGAGTCCCAAACCATACATTCCTGTAAAAAACACTATACTCTGAGGGGAAAGTAGGCCTCAACATAGACTAAAAGACCCTCTCTCTCTGAAGAATCAAATGCACATCTTTATTCTTCGACTACCTCCAGCAGAGGCAAAGACAAGACCTGTGAGGTGGGAGGGGTTTTATAGAGCATAGAGTAATTGATTGTGGAATATCACCACCTGTATGAAAGAAATTTTTACAAAATGGTTCTGCAGACCTTAAAAGTGAATAACAAACAAGACAAACAACTGGAAGTGCAGGGCGACTTTGTGGCCAATGAACCAGTTGTGAATATCACAGCATTTTTGTAATTTTTTTTTTTACGTATTAAGAATGTAAGTTTAGATGCCAGCCCATTTTTGGTGAACAACCTGGGTTGTTCTTGCTGATTGGTGGATTAATTTAACCGACCAATAAACAAGTGCTGCCCGGGGTCCTGAACCAAAAATAGCTTAGATGCCTTCTTTTTCAAATAAAGATAGCAAGAGAAAGAAGAAGAAAAATTGATAATAGGAGTAAATTAGAAAGTTGCTTAAAATTGCATGCTCTATCTGAATCACAAAAGAAAAAATTTGGGTTCAGCGTCCCTTTAAGTTAAGAAAACCTTAAATGCAACAGTTATCAGAAACTGAACAAAATAATTTCAGTGCAGTAGCCATCAAAATAACAACTACCATGTAACCATAAAGCATAGAAAACGAGGTCCCTGTACCCTGGCAATTGTCTTGTTATTGTAATTAAATCCTTGACAGAAAAGTGAGGAAATCTCACTGAAAACAAGTCTAGCTTGATCAAGTGAGTTTTGAGCAGAAACCTAAGAAGTTACAGAAACTCTAGAATCATTAAAGTGAGACAGGCTTCCATTGCTGCCAATCATGCATTCCCTTGGATGAAAAACAATTAAAGGGACACTCAAGTCAAAATTATTCAGATAGAGCATGCCGTTTTAAGACACTTTTCAATTTCTTCCATTATCACATTTTGCAAAGTCTTTGTATAGTCACACTTTCTGGGTAACAAGATCCTACTTAACATGTGCACAAGCTCACAGGGTATAGGTATACTAGTTTGTGATTGGTTGATGTCTGTCACATGATACAGTGGGCTAGAAAATAGGGGAAAAAATAAATGTGAAAGAAAAAGAAAATCTACTGCTTTTCTGAAATTCAGAGTTAATGCATTATCCTTTTATGATACACTTGTTAATTATGCAATGCTACTGCATTGTGTGGGCCTTTAACTGAACATAATATCTAGCTTAAGTCAGATCTCTAACAAAAGAAACAGATAACTCAAATAAAAGTTCAAAAAACTGGAAGACAAAATGCAGATGAGGAATAAATATCTAATTAAACCAAACTGCTAAGTATACTTGATCAAATCTAGAGCGCACATACAAACAGGATCCTCTTAAATAAAGCGGCTAGTTGCCTGAAACGCGTTGGGAGAGTGTGCAGGAATCCTTGGAGTTGCAGAGGATTGGGACCGAGTGGAATCTTGTGGGTCCTGTCGGGTGGTAACGTCACACGCCGACTATCACTATCGGTCACAGAGAACTCAGGAAACAATTTGCATTCAAGGATTACCTAGAACATTTTTTGATGCATGAATTCTTTTATGTTTGTGAGTACCTAATTATTGTTCAATAAATTTTGTGTAAAGGTTATTACACCATTTGCTGCTTTTGTTTGATCAAGTGTACCTGGTGTTTCTAAATGCAAGACAGTCTGTTTGGAGGAGCAGCATTGTTTAAATCAGCCAAGTTTGAATTTATCCAGATGAAGGATTTTTTTTTTTTTTTAAAGGGACAGTCTAGGCCAAAATAAACTTTCATGATTCAGATAGAGCATGTAATTTTAAACAATTTTCCAATTTACTTTTATCACCAATTTTGCTTTGTTCTCTTGGTATTCTTAGTTGAAAGCTTAAAGGGACAATCAAGTCCAAAAAAAACTTTCATGATTTAAATAGGGTATGCAATTTTAAACAACTTCCCAATTTACTTTTATCACCAATTTTGCTTTGTTCTCTTGGTATTCTTAGTTGAAAGCTAAAACTAGGAGGTTAATATGCTAATTTCTTAGACCTTGAAGACTGCCTCTAATCTGAATACATTTTGACCACTAGAGGGCATTAGTTCACATATTTCATATAGATAACATTGAGCTCATGCACGTAAACTGACCTAGGACTGAGCACTGATTGGCTAAACTGCATGTCTGTCAAAAGAACTGAAATAAGGGGGCAGTCTGCAGAAGCTTAGATACAAGATAATTACAGAGGTAAAAAGTATATTAATATAACTGTGTTGGTTGTGCAAAACTGGGGAATGGGTAATAAAGGGATTATCTTTCTTTTTAAACAACAAAAATTCTGGTGTTGACTGTCCCTTTAACCTAGGAGGTTCATATGCTAATTTCTTAGACCTTGAAGGCCACCTCTTTTCAGAATGCATTTTAAAAGTTTTTCATCACTAGAGGGTGTTAGTTCACGTATTTCCTATAGATAACACTGTGCTCGTGCATGTGAAGTTATCTGGGAGCAGGCACTGATTGGCTAGACTGCAAGTCTGTGAAAAGAACTGAAATAAGGGGGCAGTTTGCAGAGGCTTAGATACAAGATAATCACAGAGGTTAAAAGTATATTATTATAACTGTGTTGGTTATGCAAAACTGGGGAATGGGTAATAAAGAAATTATCTATCTTTTAAAACAATAAAAATTCTGGTGTAGACTGTCCCTTTAACATTGCAACAATACCTTCATCTACCAATTAAAGTAAGACTGTTGCATTGTTACTTTGGAGATTGTGCTATCACTATTGCGTTCTTAGATCGTAGTGGCAAACTACAAATTAATATATATATATTTGTATATACTTAGAATCCAGCTACAAAAGATCTATTTGCATTTATTATCTATATTAAAAAATATTTCCAGGGACTTGTCCTTTTGGAAAAATAAATCCTTGTCATGGATGGGCCAAATAGACATAATAAAAATGAAGATCCTGCCTAGAATCCTATATATACTACAAACAGTCCCAATATTACCACCTAAATACATTCCACAACTCCAAAGGCTGATTAAAAGGACAGTCAACACCAGAATTTTTGTTGCTTATAAAGATAATCCCTTTATTATCCATTCACCAGTATCTAAGCCTCTGCAAACTTATTTCAGGTATTTTGACAGACTTGCATTTTAGCCAATTAGTGTTTATCTACAGTATATCAGAATTTTTCAAACTTTTCCCCCCAAGACCAAGTGCCATGATACCACATAACTTTGTGACCCAATTTTTATGCTTGGTCTGAAAATTTCTTAAGAAATAAACATGATAGATGCAATTTTTGGCAAATAGACTAAAATATGAGCATGCTTTATTCCTGATTCAAATTTGAAAGCGTTGTGAAACGTAATAAAACACACACACCACACACTCATACAACACACACACTCATACAACACACATTTTCATGTAACACACATACCACACACACTCTCATACAACACACACACATTCATATAACACACACTCACCCCATACACTCTCTTACAACACACACATTTTCATATAACACACACTCTCATACAACACACACACTTTCATATTACACGCATACCACACACACACACTCATACAACACACATACCACACACACTCTCATATAACATACACATACCACACACACTCTTATATAACAAACACACCACACACACTCATACAACACACACACTCATACAACACACTCATACAACACACAGACACACTCATACAACACATACCCCACACACTCTCATACACAACATACGCACAGCACACACACTCCTACAACACACACACAAGTCGCGACCCAGTACACATGGTGTTGTGACCCAGT
This sequence comes from Bombina bombina, assembly GCF_027579735.1. Lineage (NCBI taxonomy): Eukaryota > Metazoa > Chordata > Amphibia > Anura > Bombinatoridae > Bombina > Bombina bombina. The sequence goes on along the minus strand of NC_069501.1, from coordinate 549,874,957 downwards.
AATGGGTCCCGACCGCGGTACGAAGAACCCTGATCTATATGACACACATGAACTAATGTCCTCTAGTGGTGAAAAACTGTCAAAATGCATACACATAAGAGGCGGCTTTCAAGGTCTAAGAAATTAGCATATGAGCCTACCTATCAAGAGAACAAAGCAAAATTGCAGATAAAAGTAAATTGGAGGGGGACTTCCGGGCAGCGGCCATGTTTGGTCGCATCTCTGCATGCTGCTCCAGCTTTTTGAAAGAACTTTTATATCATCATCATATAATCGCAGCATCTATGCAAATGTCATACAGATCTGAAGTCTAATATTAACAGAGCAACAAATGTGATAGATTCTGACAAAATCGCTGCTGGCATCAGTGCTCAGAACTACTCGGAGGCCTTTGCCTCCTCTATACCCCCCGGCAGGGAACACTCCTACCCTGTCGTTACGCTGCACAATATATGTGCTTAATTGCAATCAGGTAACAACTATCAATTCTGTGGAACCTTATATTCACCATGCAACAAGCAATCTTTATGCTCCTGGAGGAACATTTCCTTAAGCTGCATCGTCTAGTGGATCAGTGCTTTGGCACTAACAAACTTTCTACTTACAATCCTGTCATGGAGACGGAGGGAGCTGGGGGAGATATGCAACTTCAACCTCAGGAACAAGCAGAAACCCTTTGCTACCTGCAGTACATAGAGCCGGACCCTCAAGAGATAGAGATGCCTGGAGCGCACGTTGGCGGAGGTAGCTTCAGCGAGCTGAGGACAGGGAGTGCCGAGGTCTTGGTCCACACCATGAATATCTACAATGCCGGGAGCCCTATTGGTTTCTTAAGTCTACTAGAGCTGAACAAACTAATCCCTTTCTGCCTGTCAAAGTATGTGGAGCCTACAAGAGCACCTTGCAGCGATCTGTGTGGAGATCCGATTTACTTTACAGAAACACTGTCTTACCCTGCTTATGGGAAGGAGCACTGATGGAGTCAGACTGTTGAAACGCTCCGGCATAGGATGATGATTCAAAGCCCATATACGCAACAGAGATACAGTAGACTATACAAGGGAAGTGTTTCAATATCTCTTGAGTTGCTTACAGAAGAGCGCTGGAACTGCTCCTATATAACCACCCCGATATGGGAACTTTCTAATCTTTCACTAGGTTCAATACTCTGGTTCAAATGTAGCATGCAAGAACCCTAATGGCGGTTCCTAAGTCTAAGTTTTGAGGGGCTGTATTTGTTTGGACACTGTTACAATTCATACACTCCAGGTTGTTTTAGCTTCTGTAACTTGGGCTGTCTCCGTGTATGTGCGTGCTTCCCCCCCCCCCCTCTGTATATAATAGCAGTCAACTTGATTTGATGTCTTGCTTACTCATAATGCTTATGCAGCTTGTATGATAGGTTTAATTCTTCCTGAAAGACTATACATTGTTCTATATCATCATCCACAGAGAACAGCTGTTATATATCGCTTAGGTGTGTGAATGGGGGAAAAATGTATAACATAGGTTTTTGCATGTATATTCTGTTCATCTACTTGCCCTACTATTAGGGCTTGGGTTCATTTGCAATACTGGAGATTGGAGTAAATAATTTGCTAAATAGGTTGAAGGCCTGTACATTAACTTATCTACATCAATATAGAGGTTAGTCATGCAGGAGACAATACCCTTATATACATGGTCTTTTTGCGATAGTTTTGAGTAATTCAGGACTCCAGAGGCGTCTCAAAATTCTTTGCATATACATTTCAATAGACCTCTTATGTTGATGTTAGCTCTCCTAACCTTGTAGCCATCCTACATTTGTAATTCTTACTATTATGACTCATTTCCCCAATGCCGAACTGTCAGCGGCCGGGACAGTAAAGGCATGCTTATTATATCTACTGCTTATATCATAGGGGATTAATGCGATATCTCTAGACAACAGACACAGTGTTCTACTAGACTTATGGTTGCAGGGCTGGACCTTACAAGATTTTTTGATATACTGTACTGACTACATAGAAAAGCCCACCTATACATGACCCTCCTTTAATAACATCACATTTTGTCTCCTAGCTTGCTCTCCTACCGTAGATTGACCAAACTTCGAATTCTTTGGTAATTGACTCCAATTTAGCTCTGTTACTTAATTTGGCGATTAAGCTAGTTGTCGTTGTCTCTGTGGCTGTTAATTTTTTGTTTTAAAGTTTAATGCTTATTTACAAGCTATACTTTAACTATGGTTGTGCTTAGGATTGACCATCACTCTGTTTATACCCATAGGTAGTTCCCCAGAGTCCCTTGACATTATAACAGCTTGCTACTATGTTACCTGATTGCTTAGTAATATAAAATATAAAATCTGAGGTATTCATAGTGGGATCCAAGAGTGGTCCCTTCATTACATTATACCTTCCCTTGCTTTTTTTTTTTTTTTAGATTTGACTTTTCATCTAAGGTCCATGAGTGGCCTTTTAAGCTTGTTAGGGAAGGTTAGGCTCTATATAGGCAATATATATTAGTATGACAAGTAATGTTATTATATATTGTACCACAATGTTCTCTGCCTGTTTATGACGCTTGTATGCCTATACTTTGTACCTCAATAAAAATAATTTAAAGAAAAAAAAAAAGTAAATTGGAAAGTTGTTTCAAAGTGCATGCCCTATTTGAATCATGAAAGTTTATTTTGGAATTGACTGTTTCTTTAAAAAGTACATCTGGCATGGGGGGGGGGGGGAGTCTAGGGTACAACGACAAACCATGTATTTACAGACGGAAAGGGGAGGTCTGGGTGTTCCCAATATAGCTTTTTGATGTCAGGCGGTCTTGTAACAAAAACAAGTGGAGTCGTAATTCAAACCACAAGGCGTGGGTAGGATTAGATAAAGAAATATTTGGCTTAGATAGAACCTTCAGATGGCCCAAATTTCTCTCTAGATACCCACTGGTCGTGGGATAACGTGATTGCCACGAACACACATATCAATCACACACTCTCCTATGTTAGCAATTACGGTGAACACAGGTATGCCTTAAATCGGAAGCCACTTCCCCAAGGGCACCTATAGCCTCAGAGAAATTGTACTATGCAGAGCACTATAGAATGGTAAATTAATGTCCCCAAAGAAACTCTTCAAATGCAATCCAGAGATGTTTTCATCTTGGTTTCACACTCTACATGTATACTACCGGACGCATTATAAAGCTAAATTAAATAGAGATCCCACTTCTTTTGAGCACCATTGTGTCATAAGCAGGGATAGGCACGAACCAAGGCTGTGGCGGACATTTTCCAAAGTAAAAACCTTAGTGAAGGACACCAAGGTACATTTCAAATTAAAAACATACTTATATAGTGCTGGGTGTTATTATACTGATACAGATACCACTGATCCTATAACCAGCCCTCCTCTGGCTATACCCATGTGCCAGTGTCACTACTGTGTCATTATACTGATGCAGATACCACTGATTCTATAACCAGCCCTCCTCTGGCTATACCCATGTGCCAGTGTCACTACTGTGTCTTTGTATAGTGCTGGGTGTTATTATACTGATGCAGATACACATCCAGTATTTCACTCAGACTTTATTTATTCCATAACTTATCACCCAATATCGCTAGCAGTCTCTTGACAAGCCACTAACTTTATTCACACAACATATTCTCCCTTTTCTATTATTTAATCAGAAAGAAACGGTATACTAAGGTTGTGAATCACAACCTTAGTATATCTTTTCTTTCTAATTAAATACTACTTATAATAAACCTCAGGTGCTGGTTAAATGGCTTTACCTTTGCATATAAAGCTCCAGGGACACAGTGGCAGCTTGCTTCTTGAATCTTCCCTCTCTCTCTGTGTCTCACTCAGAGTCATTTTCCTGGTACTAAGCGGCATCACGTGGGCGTGGCCCCAACCCTGTGAAACGTGGCGCTGCGTGTGTCAAGGAGAAGTCAGGACTAGCATTCATCTGTCTTACTCCTCCCTTCCTGCAGCAAAATGGGTGACGGACACCTTGCCTATTCCTGGTCATAAGTATTGCTCCTAGACACACTATTTCAATTTTATTGAAGCAACCCTTCAAAATAGCTTGGAAAGCCTGTGTTTTGGCACTGACACTGTAAATGCACTTTTAAATTAGCGACCTGATGGTACTTGACCCCCATGAGAGTAGAACATAATTTATGTAAGAACTTACCTGATAAATTAATTTCTTTCATGGTGGCAAGAGTCCATGAGCTGTTACGTATGGGATATACATTCCTAACAGGAGAAGGCAAAGTTTCCCAAACCTCAAAAGTCTATAAATACCCTGCTCACCTCACTTATACCTCAGTTTAACGTATAGCCAAGAGGTAAGGTGTTTAAGGAGTAAAAGCATTAAAAAAGAGGAGCAGGAAAAAAGATGTGCTTTTATATGACAAAAATAACCCCAAAATTAAAAAATTCATAGGGCCTCATGGACTCTCGCCACTATGAAAGGAAGGAATTTATCAGGGAAGTTCTTACATAATGATGTTTTCTTTCATATAGGTGGCAAGACTCCAAGAGCTGTTCCGTATGGGATATAATACCCAAGATGTGGAAGTCCACGAATAACATAAAATAAAAATAATGGCTATTTCACTGAGAAATTAAATCCAAAAATAATAAGTATTTTTCAAAATTTTAAAAAAAACAACAACTTAAATAATAGACACTAGAATCAAACTGAGACAGCTGCCTGAAGAACCTTCTACCAAAAGCTGCTTCTGAAGAAGCAAAAACATCAAAATTGTAGAATTTAGTAAAATGTATGCAAAGAAGACCAAGTTGCCAATTTGTTCAACTGAAGCTTCATTCTTGTAGAATAACCTGTAATTCTCTGAGGCGGAGACTGGCACTCCTCCAAATAAGCTTTGTGAATTAAATGCCTTAACCAAGATGCTAAAGAAATGTCGGAGAATTTCTGACCTTTTCTAGAACCAGAAAAAAATAACCAGAAGTTTGTCTGAAAACCTTAGTAGCATCAACATCGTATTTCAAAGCTCAGACGACATCCAACGAGTGTAAAGATCTTTCAATAGTAGTCTTAGGATTAGGACACAAAAAAGTAACAATCATTTCCCTAGTTATGTTTAAAACTCACAACTTTAGGTAATAATTTGAAAGTAGTCAGCAAAAAATCTTTATCTTGATGGAAAAACATAATTTATGTAAGAACTTACCTGATAAATTCATTTCTTTCATATTAGCAAGAGTCCATGAGCTAGTGACGTATGGGATATACATTCCTACCAGGAGGGGCAAAGTTTCCCAAACCTCAAAATGCCTATAAATACACCCCTCACCACACCCACAAATCAGTTTAACGTATAGCAAAGAAGTGGGGTGATAAGAAAAAAGTGCGAAGCATAAATATAAGGAATTGGAATAATTGTGCTTTATACAAAAAAATCATAACCACCACAAAAAAGGGTGGGCCTCATGGACTCTTGCTAATATGAAAGAAATGAATTTATCAGGTAAGTTTTTACATAAATTATGTTTTCTTTCATTTAATTAGCAAGAGTCTATGAGCTAGTGACGTATGGGATAATGACTACCCAAGATGTGGATCTTCCACGCAAGAGTCACTAGAGAGGGAGGGATAAAATAAAGAAAGCCAATTCTGCTGAAAATAATCTACACCCAAACAAAGTTTAAAACTTATAATGAAAAAAACTGAAATTATAAGCAGAAGAATCAAACTGAAACAGCTGCCTGAAGTACTTTTCTACCAAAAACTGCTTCAGAAGAAGAAAACACATCAAAATGGTAGAATTTAGTAAAAGTATGCAAAGAAGACCAAGTTGCTGCTTTGCAAATCTGAACAACCGAAGCTTCATTCCTAAATGCCCAGGAAGTAGAAACTGACCGAGTAGAATGAGCTGTAATCCTTTGAGGCGGAGTTTTACCCGACTCGACATAAGCATGATGAATTAAAGATTTCAACCAAGATGCCAAAGAAATGGCAGAAGCCTTCTGACCTTTCCTAGAACCGGAAAATATAACAAATAGACTAGAAGTCTTTCGGAAATTCTTAGTAGCTTCAACATAATATTTCAAAGCTCTAACTACATCCAAAGAAAGCAATGATTTCTCCTTAGAATTCTTAGGATTAGGACATAATGAAGGAACCACAATTTCTCTACTAATGTTGTTAGAATTCACAACCTTAGGTAAAAATTTAAAAGAAGTTCGCAACACCGCCTTATCCTGATGAAAAATCAGAAAAGGAGACTCACAAGAAAGAGCAGATAATTCAGAAACTCTTCTGGCAGAAGAGATGGCCAAAAGGAACAAACCTTTTCAAGAAAGTAATTTAATGTCCAAAGAATGCATAGGTTCAAACGGAGGAGCTTGAAGAGCCCCCAGAACCAAATTCAAACTCCAAGGAGGAGAAATTGACTTAATGACAGGTTTTATACGAACCAAGGCTTGTACAAAACAATGAATATCAGGAAGATTAACAATCTTTCTGTGAAAAAGAACAGAAAGAGCAGAGATTTGTCTTTTCAAGGAACTTGCAGACAAACCTTTATCCAAACCATCCTGAAGAAACTGTAAAAGTCTCGGAATTCTAAAAGAATGCAAGGAAAAAAGATGAGAAAGACACCAAGAAATATAAGTCTTCCAGACTCTATAATATATCTCCCTAGATACGGATTTACGAGCCTGTAACATAGTATTAATCACAGAGTCAGAGAAACCTCTTTGACTAAGAATCAAGAGTTCAATCTCCATACCTTTAAATTTAAGGATTTGAGATCCTGATGGAAAAAAAGGACCTTGTGACAGAAGGTCTGGTCTTAACGGAAGAGTCCACGGTTGGCAAGAGGCCATCCGGACAGGATCCGCATACCAAAAACCTGAGAGGCCATGCTGGAGCCACCAGCAGAACAAATGAGCATTCCTTCAGAATCTTGGAGATTACTCTTGGAAGAAGAACTAGAGGCGGAAAGATATAGGCAGGATGATACTTCCAAAGAAGTGACAACGCATCCACTGCTTCCGCTTGAGGATCCCTGGATCTGGACAGATACCTGGGAAGTTACTTGTTTAGATGAGAAGCCATCAGATCTATTTCTGGAAGACCCCATATTTGAACAATGAAGAAATACCTCTGGGAGAAGAGACCATTCTCCCGGATGAAACGTGTGGCGACTGAGATAATCCGCTTCCCAATTGTCTATACCTGGGATATGAACCGCAGAAACTAGACAGGAGCTGGATTCCGCCCATACCAGAATTCGAGATACTTCTTTCATAGCCATAGGACTGTGAGTCCCTCCTTGATGATTGATGTATGCCACAGTTGTGACATTGCCTGTCTGAAAACAAATTAACGATTCTCTCTTTAGAAGAGGCCAAGACTGAAGAGCTCTGAAAATTGCACAGAGTTCCAAATATTGATCGGTAATCTCACCTCATGAGATTCCCAAACCCCTTGTGCTGTCAGAGACCCCCACACAGCTCCCCAAACTGTAGGACTTGCATCTGTTGAAATTACAGTCCAGGTCGGAAGAACAAAAGAAGCCCCCTGAACTAAACGATGGTGATCTGTCCACCACGTCAGAGAGTGTCGTACAATCGGTTTTAAAGATATTAATTGAGATATCTTTGTGTAATCCCTGCACCACAGGTTCAGCATACAGAGCTGAAGAGGCTGCATGTGAAAACGAGCAAAGGGGATCGCGTCCGATGCCGCAGTCATAAGACCTAGAATTTCCATGCATAAGGCTACCGAAGGGAAAGATTGTGACTGAAGGTTTCGACAAGCTGATATCAACTTTAGACGTCTCATGTCTATCAGACATGGATACTGAATCTATCTGAAAACCTAAAAAGGTTACCTAAGTCTGAGGAATCAATGAACTTTTTGATAAATTGATCCTCCAACCATGATGTTGAAGAAACAACACAAGTCGATTCGAATGAGATTCTGCTAAATGTGAAGACTGAGCAAGTACCAAGATATCGTCCAAATAAGGAATACCACAATACCCTGTTCTCTGATTACAGACAGAAGGGCACCGAGAACCTTCGTAAAAATTCTTGGAGCTGTAGCTAGGCCAAACGGCAGAGCCACAAACTGGTAATGCTTGTCTAGGAAAGAGAATCTCAGAAACTGATAGTGATCTGGATGAATCGGAATATGCAGATATGCATCCTGTAAATCTATAGTAGACATATAATGCCCTTGTTGAACAAAAGGCAGGATAGTCCTTACAGTTACCATTTTGAATGTTGGTATCCTTACATAACGATTCAATATTTTTAGATCCAGAACTGGTCTGAAGGAATTTTCCTTCTTTGGTACAATGAAGAGATTTGAATTAAACCCCAGTCCCTGTTCCAGAACTGGAACTGGCAAAATTACTCCAGTCAACTCTAGATCTGAAACACATTTCAGAAATGCTTGAGCCTTCGCTGGGTTTACTGGGACACGGGAAAGAAAAAATCTCTTTGCAGGAGGCCTTATCTTGAAGCCAATTCTGTACCCTTCTGAAACAATGTTCTGAATCCAAAGATTGTGAACGGAATTGATCCAAATTTCTTAGAAAAAACGTAATCTGCCCCCTACCAGCTGAGCTGGAATGAGGGCCGCACCTTCATGTGGACTTAGGAGCTGGCTTTGACTTTCTAAAAGGCTTGGATTTATTCCAGACTGGAGATGGTTTCCAAACTGATACCGCTCCTGAGGATGAAGGATCAGGTTTTTGTTTCTTGTTGTGACAAAAGGAACGAAAACGATTATCACCCTGGAAAGAAAGGGAAAGCAGAGTAGACTTAGAAGACATAACAGCATTCCAAGACTTAAGCCATAAAGCTCTTCTAGCTAAAAATAGCTAGAGACATATACCTGACATTAACTCTAATGATATAAAAGATGGCATTACAAATAAAATTATTAGCATGTTGAAGAATAAAAATGCTATGAGAATTATGATCTGTTACTTGTTGCGCTAAAGCTTCTAACCAAAAGATGAAGCTGCAGCAACATCCGCTAAAGATATAGCAGGTCTAAGAAGATTACCTGAACACAAGTAAGCTTTTCTTAGAAAGGATTCAATTTTTCTATTTAAAGGATCCTGAAGGAAGTACCATCTGCCGTAGGAATAGTAGTACGCTTAACAAGAGTAGAGACAGCCTCATCAACTTTAGGGATTTTGTCCCAAAAACTCTAATCTGTCAGATGGCACAGGATATAATTGCTTAAAACGTTTAGAAGGAGTAAATGAATTACCCAAATTATTCCATTCCCTGGAAATTACTTCAGAAATAGCACTAGGGACAGGAAAAACTTCTGGAATAACTACAGGAGATTTAAAAACCTTATCTAAACGTTTAGATTTAGTATCAAGAGGACCAGAATCCTCAATTTCTAATGCAATTAGGACTTCTTTAAGTAAAGAACGAATACATTTCATTTTAAATAAATATGAAGATTTATCAGCATCAACCTCTGAGACAGAATCCTCTGAACCAGAAGAACCATTATCAGAATCAGAATGATGATGTTCATTTAAAAATTCATCTGAAAAATGAGAAGTTTTAAAAGACTTTTTACGTTTACTAGAAGGAGGAATAACAGACATAGCCTTCTTAATGGATTTAGAAACAAAATCTCTTATGTTAACAGGAACACTCTGAGTATTAGATGTTGACAGAACAGCAACAGGTAATGTAACAGTACTAAAGGAAATATTATCTGCATTAACAAGTTTGTCATGACAAAAAGTACAAACAACAGCTGGAGGAACAGATACCATAAGTTTACAGTAGATACACTTAGCTTTGGTAGTTCCAGCCCCAGGCAGCGATTTTCCAGAAGTATCTTCTGACTCAGTTTCAACGCGGGACATCTTGCAATATGTAATAGAAAAAACAACATATAAAGCAAAATTGATCAAATTCCTTAAATGACAGTTTCAGGAATGGGAAAAAAATGCCAGTGAACAAGCTTCTAGCAACCAGAAGCAATACAAAATGAGACTTAAATAATGTGGAGACAATAGTGACGCCCATATTTTTTTTAGCGCCAAAAAAGACGCCCACATTATTTGGCGCCTAAATGCTTTTGGTGCCAAAAATGACGCCACATCCGGAACGCCGACACTTTTGGCGCAAAAGAACGTCAAAAATGACGCAACTTCCGGCGACACGTATGACGCCGGAAACAGAAAAAAAAATTTTTGCGCCAAAAAAGTCTGCGCCAAGAATGACGCAATAAAATGAAGCATTTTCAGCCCCCGCGAGCCTAACAGCCCACAGGAAAAAAGTCAAATTTTTAAGGTAAGAAAAAAATTGATTTATTCCTATGCATTATCCCAAATATGAAACTGACTGTCTGAAATAAGGAATGTTGAACATCCTGAGTCAAGGCAAAAAAATTTTGAATACATATATTTAGAACTTTATAAAAAAGTGCCCAACCATAGCTTAGAGTGTCACAGAAAATAAGATTTACTTACCCCAGGACACTCATCTACATGTTGTAGAAAGCCAAACCAGTACTGAAACGAAAATCAGCAGAGGTAATGGTATATAAATAAGAGTATATCGTCGATCTGAAAAGGGAGGTAAGAGATGAATCTCTACAACCGATAACAGAGAACCTATGAAATAGACCCCGTAGAAGGAGATCATTGAATTCAAATAGGCAATACTCTCCTCACATCCGTCTGACATTCACTGCACGCTGAGAGGAAAACCGGGCTCCAACCTGCTGCAGAGCGCATATCATCGTAGAATCTAGCACAAACTTACTTCACCACCTCCATAGGAGGCAAAGTTTGTAAAACTGATTTGTGGGTGTGGTGAGGGGTGTATTTATAGGCATTTTGAGGTTTGGGAAACTTTGCCCCTCCTGGTAGGAATGTATATCCCATACGTCACTAGCTCATGGACTCCTGTAAATCTATAGTAGACATATAATGCCCTTGTTGAACAAAAGGCAGGATAGTCCTTACAGTTACCATTTTGAATGTTGGTATCCTTACATAACGATTCAATATTTTTAGATCCAGAACTGGTCTGAAGGAATTTTCCTTCTTTGGTACAATGAAGAGATTTGAATAAAACCCCAGTCCCTGTTCCAGAACTGGAACTGGCAAAATTACTCCAGTCAACTCTAGATCTGAAACACATTTCAGAAATGCTTGAGCCTTCGCTGGGTTTACTGGGACACGGGAAAGAAAAAATCTCTTTGCAGGAGGCCTTATCTTGAAGCCAATTCTGTACCCTTCTGAAACAATGTTCTGAATCCAAAGATTGTGAACGGAATTGATCCAAATTTCTTAGAAAAAACGTAATCTGCCCCCTACCAGCTGAGCTGGAATGAGGGCCGCACCTTCATGTGGACTTAGGAGCTGGCTTTGACTTTCTAAAAGGCTTGGATTTATTCCAGACTGGAGATGGTTTCCAAACTGATACCGCTCCTGAGGATGAAGGATCAGGTTTTTGTTCCTTGTTGTGACAAAAGGAACGAAAACGATTATTACCCTGGAAAGAAAGGGAAAGCAGAGTAGACTTAGAAGACATAACAGCATTCCAAGACTTAAGCCATAAAGCTCTTCTAGCTAAAAATAGCTAGAGACATATACCTGACATTAACTCTAATGATATAAAAGATGGCATTACAAATAAAATTATTAGCATGTTGAAGAATAAAAATGCTATGAGAATTATGATCTGTTACTTGTTGCGCTAAAGCTTCTAACCAAAAGATGAAGCTGCAGCAACATCCGCTAAAGATATAGCAGGTCTAAGAAGATTACCTGAACACAAGTAAGCTTTTCTTAGAAAGGATTCAATTTTTCTATTTAAAGGATCCTGAAGGAAGTACCATCTGCCATAGGAATAGTAGTACGCTTAACAAGAGTAGAGACAGCCCCATCAACTTTAGGGATTTTGTCCCAAAAACTCTAATCTGTCAGATGGCACAGGATATAATTGCTTAAAACGTTTAGAAGGAGTAAATGAATTACCCAAATTATTCCATTCCCTGGAAATTACTTCAGAAATAGCACTAGGGACAGGAAAAACTTCTGGAATAACTACAGGAGATTTAAAAACCTTATCTAAACGTTTAGATTTAGTATCAAGAGGACCAGAATCCTCAATTTCTAATGCAATTAGGACTTCTTTAAGTAAAGAACGAATACATTTCATTTTAAATAAATATGAAGATTTATCAGCATCAACCTCTGAGACAGAATCCTCTGAACCAGAAGAACCATTATCAGAATCAGAATGATGATGTTCATTTAAAAATTCATCTGAAAAATGAGAAGTTTTAAAAGACTTTTTACGTTTACTAGAAGGAGGAATAACAGACATAGCCTTCTTAATGGATTTAGAAACAAAATCTCTTATGTTAACAGGAACACTCTGAGTATTAGATGTTGACAGAACAGCAACAGGTAACGTAACAGTACTAAAGGAAATATTATCTGCATTAACAAGTTTGTCATGACAAAAAGTACAAACAACAGCTGGAGGAACAGATACCATAAGTTTACAGTAGATACACTTAGCTTTGGTAGTTCCAGCCCCAGGCAGCGATTTTCCAGAAGTATCTTCTGACTCAGTTTCAACGCGGGACATCTTGCAATATGTAATAGAAAAAACAACATATAAAGCAAAATTGATCAAATTCCTTAAATGACAGTTTCAGGAATGGGAAAAAAATGCCAGTGAACAAGCTTCTAGCAACCAGAAGCAATACAAAATGAGACTTAAATAATGTGGAGACAATAGTGACGCCCATATTTTTTTTAGCGCCAAAAAAGACGCCCACATTATTTGGCGCCTAAATGCTTTTGGCGCCAAAAATGACGCCACATCCGGAACGCCGACACTTTTGGCGCAAAAGAACGTCAAAAATGACGCAACTTCCGGCGACACGTATGACGCCGGAAACAGAAAAAAAAAAATTTGCGCCAAAAAAGTCCGCGCCAAGAATGACGCAATAAAATGAAGCATTTTCAGCCCCCGCGAGCCTAACAGCCCACAGGAAAAAAGTCAAATTTTTAAGGTAAGAAAAAAATTGATTTATTCCTATGCATTATCCCAAATATGAAACTGACTGTCTGAAATAAGGAATGTTGAACATCCTGAGTCAAGGCAAAAAAATGTTTGAATACATATATTTAGAACTTTATAAAAAAGTGCCCAACCATAGCTTAGAGTGTCACAGAAAATAAGATTTACTTACCCCAGGACACTCATCTACATGTTGTAGAAAGCCAAACCAGTACTGAAACGAAAATCAGCAGAGGTAATGGTATATAAATAAGATTATATTGTCGATCTGAAAAGGGAGGTAAGAGATGAATCTCTACAACCGATAACAGAGAACCTATGAAATAGACCCCGTAGAAGGAGATCATTGAATTCAAATAGGCAATACTCTCCTCACATCCCTCTGACATTCACTGAACGCTGAGAGGAAAACCGGGCTCCAACCTGCTGCGGAGCGCATATCATCGTAGAATCTAGCACAAACTTACTTCACCACCTCCATAGGAGGCAAAGTTTGTAAAACTGATTTGTGGGTGTGGTGAGGGGTGTATTTATAGGCATTTTGAGGTTTGGGAAACTTTGCCCCTCCTGGTAGGAATGTATATCCCATACGTCACTAGCTCATGGACTCTTGCTAATTACATGAAAGAAAACAGATGAGGAGACTCCCAAAAGAGAGCAGACAAGTCAGAAACTCTTCTAGCAGAAGAGATATCCAAGAGAAGAAACACTTTCCAAGAAAGTAGTTTAAATGTCCAAATAATGCCTAGGCTCAAAAGGAGGAGCCTGCAGTATCTTTAATACCAGATTTAGACTCCAGAGAGGAGAAATTGATTTAATGACAAATTTAATACGAATTAAAGTCTGAACAAAACAATGAATATCAGGAAGGTTAGCAATCTTTCTGTGAAATAAAACAGAAAGAGCAGAGATTTGTCCTTTCAAGGTATTGGCAGACAAACCTTTATCCAAGCCATCCTGAAGAAACTGTTAGCTTTGATAACTTATTTAACCCCTTAAGGACCGGGCATTTGAGACAACTTCCCCAAAAGACCAGAGCATTTTTGCCATAACTACATTTAAACAGAAATGGAGCCTTTTTTATATTTACATATCAAAACTTTATATATATATTTTAGTAGACAACCCAAAGTATTGATCTAGGCCCATTTTGGTATATTTCATGCCGCCAAATGCGATCAAATTAAAAAAAACGTTAACTTTTTCACAATTTTAGGTTTCTCACTGAAATTATTTACAAACAGCTTGTGCAATCATGGGACAAATGGTTGTAAATGCTTCTCTGGGATACCCTTTGTTCAGAAATAGCAGACTTATATAGCTTTGGCAATGCTTTTTGGCTAAGGCCGCTGCATTCTACACTTGTAATATTTATGCCCAGAAGTGAAGGGGTTAATTAGGTAGCTTGTAGGGTTAATTTTAGCTTTAGTATAGTGATCAGCCTCCAACCCTCTGATCTCTCCTTGACCCCCCTCAAACAGCTCTCTTCCCTCCCCCACCTCACAATTGTCACCGCCAGTATGAAAACAAAAGGCTTTTTATTTTTTTTATTCCCCCTAACATCCCTGATTCCCCCCCAAAAAGCTCTCTAACCCTCTGCCTATTTGCCACCATCTTAAGTACTGGCAGTTTGCTGCAAATTTGGTTAATTTAAAAAAATTAATAATAATAAAAGACCCCTTTTTTCTGTAGTGTAGCTGCCCCCCTCAATACTCTACCACCCTCCCAGATCCCTTTCCATTAATGGATCCCACATGGGATCCCCCTCATTGCCCCTACTCCCTCCTCATTGCCACTACTCCCTAGTGGGGCATGCAGAAAAACATAATTTATGTAAGAACTTACCTGATAAATTAATTTCTTTCATATTAGCAAGAGTCCATGAGCTAGTGACGTATGGGATATACATTCCTACCAGGAGGGGCAAAGTTTCCCAAACCTCAAAATGCCTATAAATACACCCCTCACCACACCCACAAATCAGTTTAACGTATAGCCAAGAAGTGGGGTGATAAGAAAAAAGTGCGAAAGCATAAAAAATAAGGAATTGGAATAATTGTGCTTTATACAAAAAAATCATAACCACCACAAAAAAAGGGTGGGCCTCATGGACTCTTGCTAATATGAAAGAAATTAATTTATCAGGTAAGTTCTTACATAAATTATGTTTTCTTTCATGTAATTAGCAAGAGTCCATGAGCTAGTGACGTATGGGATAATGACTACCCAAGATGTGGATCTTCCACGCAAGAGTCACTAGAGAGGGAGGGATAAAATAAAGACAGCCAATTCCGCTGAAAAAAATCCACACCCAAAATAAAGTTTAAATCTTATAATGAAAAAAACTGAAATTATAAGCAGAAGAATCAAACTGAAACAGCTGCCTGAAGTACTTTTCTACCAAAAACTGCTTCAGAAGAAGAAAATACATCAAAATGGTAGAATTTAGTAAAAGTATGCAAAGAAGACCAAGTGGCTGCTTTGCAAATCTGATTAACTGAAGCTTCATTCCTAAACGCCCAGGAAGTAGAAACTGACCTAGTAGAATGAGCTGTAATCCTTTGAGGCGGAGTTTTACCCGACTCGACATAAGCATGATGAATCAAAGATTTTAACCAAGATGCCAAAGAAATGGCAGAAGCCTTCTGACCTTTCCTAGAACCGGAAAAGATAACAAATAGACTAGAAGTCTTTCGGAAATCCTTAGTAGCTTCAACATAATATTTCAAAGCTCTAACTACATCCAAAGAATGCAACGACTTTTCCTTAGAATTCTTAGGATTAGGACACAATGAAGGAACTACAATTTCTCTACTAATGTTGTTAGAATTCACAACCTTAGGTAAAAATTTAAAAGAAGTTCGCAATACCGCCTTATCCTGATGAAAAATCAGAAAAGGAGACTCACAAGAAAGAGCAGATAATTCAGAAACTCTTCTAGCAGAAGAGATGGCCAAAAGAAACAAAACTTTCCAAGAAAGTAATTTAATGTCCAGCGAATGCATAGGTTCAAACGGAGGAGCTTGAAGAGCCCCCAGAACCAAATTCAAACTCCAAGGAGGAGAAATTGACTTAACAGGTTTTATACGAGCCAAAGCTTGTACAAAACAATGAATATCAGGAAGACTAGCAATCTTTCTGTGAAAAAGAACAGAAAGAGCAGAGATTTGTCCTTTCAAGGAACTTGCAGACAAACCTTTATCCAAACCATCCTGAAGAAACTGTAAAATTCTAGGAATTCTAAAAGAATGCCAAGAAAAATGATGAGAAAAACACCAAGAAATGTAAATCTTCCAGACTCGATAATATATCTTCCTAGATACAGTTTTACGAGCCTGTAACATAGTATTAATCACAGAGTCAGAGAAACCTCTATGACTGAGAATCAAGCGTTCAATCTCCATACCTTCAAATTTAAGGATTTGAGATCCTGATGGAAAAAAGGACCTTGCGATAGAAGGTCTGGTCTTAACGGAAGAGTCCACGGTTGGCAAGTGGCCATCCGGACAAGATCCGCATACCAAAACCTGTGAGGCCATGCTGGAGCCACCAGTAGAACAAACGAGCACTCCTTTAGAATCTTGGAAATCACTCTTGAAGAAGAACTAGAGGCGGAAAGATATAGGCAGGATGATACTTCCAAGGAAGTGACGATGCATCCACTTCCTCCGCTTGAGGATCCCTGGATCTGGACAGATACCTGGGAAGCTTCTTGTTTAGATGAGAAGCCATCAGATCTATTTCTGGAAGTCCCCACATTTGAACAATCTGAAGAAATACCTCTGGGTGAAGAGACCATTCGCCCGGATGTAACGTTTGGCGACTGAGATAATCCGCTTCCCAATTGTCTATACCTGGGATATGAACCGCAGAAATTAGACAGGAGCTGGATTCCGCCCATACCAGTATTCGAGATACTTCTTTCATAGCCAGAGGACTGTGAGTCCCTCCTTGATGATTGACATATGCCACGGTTGTGACATTGTCCGTCTGAAAACAAATGAACGACTCTCTCTTTAGAAGAGGCCATGACTGAAGAGCTCTGAAAATTGCACGGAGTTCCAAAATGTTGATTGGTAATCTCACCTCCTGAGAATCCCAAACCCCTTGTGCTGTCAGAGACCCCCAAACAGCTCCCCAACCTGTCAGACTTGCATCTGTTGAAATCACAGTCCAGGTCGGAAGAACAAAAGAAGCCCCCTGAACTAAACGATGGTGGTCTGTCCACCACGTCAGAGAGTGTCGTACAATCGGTTTTAAAGATATTAATTGAGATATCTTTGTATAATCCCTGCACCACTGGTTCAGCATACAGAGCTGAAGAGGTCGCATGTGAAAACGAGCAAAGGGGATCGCGTCCGATGCAGCAGTCATAAGACCTAGAATTTCCATGCATAAGGCTACCGAAGGGAATGATTGAGACTGAAGGTTTCGACAAGCTGAAACCAATTTTAGACGTCTCTTGTCTGTCAGAGACAGAGACATGGACACTGAATCTATCTGGAAACCTAAAAAGGTTACCCTTGTCTGAGGAATCAATGAACTTTTTGGTAAATTGATCCTCCAACCATGTTCTCGAAGAAACAATACAAGTCGATTCGTATGAGATTCTGCTAAATGTGAAGACTGAGCAAGTACCAAGATATCGTCCAAATAAGGAAATACCACAATACCCTGTTCTCTGATTACAGAGAGAAGGGCACCGAGAACCTTTGTAAAAATCCTTGGAGCTGTTGCTAGGCCAAACGGCAGAGCCACAAACTGGTAATGCTTGTCTAGGAAAGAGAATCTCAGAAACGGATAGTGATCTGGATGAATCGGAATATGCAGATATGCATCCTGTAAATCTATTGTGGACATATAATGCCCTTGCTGAACAAAAGGCAGAATAGTCCTTATAGTTACCATTTTGAATGTTGGTATCCTTACATAATGATTCAATATTTTTAAATCCAGAACTGGTCTGAAGGAATTCTCCTTCTTTGGTACAATGAAAAGATTTGAGTAAAACCCCAGCCCCTGTTCCAGAACTGGAACTGGCATAATTACTCCAGCCAACTCTAGATCTGAAACACATTTCAGAAATGCTTGAGCCAATTCTCCTTCTTCACCACCTCCACAGGAGGCAAAGTTGTTAAAACTGATTTGTGGGTGTGGTGAGGGGTGTATTTATAGGCATTTTGAGGTTTGGGAAACTTTGCCCCTCCTGGTAGGAATGTATATCCCATACGTCACTAGCTCATGGACCCTTGCTAATTACATGAAAGAAATAGCACAATCTCGCTATTTTGAGCAAGATGGCGGCAGAGAGAAGCTCAGGACTGGTCTTTAAAAGGGTATAACGGCCAGCGTCCAAAATAACACTGAGGAGAAATAAAAGTACATTGGCCCTGCACAATCTATAAATAAATATATAAATATTTTTGCAGCTGTTAATGAAATTTTTCCTCAAACCTTAGCCATTTTATAAGGAGAATAAACTTGTGACAGAGGCCTATATATATATATTTATATATTTAACAAACTTAGCAAAAGTGCCTAAGCCATAGCTGAGAGTGTCTTAATAATAAAAGTCATTCTTACCATTAAGATACCCATCCACACATAGCCTGAAACATATCAGGAGAGGTATTGGTAGAGGACTATAATGTCTATATGTAAAAGGAGGTAGAAGATAATTCCCTGCGACCAAATTTACAGAGAGCTTTATAAACAGATTTCACATAGGCGAAAACATAGTATCATGAGGCAATACTCCCTTCACTTCCCTCAGACGAACACTGTACTTAGAGAGGAACTGGGCTTCAATATGCTTAGAAGCCCCTTTCATTGAAGAATCAAGCACATCATGCTTCACCTAAGGAGGCAAAGTTTTAAAACTGAGGTATGAGTGAGGTGGGCGGGTATTTATAGGCTTTTGAAGTTTGGGAAACTTTGCCTGCTCCTGGTAGGAATGTATATCCTGTACGTAACAGCTTGTGGACACTCACCACCTATATAAAAGAAATATTATTTACCCTTCCCTCAGGAAGACATGTTGAAGAAGCTGTGGATCAGATGGTAATATTTTGCGTATTTGGTTGTCCTGCCCCGACATAAACAGCTTTGAGTCATCAATACTGGCAACCATGTCCAACATGCATCATTCCCTCCTGAAAATTTAAGACGAGGAAAAACACACAATTTTATTAATCATGCTTAATAATGCCAAAAAAGAACACTAAGCACAGGAAAACAGGTTGCTGAGCTACTCCAGCTGGAGTGTTACCATTATCTGCATACAGATAAATTAGAACTTTTTAATGAGGTGATGGGCTTCTGGTGTAGGCATGACTAGTAAACTAGTGCAACCGGTAGGTTTGTGCATTTCCCCCTCTTCTTAATAATCTCTGGGGTCGATTAGTTGTCCCCTCCTCGCAATTAGATTTTCTTAAATTCTTCTTTTCGGGACAAAATTTAGAACAATTTATAGGTTTGGAATAAAACTACCATCTTAAAAATTGTAAAAACAAAATTTATGCTTACCAGATAAATTAATTTCTTTCCTTGCAGGTACAGTCCACAACTTCATTCCTTATTGTTGGGAAATACAACACCTGGACACTTCCCCTATCCCTCCAGTCATTTGGCTGAGAGAACGAGGAGGAACATCAGGATAAAAAGGTGCCAGAATAAAAACAAAAAGGGAGACGCCCAAACAAAGAATAACTAACGGGCAGGGTTGTGGACTCTCCCTGCCAGGAAAGAAAGAAATGTATCTGGTAAGCATACGTTTTGTTTACTTTCCATAAGGCAGGGAGAGTCCACGACTTCGTTCCTTACTGTTGGGAAAACAATACCCAAGCTCCAGAGGACACTGAAGGAATAACGGGAGGGAACAAAAAAGATGTGGACCCTAATCTGAGGGAATCATAGCCTGCAACACCTTTCTCCCGAAAGCTGCTTCAGCCGAAGAAAACACATCAAACTTGTAAAATTTAGAAAAAGTATGTAAGGAGGACCAGGTAGCCGCCTTACAAAACTGATCCATTGAGGCTTCGTTCTTAAAAGCCCAGGAAGAAGCTACTGCTCTAATGGAATGAGCCTTAATCCTCTCAGGAGGCTGTTGTCCCACTGTCTCATAAGATAGGCAGACACTTCTTAACCAGAAAGACAGAGTGGATGTAGTGGCCTTCTGACCCGCTTACCCGCATAGAGGACAAACAAAGATGAAGATTGTCTGAACTCATTAGTAGCCTGAAGGTAGAACAAGGCACGAACCACATCTAAATTGTGAAGCAAACGTTCCTTCACCGAAGGAGGATTGGGACACAAGGAAGGAACAATAATCTCTTGATTAATGTTGCTTTTTGACACCACCTTTGGAAGGAAACCTAACAGTACGTAAAACCACCTTATCAGCATGAAAAACAAGGTAACCTTGCAAGGCAGAAATTTCAGAGACTCTGCGAGCACAGGCAATAGCCAATCGAAACAAAACCTTCCAAGATAACAGTTTAATGTCAACATTATGCATGGGATCAAACTGAGTCTGCTGCGACACACGAAGAACAAGATTGAGACTCCATGGTGAAGCCATCTTTCTAAACACAGGTCTGATCCTAGTCAGAGCCTTAACGAAGGACTGCACATCTGGAAGCTCAGCTAATCTCTTGTGCAGCAACACCGACAGGGACAACATCTGTGCCTTCAGGGAACTAATAGATAGACCCTTCTCCAGTCCATTCTGGAGAAAAGCTAAAATTCTGGCAACTTAAACCTTAAAGGGACAGTCTAGGTCAAAATAAACTTTCATGATTCAGATAGGGCATGTAATTTTAAACAATTTTCCAATTTACTTTTATCACCAATTTTGCTTTGTTCTCTTGGTATTCTTAGATGAAAGCTTAACCTAGGAGGTTCATATGCTAATTTCTTAGACCTTGAAGGCCACCTCTTTTCAGAATGCATTTTAACAGTTTTTCACCACTAGAGGGTGTTAGTTCACGTATTTCATATAGATAACACTGTGCACGTGAAGTTATCTGGGAGCAGGCACAGATTGGCTAAAGTGCAAGTCTGTCAAAAGAACTAAAATAAAGGGGCAGTTTGCAGAGGCATAGATACAAGATAATCACAGAGGTTAAAAGTATATTAATATAACTGCGTTGGTTATGCAAAACTGGGGAATGGGTAATAAAGGGATTATCTATCTTTTAAAACAATAAAAATTCTGGGGTAGACTGTCCCTTTAAGCCAAGAAAATAGACGCTCCTCACACCAGTGCAGGTAAGTCCACCACACCTTATGGTAGATGCGTAGAGTAACTGGCTTACAAGCTTGAATCAAAGTGTCGATGACACTCTCAGAGAAACCTCTCCTGGCTTAGACTAAGCGTTCAATCACCACGCAGTCAGCCTCAGAGAATCTAGATTTTGATGAAGGAAGAAACCCTGTATCAGCAGGTCCCTGCAACAAGGTAACCTCCACGGAGGAGATCCCCCCCCCAGATCCACAAACCAAGTCCTTCATGGCCAGGATGGAGCAATTAAAATAACCAATGCTTGCTCCTGTTTGATGCGGACCACCACACAAGGGAGAAGAGGTAATGGAGGAAAGAGATATACGAGTCTGAACCTCCAAGAACCGCTAGGGCATCTATTAGAACAGTTTGAGGATCCCTCAATCTCGACCGGTACTTGGGTCTATTTCCGGCATCCCCCAGCTGCTGCATATCTCTGCAAAGACCTCGGGGTGGGGAGACCATTCCCCCGGGTGAAAGGATTGCCTGCTGAGGAAGTCTTCTTCCCAGTTCACCACACCCGGAATGTGGATCGCTGACAGCGTACAATTGTGGGCCTCCGCCCATTCTAGGATTTGAGATACTTCTCTTATCGCTCAGGAACTTCTAGTTCCTCCCTTATTGTTGATGTAGGCTACCAAAGTTATATTGTCTGATTGGAATCTGATAAACTGGGATGAACCCAGGAGGGGCCAAGCCTTCAGAACATTGAAGATTGCCCAGAGTTCCAAGATATTGATCGAATGAGTGGACTTCTCCTGAGTCCACAGCCCCTGTGCCTTCCTGGCACTCGAAACAGCAACACAGCCGGATAGACTGGCGTCCGTAGTCACAATCTCCAGGGCGGTCTCAAGAAGCACGTGCTATCTGTTATTACAGATCGGAATGGTCTCCGTTCCATTGTCTCAGCATGCATGACAGTAAAGGTCTGTGATGGAATCTGGCAAAGGGAATGGATCCCCATACAAGACACCATGAGTCCAATCACTTCCATACACTGAGCCACTAAAGGTCTCAAGGAGGCCTGGAGGGCAAGACATGCTGTTGTTAGCTTGCAACGTCTCTGATCTGTTAGAAAGATCTTCATGGACACCGAGTCTATAACTGTGCATAGGAAATTCATTTTGGTATTTGGAGTAAGCAAATGCTTTTCCAAGTTTATCTTCCATTCATGTGACCGAAGAAGACATAGTCTGAGAGTTCCCTTGCTAGACGAAAAGATGGTGCCTGTACCACGATATTGTCCAGGTAAGGAGCTACTGCTATACCTCAGGTTCTGGCAACCACTAGAAGAGCTTCCAAGAACCTTTGTAAATATCCTTGGAGCAGTAGCTAAGCCAAACGGAAGTGCTATGAACTGGAAGTGTTGATCCAGAAAGGCGAATCTCAGGAACTGGAAAATAATCCCTGTGGATCAGAATATGAAGGTATGCATCCTTCAGATCTATGGTAGTCAAACTGTTCTTCCTGAACCAGGGAAAGGATTGATCTTATAGTCTCCATCTTGAATGGGGGACACTTAGAAATTTGTTTAAGCACTTCAAGTCCAGAATTGGATGAAAAGTTCCCTGCTTTTTGGGAACCACAAAGAGGTTTGAATAGAACCCCAGACCTCTTTCTGATGCAGGTACCAGGACTATTACTCCTAAGGAGGATAGATCCCTTACACAATCTAAAAAGGCTATCCTCTTCTCTGGTCTTGTAGACAATCTGGAGAGTAGGAATCTGGCCCTGTGCGGATGAGATTTGACTCCTATCTAGTATCCCTGAGATACGACCTCCAGAACCCAAGGATCCTCAACATCCTTAAATCAAGCATCTCAGAAAAGAGACAATCTGCCCCCTACTCGATGCGATCCCGGATTGGGGGCCGCCCCTTCATGCCGCTTTGTTATCGGCCGGCTTCTTTGTCTGCTTGGACTTGTTCCAGGACTAAGCAGGCTTCCAAGTGTACTTGGGCTGCTCGGGTTTGGATGAAGATTGAGATTGTTGGGATTTGTCTGAATGTAAGGAGCGAAAATTAGAGGACTGCTGTCTCTTTGGTCTCTTCTTCTTATCCTGAGGTAGGAAGCCACCTTTGCCTCCAGTAACCGTAGAGATGATGGAGTCCAGACCTGGTCCAAATCCCCTTGAAAGGAAGAGAAAGGAGTCTGGATTTAGAAGTCATATCTACAGACCAAGACTTCAACCAGAGAGCCCTGCGTCCTAGGACCGCAAAACCTGAAGCCTTAGCATTCAGGCGAATAACCTGCATATTAGCATCACAGATTAAATAATAAGTTACTCTTAAAACTTTAATTCTCTCCTGAATATCCTCGAGGGGAGATTCCACCTCAATAAATTCTGACAGGGAATTGCAACAGTAGGTGGCGGCACCCGGCCACTGCTGCCGGTTAAATTAAAAATCCTGTGTGTTGGTACATTCTCCTTAGGAAAGTTTCCAACTTCTTCTCCATAGGTTCTCTTAAAATGGACACTGAACCCAAATTTTTTCTTTTGTGATTCAGATAGAGCATGCATTTATAAGCAACTTTCTAATTTACTCCTATTATCAAATTTTCTTCATTCTCCTGGTATCTTTATTTGAAAAGCAAGAATGTAAGTTTAGATGCCGGACCATTTTTGGTGAACAACCTGGGTTGTTCTTGCGGATTGGTGGATAAATTCACCCACCAATAAGCAAGTGTTGTCTAGGGTCTGAACCAAAAATTGTCTGGCTCCTTAGCTTAGGTGCCTTCTTTTCAAATAAAGATAGCAAGAGAACTAAGAAAAATTGATAATATGAGTGCTTAAAATTGCATGCTCTATCTAAATCATAAAAGAAAAAAATTTGGGTTCAGTGTCCCTTTAAGGAAGAGCTATCCTCAAGAGTGATAGTAGTACGTTTAGCTAGCATCAAAATGGGGCAATCCACCCTAGGGATAGAGCCCCACAGCTCTAATTGAGAGTCAGGGACCAGGAACAATTTTTTAAAAGTAGCCGAGGGAGAAAAGGATGATCCAATTCTTTGCCATTTGTTACTAATAATGTCCACCATACGAACTGGGACCGAAAAAGTTTGTGGGATCTTCCTGTCTTCATAAACCCTATCTAACTTAGGGATCTTAGGTTCCTCAGGTAGCTTAGCCTCTGGAACTTCTAGCATAGACAGGACCTCCTTCAGTAAAAAATGCAGAAATTTTAAATCTAAAGGAGGGTTCCTCCGCCCAAGATTTAGTAATAGAAGTCTCAGACTCTAAATGTTCACCCTCTGACGCCACAGATGTTAACTCATCCTCGGATAGCTAGGATATACAAGCTAGATCAGATTGGAAATTAGATGAATCTAAAACAGAACTGTGTTTAACCACTCTCTTACTTTTCCCAGACATAGGTAGGGCACCGCCGATTGTAACTGTGTGGTAAAGTCCGCAGGAAAAAGGTCCCCTCCAGATGGAGAAATTGCTGTGCCGCGGAGAACTGCATGCAAAGCGGTTAGGGTAGAAAGGGTAGTAATCCCTTAGTTTATAGAATCCTGAGAGGTTGATGGCTCAGAGGGACTAACAGCGCTAGGGTTAATAGCAGATTTAGCTCCCTTCTTAGACTTTAAAAAAGTACCCAGGCAATTGGAACTAAATTGAGCAGGCGGGCAAACCACGGCCTCCTCACAATATAAGCAGGTATTAAAGGGCCAGTTTACACAGCATTCACAAGCCTATGTTCCTAATGGAAATAAAGTGACTAAAGAAATTAGACCTATAGTTAAACTTGCTAACAATACATTTTGCAAATTTTAGCTTTTTATTCCGGTTCCTGTATTATCCACAGTGCTGGCACTCCCCCGGGAAAGGACTGAGCTGTGCTTTAGTCTAGCACACCCACCCTCCAATCATAGGCTATATGCAAATTCCTATGTCAAATGAACATTAGAAATTTGCCTGCACAAATCCTCCCTAATTCTTGCTAAACAATGAAAATATGTCACCTTTTAAAACTCCTATGTGTAATAAACCTCAGAGCTTTAACTGCAGACATCGTCTCTGTAAGATTGATGTGAATGTGACAGGCTGTAGAATGATATGGCAAGACAATGAGAGAAATCTGCTTAATACCTGGTCTAGCTGTATCAGGTTACAAGCAGGCTGAAAAGTTTAGCTGAAGCGATTTCTCTGCTTGTCTTGCCGTATCCACAGCCTGTCCCAGTGTCATCAATCTTACAGAGACGATGTCTGCAGTGAAAGCTCTGATGTTTATTACACATAGGTATTTTTTAAGGGCAGCCACGGCATCTAAGCATAGAACAGCAGCTATACAATGTATTTAAATATTTTGTGCACTCAAGCCATCAGGCAGCTTGTTGTAATAGCTTTAGGAGAGGACAGCACATGAGCAATGCACTTAGGGGAGTAACAGCAGACTGGCCGTACGGACAGAAATTATTCTAAGAGGTAAAAATATTTCTAAATATAGAGAATGATTAAAACAGAATGTTCAGCACCACTATACTCAAATATTCCTGCTATTATATTTAAAAATTGAACACTTTTTGGGTAAACTGTCCCTTTAATAAGCACTACAGATGGAGTTGAACCTTCTAACATTATTAGAGTCCTCCATAGTAGGTATGTAATCCCACAGTAGAAAAAGAAAAATGATACAAAAATAAACGTTTTAAATATAGAAAGGCACCTTTACAAAACCAATGGCTGGGGCACTCACCACCTCCTAGACCCAGACCAGTTGTCAAACGCTCCTCAGGAGTGCTGTCTGCAGCAGGATCGTAAGGAAGTGAATGAAGCCGCACCAGATCACATGGTGTGCAAGGCAGGACCTCCCCTGCTTTGAAAAAGTGTGCAAAACTATTAGGAGCTGCGGAACTCACGAAAGTGAAACCTGCCTGTTCCAGCCAAAAGTACAGTCTAAGTGAGCCCTGAAAACATTCTTTACTAATGTTAAAGCAGTATATAAACTCCCCAAACTGTTCCCAATAAATTTCCACTGAGTAGATACTGAGGTATAGAGGAGTCACACTGCGACCCTATATAAGGCGTCCCTGCTATATGACAATAACAGACTTATCCTCCAGGATCTGTGCTGTGGAACAGATACAGCTTCTCAATTGTGGCAGCCTTGTAGCGATGCTCTGACAGGGACCTGAGTGTTGAAAAGCAAGCAGTGTAACTCATTAACACTGATTGCTCAGGAGTTGTTAGATAGACAGTCGTTGCAGAAAAACTTTCCCTGCATCTCCAGACTAATTTTTGTTACAAAGAATTGTATGTCATTTTATGCTTCATATTTGTATGTATGATTTAAGGTTTTTCAATACAGCTTATTATAAAAAAATAAATGATATCTGGTAAGAAACCATGAAAAAGTCCAAGACTTAAATAAACTCTTTTTTTTTTCTCTTTGAAATACAAGAGTGCTTGAAATAAATCCCCTGACATTGTTTCTAAAAGAAAAGAAAAAAAGTACCGGTATTAGCGCTGTAGTGGTGAAACACTCTGCAGATACAGAGTGTAAATGAAATGCTGGTTGTCCCTGTTTAGGAAGAGATGCACACACGCAGAGTGCTGGTAATTCAATCCAGGAAGTAAATCCAGATCCTCTGTGATGTCATCAGGATGGACTGCTGCCTGTAGTGATGAGTGTGCACTTCCAAATTGCACTCAATTAAAGGAGACAGCTGTATGAGATAAAAAACAGGCGCAGCCCGATTCAAATGCAGAGTATTTATTATAAAGTAAGTATATAACAAGATGTATACTCACTAGCGTTTAAAAACAAATATAGCAAATAGAATGAAAATCATTCCGGTGTGATTCTTGTCTCCTGTGAAAAAACTGCCACCTCAGTCGAAATAAACCAAGTCTGGAAGTTAGATGTCAAAGAATATTAGGACACTACCGGTAAAGTTTAAAAGAACATTACGTACGTTTCGTCTGAGAATGCTCAGACTTTTTCAAGAGTTAAAAATGTGTATCCAAACATACGGCTCAAACCAGCTTTTTAAAAGAGCCTATATGATTGGAACCACAAATTTAGCCAATCACATGTCCTGTACCATGCACATGACTATGCTAATTGAGTAGATGTGTAAGCTTCTTAAAGGTGTACCACCTAAGGTTATGCACCCTGCTCAGAAGTGTGTAGGTGTACACAGAGTTATACTCCCTAGAAAACAGAATTTATGCTTACCTGATAAATTACTTTCTCCAATGGTGTGTCCGGTCTACGGCGTCATCCATTACTTGTGGGAAATGTTCTCCCCCACAGGGAAAGGCAAGGAGAGCACACAGCAAGAGCTGTCCATATAGCTCCCCCTCTGGCTTCGCCCCCCAGTCATTCGACCGACGGTTAGGAGAAAAAGGAGAAACCATAGGGTGCCATGGTGACTGTAGTGTATAAAGAAAACAATTTTCAACCTGATTAAAAAAAAACAGGGCGGGCCGTGGACCGGACACACCGTTGGAGAAAGTAATTTATCAGGTAAGCATAAATTCTGTTTTCTCCAACATTGGTGTGTCCGGTCCACGGCGTCATCCATTACTTGTGGGAACCAATACCAAAGCTTTAGGACACGGATGAAGGGAGGGAGCAAATCAGGTTACCTAAACAGAAGGCACCACGGCTTGCAAAACCTTTCTCCCAAAAACAGCCTCCGAAGAAGCAAAAATATCAAATTTGTAGAATTTGGCAAAAGTGTGCAGAGAAGACCAAGTCGCTGCCTTACATATCTGGTCAGCAGAAGCCTCGTTCTTATAGGCCCATGTGGAAGCCACAGCCCTAGTAGAGTGAGCTGTGATACGGTCAGGAGGCTGCCGTCCGGGCAGTCTCATAAGCCAAGCGTATAATGCTTTTCAGCCAGAAAGAGAGAGAGGTAGCAGTAGCTTTTTGACCTCTCCTCTTACCAGAGTAAACGACAAACAAGGATGAGGTTTGTCTAAAATCTTTTGTTGCTTCTAAATAGAACTTTAAAGCACGAACAACATCTAAATTGTGTAATAAACGTTCCTTCTTTGAAACTGGATTCGGACACAAAGAAGGAACAACTATTTCCTGGTTGATGTTCTCGTTGGAAACAACTTTTGGAAGAAAACCAGGCTTAGTACGCAAAACAACCTTATCTGAATGGAACACCAGATAGGGTGGATCACACTGCAAAGCAGATAATTCAGAAACTCTTCTAGCAGAAGAAATAGCAACCAAAAACAGAACTTTCCAAGATAGTAACTTAATATCTATGGAATGTAAAGGTTCAAACGGAACCCCTTGAAGAACTGAAAGAACTAAATTTAGACTCCAAGGAGGAGTCATGGGTCTGTAAACAGGCTTGATTCTAACCAAAGCCTGAACAAAAGCTTGTACATCTGGCAAAGCTGCCAGTCGTTTGTGCAATAAGACCGATAATGCAGAAATCTGTCCTTTTAGAGAACTAGCTGACAATCCTTTATCCAAACCTTCTTGGAGAAAGGAGAGAATCTTTGGAATTTTAATCTTACTCCAGGAGAATCCTTTGGATTCACACCAACAGATATATTTTTTCTATATTTTATGGTAAATCCTTCTAGTCACAGGTTTTCTGGCTTGGACCAGAGTATCAATCACAGAATTTGAAAACCCACGCTTGGATAAAATCAAGCGTTCGATTTCCAAGCAGTCAGCTGCAGAGAAACTAGATTGGGATGTTCGAATGGACCTTGTACTAGAAGGTCCTGTCTCAAAGGTAGCTTCCATGGTGGAGCCGATGACATATTCACCAGGTCTGCATACCAAGTCCTGCGTGGCCACGCAGGAGCTATCAGAATCACCGAGGCCTTCTCCTGTTTGATCCTGGCTATGAGCCTGGGGAGGAGAGGAAACGGTGGAAACACATATGCTAGGTTGAACGACCAAGGTGCCACTAATGCATCCACTAGAGTCGCCTTGGGATCCCTGGATCTGGACCCATAGCAAGGAATCTTGAAGTTCTGACGGGACGCCATTAGATCCATGTCTGGAATGCCCCATAATTGGGTTAACTGAGCAAAGACCTCCAGATGGAGTTCCCACTCCCCCGGATGGAAAGTCTGACGACTCAAATAGTCCGCCTCCCAGTTGTCTACTCCTGGGATGTGAATAGCAGATAGATGGCAGGAGTGATTCTCTGCCCATTGGATTATCGTGGTTACTTCCTTCATCGCTAGGGAACTCTTTGTTCCCCCCTGATGATTGATGTACGCAACAGTCGTTATGTTGTCCGACTGAATCTTATGAACCTGGCTTCCGCTAGCTGAGGCCAAGCCAGGAGCGCATTGAATATAGCTCTTAGTTCCAAAATGTTTATCGGGAGAAGCGACTCTTCCCGCGACCATAGGCCCTGAGCTTTCAGAGAGTCCCAGACCGCGCCCCACCCCAAGAGGCTGGCGTCGGTCGTGACGATGACCCACTCCGGTCTGCGGAAACTCATTCCCTGAGACAGGTGATCCTGGGTCAACCACCAGAGAAGTGAGTCCCTGGTTACCTGGTCTACTTGAATTTGGGGAGACAAGTCTGTATAGTCCCCATTCCACTGATTGAGCATGCACAGCTGTAATGGTCTTAGATGAATTCGAGCAAAAGGAACCACATCCATTGCTGCGACCATTAGTCCTATTACTTCCATGCATTGAGCTATGGAGGGTTGAGGAATAGAGTGAAGAACTCGACAAGCTTTTAGAAGCTTTGTCTTTCTGACGTCTGTGAGAAAGATCTTCATTTCCACAGAATCTATTATTGTTCCCAGAAAAGGAACCCTTGAGGATGGTGACAGTGAACTTTTTTTCTATGTTCACTTTCCACCCATGAGATCTGAGAAAAGCCAACACAATGTCTGTATGAGCCCTCGCTTTGGAAAGAGACGACGCTTGGATTAGGATGTCGTCTAGATAAGGTGCTACAGCGATGCCCCTCGGTCTTAGGACCGCTAGAAGGGACCCTAGCACCTTTGTGAAAATTCTGGGAGCGGTGGCTAAACCGAATGGAAGAGCCACAAAACTGGTAATGTTTGTCCAGAAAGGCGAACCTCAGGAACTGATGATGAGATTTGTGGATTGGGATATGCAGATATGCATCCTTCAGATCCACAATAGTCAAAAATTGACCCTGCTGGATTGTTGGTAAGATTGTCCGAATGGTTTCCATCTTGAAGGATGGAACTCTGAGGAACTTGTTTAATATCTTTAAATCCAGAATTGGCCTGAAAGTTCCCTCTTTTTTGGGAACCACAAACAGGTTTGAGTAAAACCCAAGACCTTGTTCCCCGGAGGGGACTGGGTTTATCACTCCCATCTTTGATAGGTCTCTTACACAATGTAAGAATGCCTGTTTCTTTATCTGGTCTGAAGATAAGCGAGACAGGTGGAACCTTCCCTTTGGAGGAAGTCCCTTGAATTCTAACAGGTATCCCTTGGAAACTATCTCTAGTGCCCAGGGATCCAGAACATCTCTTGCCCAAGCCTGAGCGAAGAGAGATAGTCTGCCCCCTACCAGATCCGGTCCCGGATCGGGGGCTACCCCTTCATGCTGTCTTGGTAGCAGCAGCAGGTTTCTTGGTTTGTTTACCCTTGTTCCAGCCTTGCATGGGCTTCCAAGCAGGTTTGGGCTGGGCCGCGTTACCTTCTTGTCTAGCGGCAGTGGAGTTATTAGCCGGTCCGTTCCTGAAATTGCGAAAGGAACGAAAATTAGACTTGTTCTTAGCCTTAAAAGGCCCATCCTGTGGAAGGGCATGGCCCTTACCCCCAGTGATGTCTGAAATAATTTCCTTCAATTCCGGCCCAAAAAGGGTCTTACCCTTGAAAGGAATATTCAGTAACTTAGTCTTGGACGACACGTCTGCCGACCAGAATTTTAGCCAAAGCGCCCTCCACGCTACTATAGAAAAACCTGAGTTTTTCGCCGCCAATTTGGTTATTTGAAAGGCGGCATCCAATATAAAGGAATTAGCTAACTTTAATGCGTGAACTCTGTCCATGACTTCTTCATAGGAAGTCTCTTTCTGGAGCGACCTTTCTAGTTCTTCGAACCAAAAGGACGCCGCTGAAGTGACAGTAATAACACACGTAGCTGGTTGAAGGATGAACCCTTGCTGAACAAAAATCTTTTTAAGCAATCCTTCCAATTTTTTATCCATAGGATCTTTGAAAGCGCAGCTGTCCTCTATAGGAATAGTTGTGCGCTTCACTAGTGTTGAAACAGCTCCCTCAACCTTCGGGACCGTTTGCCATGCGTCCCTTCTAGGGTCTACTATGGGAAACATTTTCTTAAATATAGGAGGTGGGGCAAAGGGTACACCTGGCTTCTCCCACTCCTTTTCCACTATGTTCGCTACCCTCTTAGGTATTGGAAAAGCGTCGTCGTGCACTGGGACCTCTAAAAATTTGTCCAATTTGCACAACTTCTCTGGTACTACCATGGAATCACAGTCATCCAGAGTAGCTAATACCTCCTTAAGCAAAGCGCGGAGATGTTCTAGCTTAAACTTAAATGCCCCTAGATCAGGTTCTGCCTGTTGAGAAATTTTTCCTGAGTCTGAAATTTCACCCTCAGACAGCCCTTCCCTCATAGCCAATTCCGATTGATGTGAGGGTAAAATAGATAAGGCATCATCAGCGTCTGATTGTTCATCCTTTTTATCTGTATTTAAAACTGAACAATCACGCTTTCTCTGAAAAACTGGCAGTTTGGATAAAAGATTTGCTATTGAATTATCCACTACTGCTGATAATTGTTGCATAGAAATAAGCACTGGCGCGCTAGGTGTCGCCTGCGCGGGCAAAGCTGGTGTAGACACCGAAGGAGAGGATGTAGAGCTATCCCCACTACCTTCATTAGATAAATCATCTTGGGCAACATTATGAAAAATAACAGAGCTGTCCTGATTTTGTTTGGACGCTATGGCGCAATTATCACAAACACTCGAAGGGGGAACCACATTTTTCTCTATACACACAGAACATAGGTTATCTGATGGAACAGACATGTTAAACAGATTTAGGCAGGCAAACAATGCAATAAAAACGATTTTAAACAAAAACGTTACTGTCTCTTTAAATAATAAAATGACACATTTATTTCTGAATGTTCAAAAAACTATGAAGGCAATATCCGATTTTTCTGAAATTTGGACCCCAGTGTCTTAATGCTTAGAAAGTATTGCACAGCAAATATGGAGACTCTAGCTCTTAAAACAAGCAAACCGGAGCCAATTGTTGGATTTAACCGTTTTTACACACCACAATCCCAGCTACAGCCTTGCTGCAGCTTTTTACCTTCCTTAGGGGTCACCATTCACAGAAAAAAGCCTTTTGGAGTCACTTTCTGAACCACAGGACCCTCTCACATGAATCTGCATGCACTGCCTTGAAATTCAACTGCACAGCTGAAGTGCCAAAATGAGGCTTCCTCCCTCAGCACACTAGAGTGAAGGGGCCTTCCTGACTAGATTTAGGTGTCTAAAACAAGCCAGATCAATAAAAAACTTTCCCAAGTGTATGTGAGCTTATAAAATATTTCAAATGGTATAATATTGTAATAAAAACCAATCGATTTAGCCCCTAACAGTGTCTACCAGCATAAAAAACAAAAAGGGGAAGCCTGTTATCTTTTTTGCTGAGGTGAAAGAAAAATGGCTTACCGTTTCCCCTGAGGGGAAAAATGACTGTCATCTAGCATTAGCCTGTGTTGTTAGAAGGAGACTAGTCATACCTGAAGCAGATGAGTCTGCAAACTGTTACCCCCAACTGAATTTCTCTTGTTTCAACAGTCCTGCGTGGTAACAGTAATGGATTTTAGTTACTTGTGCTAAAATCATAGCCCTCTTAAACAGAAATCCATCACTTTTCTGTTATAGAGTAAATAGTACAAGCCAGCACTATTTTAAAATAACAAACTCTTGATAGAAGAATAAAAAACTACAACACCACAAACTCCTCGCCATCCCCGTGGTAGATGCTACTTGTTCAGAGCGGCAAGGAGAATGACTGGGGGGCGGAGCCAGAGGGGGAGCTATATGGACAGCTCTTGCTGTGTGCTCTCCTTGCCTTTCCCTGTGGGGGAGAACATTTTCCACAAGTAATGGATGACGCCGTGGACCGGACACACCAATGTTGGAGAAACATATTTTTTAAAATGAAAATATAAAAATAAAAAAGTCCAAAATTGAGAACATCTAACAAAACATGTTTAGAACACGTTTTAAAAAACATGTTTACAATTGCAGCTTGCATATAAAATTACCAATTAACAATTAATGCAAAATTAGTGCCAAATTAGTAACCCCCATACTTGTATATTATATGCCATACAACCTGTGCAAATGTAATTATAAATGTATATATGATTACAAAAATAATAGTAAATTATACATTTTAAAATATAAATGTTACATGAATAAATGTGTTTCAATACACATTAATAACACAGATGCATAGTAAAACAGGAGGCTTAGCATAGGGGTGATAATCTGAACCCAGTAACATAAACCAGGCCATAGTTCACATAAAGGCCTGTAGCTCTAGTTCTATATTTAAACCCTGAGGATGCATGGAATCAAGTTGATAAATCCAATATGATTCCCTGCGTCTCAGGGTGAGGACTATTTGGATATCTGTTTGGTGGAATCCAATCTATGATTTGTATTTTCAGGCTCTTGGGATCTTTATTGTGCCTTATTCTAAAGTGTTCAGATACGCTATGGATTGTTAAACCCGGTTTAATGTTATTTACATGCTCACTAAGCCTAGTTTGCACATTCCTTTTCGTTCTACCAATGTAGATAAGGTTACAACTGCAGCTGAGGAGATAAACAGCATAATTAGTGCCACAATTGCTTTTATATTTTATTGTGAAAGATTTTGATTCATCATAATTCATAAAAGTGCTACCTTTTTTGATGAAACTGCACATCCCACATCTATTGAACCCACATCTATATGTGCCTGGTTTTTGTTCTAACCATGTTGTTGTAGATATTTTTTCTTTGTTAGTGTCACGTAATTTGGTGGGAGCTAGTATATTTTTCAAATCCCTATTTTTTCTAATGGTTACCAATGGTTTCTCTTGTAAGGTTGCTCCTAATATAGGGTCTGCTTTAAGCACACCCCAATGTTTCTTAAGGATATTTTGGATGTCCTTACTGCCTTGATTATACGTGGTGATGAATCTATTATTTTAAAAGATGGGTAGGGCACCGCAAAGTACTATTTTAAAAGATGCCAAGAATGATAATATTCTTAATAATGATAAATTCCATTTTTTAATGGAACCACACCCCACAATACCCACATTTTATCATTTGCCCAAGGTGCATAAAACACTCATAGCACCCCCTGGTAGACCCATTATATCTGGTATAGGGTCCCTCACAAATAACCTTTCTGTATATATTGATCTTTACTTACAGCCAGTTGTTAAATCCACTAGAGCTTATCTTAGGGACACCCTTCATACTATTAATATATTCGAAGATTTACAATGGCAAGATTACTACATTTGGATCACATGTGATGTGTCATCTTTGTATACATGTATCCCCCATAGTTTGGGTATTAAGGCTATACAAGAGTCACTAAATAGTACTGCTATTTCTCAAAAACACTTAGATTTCATTGTAATGGGCATTTCTTTCATATTAAATCACAACTATTTTACATTTGAAAAGCAGTTTTTTCAACAAGTACAAGGGACTGCGACGGGGACCACATTTGCCCCATTGTACGCTAATTTATACATGCATATGTTTGAGGAACAACACATATGGACCAATAACCCCCACATCACTAATCTGATCAGTTACTATCGGTATATTGACGATATCGTTATGATATGGAGAGGATCAGAGACTGACTGTGGGGCGTTAGTGAACCATATGAATAACAATAATTATAATCTTAAATTTACCTTGAAAATAGATAAACAGCAGGTGGAATTTTAAGACCTTTTGCTTTTTGTTGATGAAAATAGAAAGGTAGCGGTATCAAATTATCGCAAACCCACTGATAAAAATGGGTTTTTGAATACCAAAAGTGGTCACCTGTCAAGGTGTCCCCTTGGGACAGTACCAACGAATTAAAAGGAACTGCACCAGGGAGATAGATTATTATAAAGAAGAGGCCCTTTTAGATGCAAGATTTAAGGAAAAGGGGTATGACTTGAAAGTTATACAGGTGGCTAAAGATAGAGTTAGAAATATGGAAAGAAAAAACATTCTAAAACCCAGGAATAGAGATTAAGATCAAAGTAAAACAACATATAACAATGAGGCTAGATTCATCACCACGCATAATCAAGGCAGTAAGGACATCCAAAATATCCTTAAACATTGGGGAGTGCTTAAAGCAGACCCTATATTAGGAGCAACCTTACAAGAGAAACCATTGGTAACCTTTAGAAAAAAACACAATTTATGCTTACCTGCTAAATTTATTTCTCTTGGGGTGTATCCAGTCCACGGATCATCCATTACTTGTGGGATATTCTCATTCCCAACAGGAAGTTGCAAGAGGACACCCACAGCAGAGCTGTTATATAGCTCCTCCCCTAACTGCCATATCCAGTCATTTGACCGAAAACATGCAGAGAAAGGAGAAACCATAGGGTGCAGTGGTGACTGTAGTTTAAATGAAAAAAATTACCTGCCTTAAAATGACAGGGCGGGCCGTGGACTGGATACACCACAAGAGAAATAAATTAATCAGGTAAGCATAAATTGTGTTTTCTCTTGTAAGGTGTATCCAGTCCACGGATCATCCATTACTTGTGGGATACCAATACCAAAGCTAAAGTACACGGATGAAGGGAGGGACAAGGCAGGAACTTAAATGGAAGGTACCACAGCCTGTAAAACCTTTCTCCCAAAAATAGCCTCCGAAGAAGCAAAAGTATCAAATTTGTAGAATTTTGAAAAAGTATGAAGCGAAGACCAAGTCGCCGCCTTGCAAATCTGTTCAACAGAAGCCTCATTTTTAAAGGCCCAAGTGGAAGCCACAGCTCTAGTAGAATGAGCTGTAATCCTTTCAGGAGGCTGCTGTCCAGCAGTCTCATAGGCTAAGCGGATTATACTTCTTAGCCAAAAAGAAAGAGAGGTTGCCGAAGCCTTTTGACCTCTCCTCTGTCCAGAGTAGACAACAAACAAAGCAGATGTTTGCCGAAAATCTTTAGTAGCTTGTAAGTAAAACTTTAAAGCATGAACCACGTCCAGATTGTGTAATAGACGTTTCTTCTTTGAAGAAGGATTAGGACACAAGGATGGAACAACAATCTCTTGATTGATATTCTTGTTAGATACCACCTTAGGTAAAAATCCAGGTTTGTTACGCAGGACTACCTTATCCGAATGGAAAATCAGATAAGGAGAATCACATTGTAAGGCAGATAACTCGGAGACTCTACGAGCCGAGGAAATAGCTACCAAAAAAAAGAACTTTCCAAGATAAAAGTTTGATATCTATGGAATGAAGAGGTTCAAAAGGAACTCCTTGAAGAACCTTAAGAACCAAGTTTAAGCTCCACGGTGGAGCAACCGGTTTAAACACAGGCTTGATTCTAACTTAAGCCTGACAAAAAGCCTGAACGTCTGAAACATCTGCCAGACGCTTGTGCAAAAGAATAGACAGAGCAGAAATCTGTCCCTTTAAGGAACTAGCTGACAATCCTTTTTCCAAACCTTCTTGGAGAAAAGATAATATTCTGGGAATCCTGACTTTACTCCATGAGTAACCCTTGGATTCACACCAACAAAGATATTTACGCCATATCTTATGATACATTTTCCTGGTGACAGGCTTTCGTGCCTGTATTAAGGTATCAATGACTGACTCGGAGAAGCCACACTTTGATAAAATCAAGTGTTCAATCTCCATGCAGTCAGTCTCAGAGAAATTAGATTTGGATGGTGGAAAGGACCCTGAAGAAGAAGGTCCTGTCTCAGAGGCAGAGTCCATGGTGGAAAGGATGACATGTCCACTAGATCTGCATACCAGGTCCTGCGTGGCCACGCAGGCGCTATTAAAATCACCGATGCTCTCTCCTGCTTGATCCTGGCAATCAGTCGAGGGAGCAGAGGAAACGGTGGAAACACATAAGCCAGGTTGAAAGACCAAGGCGTTGCTAGAGCATCTATCAGCGTCGCCTTGGTATCCCTGGACCTGGATCCGTAACAAGGAAGCTTGGCGTTCTGTCGAGATGCCATGAGATCCAGTTCTGGTTTGCCCCAATGATGAATCAATTGTGCAAACACCTCCGGATGGAGTTCCCACTCCCCCGGATGAAAATTCTGTCGACTTAGAAAATCCGCCTCCCAGTTCTCTACACCTGGGATATGGATAGCTGATAGGTGGCAAGAGTGAATCTCTGCCCAATGAATTATTCTAGAGACTTCTAACATCGCTAAGGAACTTCTTGTTCCCCCTTGATGATTGATGTAAGCCACAGTCGTGATGTTGTCCGACTGAAATCTGATGTACCTCAGAGTTGCTAACTGAGGCCAAGCCTGAAGAGCATTGAATATCGCTCTCAGTTCCAGAATATTGATTGGAAGAAATGTCTCCTCCTCCACGATCCCTGAGCCTTCAGGGAGTTCCAGACTGCACCCCAACCTAGAAGGCTGGCATCTGTTGTTACAATTGTCCAATCTGGACTGCGAAAGGTCATACCTTTGGACAGATGGACCCGAGATAGCCACCAGAGAAGAGAATGCCTGGTCTCTTGATCCAGATTTAGTTGAGGGGACAAATCTGTGTAATCCCCGTTCCACTGACTGAGCATGCATAGTTGCAGCGGTCTGAGATGTAAGCGTGCAAACGGCACTATGTCCATTGCCGCTACCATTAAGCCGATTACTTCCATGCACTGAGCCACTGAAGGGCGCGGAATGGAATGAAGAACACGGCAGGAATTTAGAAGCTTTGATAACCTGGACTCTGTCAGGTAAATTTTCATTTCTACAGAATCTTTCAGAGTTCCTAGGAAGGAAACTCTCGTGAGTGGGGATAGAGAACTCTTTTCCTCGTTCACTTTCCACCCATGCGACCTCAGAAATGCCAGTACTATGTCCGTATGAGACTTGGCAATTTGGAAGTTTGACGCCTTTATCAGGATGTCGTCTAAATAAGGGGCCACTGATATACCCCGCGGCCTTAGGACCGCCAGAAGCGACCCTAGAACCTTCGTGAAGATTCTTGGGGCTGTAGCTAATCCAAAAGGAAGAGCTACGAACTGGTAATGCCTGTCCAGAAAGGCAAACCTGAGAAACCGATGATGATCTTTGTGTATCGGAATGTGAAGATAAGCATCCTTTAGATCCACTGTAGTCATATATTGACCCTCCTGGATCATAGGTAGGATGGTACGAATAGTTTCCATCTTGAATGATGGAACTCTGAGGAATTTGTTCAAGATCTTTAGATCCAAAATTGGTCTGAAGGTTCCCTCTTTTTTGGGAACCACAAACAGATTTGAGTAAAAACCCTGTCCCTGTTCCTCCTTTGGAACTGGATGGATCACTCCCATAACTAGGAGGTCTTGTACACAGTATAAGAATGCCTCTCTCTTTATCTGGTTTGCAGATAATTGTGAAAGGCGAAATCTCCCTTTTGGGGGGGAAGCTTTGAAGTCCAGAAGATAAACCTGGGATATAATTTCCAACGCCCAGGGATCCTGAACATCTCTTGCCCACGCCTGAGCGAAGAGTAAGAGTCTGCCCCCTACTAGATCCGTTACCGGATAGGGGGCCATTCCTTCATGCTGTCTTAGAGGCAGCAGCAGGCTTTTTGGCCTGCTTACCTTTGTTCCAGGTCTGGTTTGGCCTCCAGACCGTCTTGGACTGAGCAAAAGTTCCCTCTTGTTTTGCATTAGAGGAAGTTGATGCCGTACTTGCCTTGAAGTTTCGAAAGGTACGAAATTTAGACTGTTTGGCCCTTGATTTGGACCTGTCCTGAGGAAGGGCATGACCTTTTCCTCCAGTAATATCAGCAATAATCTCCTTCAAACCAGGCCCAAATAGGGTCTGCCCCTTGAAGGGAATGTTAAGCAGCTTAGATTTTGAAGTCACGTCAGCTGACCATGATTTAAGCCACAGTGCCCTACGCGCCTGTATAGCAAAAACAGAATTCTTAGCCGCTAGTTTAGTCAAATGAACAATGGCATCAGAAACAAAAGAATTGGCTAGCTTAAGTGCTCTAAGTTTGCCAAGTATGTCATCCAATGGAGTCGCTACCTGTAAAGCCTCTTCCAGAGACTCAAACCAGAACGCCGCAGCAGCAGTGACAGGAGCAATGCATGCAAGGGGCTGTAGGATAAAACCTTGTTGAATAAACATTTTCTTAAGGTAACCTAATTTTTTATCCATTGGATCTGAAAAAGCACAACTGTCCTCGACCGGGATAGTAGTACGCTTTGCAAGAGTAGAAACTGCTCCCTCCACCTTAGGGACTGTCTGCCATAAGTCCCGTGTGGTGGCGTCTATAGGAAACATTTTTCTAAAAATAGGAGGTGGAGAGAACGGCACACCTGGCCTATCCCATTCCTTAGTAATAATTTCTGTAAACCTTTTAGGTATTGGAAAAACATCAGTACACACCGGCACTGCAAAGTATTTATCCAGTCTACACAATTTCTCTGGCACTGCAATTGTGTCACAGTCATTCAGAGCAGCTAAAACCTCCCTGAGCAATACGCGGAGGTGTTCAAGCTTAAATTTAAATGTAGAAATATCAGAATCAGGTATCCTTCCTGAGTCAGAAACATCACCCACAGACTGAAGTTCTCCTTCCTCAGCTTCAGCATATTGTGAGGCAGTATCAGACATGGTTCTTAAAGCGTCAGTATGCTCTGTATTTCGTCTAACCCCAGAGCTATCTCGCTTACCTCTAAATTCAGGTAGTCTGGCTAATACCGCTGACAGTGTATTATCCATGACTGCCGCCATGTCTTGTAAAGTAATCGCTATGGGCGCCCTAGATGTACTTGGCGCCATTTGAGCGCGAGTCCCTTGAGCGGGAGTCAAAGGATCTAACACGTGGGGAGAGTTAGTCGGCATAACTTCCCCCTCGTCAGAATCCTCTGGTGATAAATTTTTTAAAGACAGAATATGATCTTTATTGCTTAAAGTGAAATCAGTACATTTGGTACACATTCTAAGAGGGGGTTCCACCATGGCTTTTAAACATAATGAACAAGGAGTTTCCTCTATGTCAGACATGTTTGTACAGAGCTTGAGATTATAAAATGCTCCGTTTGTGACTGAAATAGAATCTCATTCCTATTACTATGTTTACAGTGTCTGATGTCAACCATGAATATACATAACACTAGAGAGCATATATGCTCCGCTTTTG
Organism: Bombina bombina; assembly: GCF_027579735.1. Lineage (NCBI taxonomy): Eukaryota > Metazoa > Chordata > Amphibia > Anura > Bombinatoridae > Bombina > Bombina bombina. The sequence continues at coordinate 549,834,281 of NC_069501.1, read as the reverse complement.
ACAATTGCTTTGACACTTGTTTTGTTTTGTTGTAAGACCCACAGCCGCTCCCCCTATAAACTGCAATTCATCTCTGTTCCTGGTCATGTGACATTAACTGACCAATTATGGGAGGACACTCTCTATTGGTTCACACGGAGGTGTGAACTATCTACACGATTTGATTGGCTACTTGCCCTATATATGCTATGTGGCTACAGTCAGTCCGGTTAGCCTTTGAGAAAGCCAAGCCAGGCGAAATGTACATCAGGCACTCTTCCTA